>NC_059430.1:99094485-99416985 GCF_021028975.2 Sphaerodactylus townsendi | reverse complement strand
CCCCCCCCCCCACCCCCCCCCCCCCCCACCCCCCCCCCCCCCCACCCCCCCCCCCCCCCACCCCCCCCCCCCCCCACCCCCCCCCCCCCCCACCCCCCCCCCCCCCCACCCCCCCCCCCCCCCACCCCCCCCCCCCCCCACCCCCCCCCCCCCCCACCCCCCCCCCCCCCCACCCCCCCCCCCCCCCACCCCCCCCCCCCCCCACCCCCCCCCCCCCCCACCCCCCCCCCCCCCCACCCCCCCCCCCCCCCACCCCCCCCCCCCCCCACCCCCCCCCCCCCCCACCCCCCCCCCCCCCCACCCCCCCCCCCCCCCACCCCCCCCCCCCCCCACCCCCCCCCCCCCCCACCCCCCCCCCCCCCCACCCCCCCCCCCCCCCACCCCCCCCCCCCCCCACCCCCCCCCCCCCCCACCCCCCCCCCCCCCCACCCCCCCCCCCCCCCACCCCCCCCCCCCCCCACCCCCCCCCCCCCCCACCCCCCCCCCCCCCCACCCCCCCCCCCCCCCACCCCCCCCCCCCCCCACCCCCCCCCCCCCCCACCCCCCCCCCCCCCCACCCCCCCCCCCCCCCACCCCCCCCCCCCCCCACCCCCCCCCCCCCCCACCCCCCCCCCCCCCCACCCCCCCCCCCCCCCACCCCCCCCCCCCCCCACCCCCCCCCCCCCCCACCCCCCCCCCCCCCCACCCCCCCCCCCCCCCACCCCCCCCCCCCCCCACCCCCCCCCCCCCCCACCCCCCCCCCCCCCCACCCCCCCCCCCCCCCACCCCCCCCCCCCCCCACCCCCCCCCCCCCCCACCCCCCCCCCCCCCCACCCCCCCCCCCCCCCACCCCCCCCCCCCCCCACCCCCCCCCCCCCCCACCCCCCCCCCCCCCCACCCCCCCCCCCCCCCACCCCCCCCCCCCCCCACCCCCCCCCCCCCCCACCCCCCCCCCCCCCCACCCCCCCCCCCCCCCACCCCCCCCCCCCCCCACCCCCCCCCCCCCCCACCCCCCCCCCCCCCCACCCCCCCCCCCCCCCACCCCCCCCCCCCCCCACCCCCCCCCCCCCCCACCCCCCCCCCCCCCCACCCCCCCCCCCCCCCACCCCCCCCCCCCCCCACCCCCCCCCCCCCCCACCCCCCCCCCCCCCCACCCCCCCCCCCCCCCACCCCCCCCCCCCCCCACCCCCCCCCCCCCCCACCCCCCCCCCCCCCCACCCCCCCCCCCCCCCACCCCCCCCCCCCCCCACCCCCCCCCCCCCCCACCCCCCCCCCCCCCCACCCCCCCCCCCCCCCACCCCCCCCCCCCCCCACCCCCCCCCCCCCCCACCCCCCCCCCCCCCCACCCCCCCCCCCCCCCACCCCCCCCCCCCCCCACCCCCCCCCCCCCCCACCCCCCCCCCCCCCCACCCCCCCCCCCCCCCACCCCCCCCCCCCCCCACCCCCCCCCCCCCCCACCCCCCCCCCCCCCCACCCCCCCCCCCCCCCACCCCCCCCCCCCCCCACCCCCCCCCCCCCCCACCCCCCCCCCCCCCCACCCCCCCCCCCCCCCACCCCCCCCCCCCCCCACCCCCCCCCCCCCCCACCCCCCCCCCCCCCCACCCCCCCCCCCCCCCACCCCCCCCCCCCCCCACCCCCCCCCCCCCCCACCCCCCCCCCCCCCCACCCCCCCCCCCCCCCACCCCCCCCCCCCCCCACCCCCCCCCCCCCCCACCCCCCCCCCCCCCCACCCCCCCCCCCCCCCACCCCCCCCCCCCCCCACCCCCCCCCCCCCCCACCCCCCCCCCCCCCCACCCCCCCCCCCCCCCACCCCCCCCCCCCCCCACCCCCCCCCCCCCCCACCCCCCCCCCCCCCCACCCCCCCCCCCCCCCACCCCCCCCCCCCCCCACCCCCCCCCCCCCCCACCCCCCCCCCCCCCCACCCCCCCCCCCCCCCACCCCCCCCCCCCCCCACCCCCCCCCCCCCCCACCCCCCCCCCCCCCCACCCCCCCCCCCCCCCACCCCCCCCCCCCCCCACCCCCCCCCCCCCCCACCCCCCCCCCCCCCCACCCCCCCCCCCCCCCACCCCCCCCCCCCCCCACCCCCCCCCCCCCCCACCCCCCCCCCCCCCCACCCCCCCCCCCCCCCACCCCCCCCCCCCCCCACCCCCCCCCCCCCCCACCCCCCCCCCCCCCCACCCCCCCCCCCCCCCACCCCCCCCCCCCCCCACCCCCCCCCCCCCCCACCCCCCCCCCCCCCCACCCCCCCCCCCCCCCACCCCCCCCCCCCCCCACCCCCCCCCCCCCCCACCCCCCCCCCCCCCCACCCCCCCCCCCCCCCACCCCCCCCCCCCCCCACCCCCCCCCCCCCCCACCCCCCCCCCCCCCCACCCCCCCCCCCCCCCACCCCCCCCCCCCCCCACCCCCCCCCCCCCCCACCCCCCCCCCCCCCCACCCCCCCCCCCCCCCACCCCCCCCCCCCCCCACCCCCCCCCCCCCCCACCCCCCCCCCCCCCCACCCCCCCCCCCCCCCACCCCCCCCCCCCCCCACCCCCCCCCCCCCCCACCCCCCCCCCCCCCCACCCCCCCCCCCCCCCACCCCCCCCCCCCCCCACCCCCCCCCCCCCCCACCCCCCCCCCCCCCCACCCCCCCCCCCCCCCACCCCCCCCCCCCCCCACCCCCCCCCCCCCCCACCCCCCCCCCCCCCCACCCCCCCCCCCCCCCACCCCCCCCCCCCCCCACCCCCCCCTCCCCACACCACCCCCCCCCCCCCCGGCCCACCCCCGCCCACCACCCCCCCCCCCCCCCACCCCCCCCCCGCCCCATCCCCCCCCCCCCCCAACCCCCCCCCCCCCCACCCACCCCGCCCCCCACCCCCCCCACCCCCTCCTCCCCCCCCCCCCCACCCCCACCCCCCCCACCCCCCCCCTCCCCGCCCCTCCCCCCCCCCCCCCCCCCCCCCCCCACCCCCCCCCCACCTGCCAGCATGGCCAATTGGCCATGCTAGCAGGGGCTGATGGGAATTGTAGTCCATGAACATCTGGAGAGCCGCAGGTTGCAGACCCCTGATGCCTTTCTATCCAGTGGGGCTCATAGCCAAGGCTGCTCATGTGGTTCGTCTGTCTTCCATTTTATTCCTACAACAATAACTGTGAGCTAAATTAGGCTGAGAGACAACAACTGGCCCAGTGTCACACTGCAAGCTTCCACAACAGAGGGGGGATTCAATCCAGGGCCTTCCAGATACGAGTCTGTCCCTTTAATTACTGCACCAATCTGGCTCTCCAATTCTTTTTTTAAGACTACAAGCTGCTCCTTATTTCAGAGAAGGTGGTTAGCATCCCATAAAATCTATCGACATTTTCAAACCAGTGAGAAACTCAATATATTTTTAACGCCGAGATATTTCAGGAAGTTGAATTCTTCACTTTGCAGTAAAACGTACAGTCTTCCGGTGCTTTGGAGAAACTTTGGCATATATAGCCCAACAATTTAAGCACCTTTGTGATGCAATTTTACAGTGCAAGCTTTAGGCAAAAAGTCTGCCCCAAATTAATATTTCAGCCCTCCAAATACAACAACATAAATTCAGCACATGTGCGTGCACACACACTCATATCCGTGTCAAAAATGTACCAAGCCGCATGACTCAGTTTTTACAGTCAAGTACTCAGAATGACAAAGGGTAAACAATTTCATCATTTTTTCGCCTTCTGCAGTCACAGGATGTTAACGCAACAGGATCTTTGGAGGAAGGCAGCACAGACTACAGCCAGTTGGAAGGATTCTTCAGGCGTACCTGCTTAGCAACGCACAGGAAGCTAGCTCGGCTGGAGCTCTAGGCGGTGGCAGCTGCTGCAACGCTTTGTGGTCAGAAACGGTACACTTCCTTGACCCTTTGTGTCTCTTCCCCTTTCCCCTCCTCCAGCCCAAGAACGAATAGTTGCAATTATCTTTCTGTTTGCTGGGTTCATGCTGATCTTCTTCTCTGGTGACAATGGCTTCCTTTTTAAAAGCATCAACTGTAGTAGCATCTTTGGCTGTGAAAGATTCACCGCTTCCTATCCACCAGTCCAACTACTAGGCAGACTGGAACTATTAAAAGTATCAGTGGGAATCCAACATCAACATGACGGCTGCGTGCCTCAGTAGGAACAAGTCCCATGGCCTGCAACGGGTCTTCCTTCCAAGCAGGCACATGGCCATTATTGGGAAGCTTCCATTAACTGCTTCTAATCTTTCGTGTTTAGGATTGGAAAGGGCAAGGCTGATGTCAGAGGAGGTCAATACACACACAATAGTTCCCGAAAGGCAAAGGCTGTGTCGCAACTGCAATACAGGACATTCAACATCTAACACATCTGGCACTGAATCAAGGCTCTCTAACGCAACAGGGACAGACGAGAGACAAGTTTTTTCAGGCCAGATTCTTTTAAGCATGCCACATAGGACAACTACATTTACAAGGTCAAAGCAAAAGGTATGTGTGGATATACAAGTGTGCGTTCTACATGCAAAGTGCAGTTATGTCATATATAACCTGAGTAATAATTTTTTTTTTGCATGTGATCTTTTATCCATTTTTCACAGCAGCCGCCTACGCTCCTTCTCAGAGATACAAGCTGCTGCTTCACCCACAGCCATCCCAGTCATACCTTTTATTTCCAAGGTTGCTGCAGTATCCACTGTAATGATGCATCTGCTGCAATAGCTTAGGCAGCCCTCAAATTTTTAAGTCACGTCTGTGCAGCCCACCAAACAGGTCTCTGTTCTGCCTTTCAAGTGAAAAAACATTTTAAAACTTTAAAGCTTTAAGTACCAAAACTGCCGTGAAAAGTAAGCAACTTTCCCCGCATGTACACCTGGGACACAGCACACAAAAGTCATCTAGCCATGCTCCAGGTATGGCTGCTAACCTGCAAGTTGGGACACACAAACAGAACCAGGGTAGACAGCACAATCCCAATCTCAGGTTAAGCATTTTCTTTCCCATTCTAGTGTGAATTTCTCCTGGTCCTGACCAGAGGTAGGAGGTTCCATCTACACCAGGGGGGTCCAACTCCTGACGCTACAGATGTTCATGGATTACAATTCCCATCAGCCCCTGCTGGCATGGCCAGTTGTAGGGAATCTTAGTCCATGAACATCTGAAGCACCAGAGTTGGACACCTTTGATCTACACAAAGGATCCCCAAGCTTTTTGAGCCTGAAGGCACTTATGGAATTCTGGACTGAGGGTGCAACCAGACAATGGTGGCCATAAAAAACACCGCCGATCGGAAAATGTCAGGAGGAGAGATCGCACATAGTAATTCCTCACCAACTTCACAATGAGTGTGGAGGGAATGAGTCCACACTGCAGCCCATTTTAATAATTAGAGTACAGAATACGGCATTGCAATGTATGGAAAACAACTGCCTTACCTTTTAACCCTCCAGACTGCGTTTTATACTTGAATAAAAAAAATTACAGATCTGAGTATATTATTAGAAATACACAGATAGATAATTATGAAATTACTGCAAGGTGAACTTGCAGTTTCATTCGAGCTACCAGACCTTGCATTTCTTTGTTGAAGTGTTTGCATTTTGCACGCATGCCTGCCTTACCCATAGGTAGAGGAACTTCACTAAAATATTCTCTTTTACGGCCTGCTGCCATTATAGATTTTCTCTTCCAGGGAGAGGATAACAGGCTAAACCTCCCACTATACACACAAAGATCCCAAGATTTGTAGAGTATTCTGCTCAAAAGGTTTCACTTTCATTTTTTTTACTGCTTGCCTCTCCTTCCCAGTGGTGTAGCACCCACGGGACAGGGAGGGGTGATGCCCCAGGTGGAGCAGTGGTGGAGGTGTGGCTGGGCCGCTGAGGGGGCGTGCGATGCCGTGGCAGGGGCGCAGAGTGTGTGCACACTCCGGGCACAGTTTCCCCTTGCTCTGCCTCTACTCCTTCCTCACACTTTACTCCTACTAAGTTCCTTGTGCAGATCTATTCCATTCCAAGTAATTTTGTATTATTGAACTTCTTGAAACTTGGCACTTAAAAGGTAAGGAGCAGATTCTGTGAACATAGATTTGCAATGCAAAAGAACAATGAGATTAAAGTCTTTCCTCAACTCCATATGCTTTTACTGTGAAGAAGAGACATTTTAGCTCTGCAGGTACAAATTCACAGTTTTGAAAACTGCAAAACCAAGCACCTGTGATAGTATCTTTTAGATGGAAACCTTGCCCAAAATAATCTGATAGATACCTCTGGAAGAGCATGACATTGTGCATGGATTAATGAAACTCATTTACCCAAAAATGTAAAGATTGCATGAATATACGGACTTATGTTACATAATTTTAAAAGTAATCCTTATTTCATGATGAATAACCTTTGGACTAAAATGTCTCTTAAACAGAAAACTATTTAAACTATCTTTAGTTAGATTTTTCCTCAAAAATCATTTTATTTCAAAAAATCTGATGGAAAGTGCCATTCACCAGCCAAGCACCCAGGCGCCACTTCCAAGGAGGTTTCTTGGTAGTGTGGGGAAGGCTCCCCATCTCTGAAAATCCCCTATGGGCCACACCTCACTTATGCCAGACAAAAGGCTGGCATAAATGTGGGCTTGGCTGACCAGCACATCACTGGCAAAGTCTTGGAGGGAGTTGCCTAATTCTCGCTCCTCCCGCCTCAGGGGGATTGCGGCTGCTGTATGGAGGCGGTTTCTCCCCTCCACCAGGGTAACTGCCTCAGAGAGGGCAAATCTTATGGTGTGGCCGCCCCACCACTCCCAGTGAAAGATTCTACCACCCATCTTTATATGGAAATGCAAATTTTAAAGTCTGAAATAAAAATGTCTGATTTTTTTTAAATCATTAATTTTTATCCATCCTGGTTTTTCTTCATATTCCCCAAAACAATGTCACTATCCTGAAGCCTGAGCTCCAGTCAGTGTCTGCCCTTTGGACTCTCAGTTTGATTGTAAGCCCAACAGTTAAAAAGTTTATGGTCTAAATACACACATAACTCCCACCTGCACAGATTTAAAACTTTGACAACGTATCTGAAAACCTCCTGCCTTCAGGGAATCATCTTTGCATGAGCTTGTCTGCCAAGATATAGATCTGTATGTGTTTTAAGTGCCATCAGCCCTTCTGACTTTGGGCAGCCCTGTGAATTCTCAATCTCCAAAAAACATTCTATTGTCAACAGCCTTGCTCAGGTCTGGCAAACAGAAGGTCATGGTTTCCTTTACATCTCATGCTGGTTCTTGGAGAAAACATAGGTTCCACGCTTAGTTCACATGGGACACTGGATAAGTCCCATCTGTCCCTCACTCCCTAAGAAGGAAAATACTGCCAATAGGCTGCAGAATGAACTCAAAGTTATATGGAAATTTGCCCTTTCCTGAATGTACCATTGTGGAACTGTCTGCTACAAATGGCAGAGTTCAAAATATTAAAACTATAGCTGTGCACAGTTGCTGAATGGTACTTTTCTTGCACCACTAAGCCTGCGTTTAAAAAAACAACTTTTTCACTCCCTTTCATCCATCCTTTTAATTACCACTCTCCATTCTTCTGGATACTTCAGTAGCTTGGATGTTAATTTCTGATGGTATGGTTTGTGGCTTATTTTGTTACTGGCATGAATATACCACGAAGACTGCTTGCTGTTTTTAGCAGGATATTCAAGAAGCAGGATGTCTGCTGATAGGACTTTCGAGGGAGTCTTTTAGTAACAAACCTTAGCCAAGCGGCACAAACAGCAAGGCTACCAATCTTGGGCTTCTTTGGGAATCCCTACGGGTCAGTCACCCAACAAGAAAAAGATTGCATAGGGAGGTGGAAGCCAGGGGTGATTAGGACATAGGCATCATTCAGGTGACGAAATGGGACATCCTCTGAAACTACACCCACCCCCAAATCCTTTTTTGGTTCCCTGCCCATAATTAGGAGATTTGGGTAACTTCACTCAGAAATATGCACCACTTCATACCACAATTCATGATACAACCCCCCAGTTCCCTCTAAACAAGCAGTCAAGGAAAACTCACAAATGCCAGTCCTCCTCCCACATGACACAACGTACACTGCATTCAGTGCAGGAATGCCAGCTAGCAAATTTTGGGGCCTTGCCGGGCTGCTTTGGCCTCCAGAACATAAGAACATAAGAACAAGCCAGCTGGATCAGACCAAAGTCCATCAAGTCCAGCTCTCTGCTACTCGCAGTGGCCCACCAGGTCTAAAAAAAAGCAAGCAGAAGTTGTCAAGGGGTAACTATTCCACACTGAGTTTTCAGCACACACCTCATTTACACCATGCAGCACATGCGTTCTCATAGCAGATACTATAAACAGGTAACATAAATCATAACACATAATGGCTTATAGAGATATATTAAAAAGAGTGAACTTAATTCACAGGGAGCTTGAGCAGGAAAGTCTGTCCAGAGCCTTTTCTCCCTCTGATTGCTTCAGTGTCAGTTGTTAGCTGAAGGCAATCAGTGGGAGCTTGGTATAGGTGCCATAAAAAACCTTTTAAGCTACCAATGTGCCACAAAGGCAACTGACATGGCATGTATGGTGAGGTGAGCAAGTCAATTCTACACATCAGCCCCAAGGTAACAATGCAAAATACCCTCTACTTCCCTGAAGAACTGGAAATATAAATATAAAACAGAGTAAAAGCATGAAGCCTAAACCACCCAGAACAGGGTTTGTTCAGTTTTGGGAAGAGAAGGTTAAGAGGTGACATGATAGCCATGTTTAGATATTTGAAGGGATGTCATGTGTTGGTGAGGGAGCAAGCTTGTTTTCTGCGGCTCCAGAGACTAGGACAGGAGTAATGGGTTCAAGGCAAAGGAACAGAGATTCCACCTAAACATCAGGAAAAACTTCCTGAAGGTAAGGACTGTTCGACAGTGGAATGCATTACCTCGGAGTGTGGTGGAGTCACCTTCTTTGGAGGTTTTTAAAGAGAGGCTCAATGGCCATCTGTCAGGAGTGCTTGGATTGTGTATTCCTGCATTGCAGGGCTTGGACTTGATGGCCCTTGAGGTCTCTCCCAACTCTATGATTCTATGAACTCTGGGCAATTTCAAAGCTCCAAGCACACAAAATGCAACAAAAGATTCTACTGTCTAGATAACCCACTTTGTGAAGAATTATATTCCTAGAAGGGGAAATGGACGGCAATAGATGTGAGATAGGCTGTAAAACACAGCTCACCTTTTATGAGCATATGTGTGGTCAAGATGGCAGCAGACTCTAGAACTGTTGAAATGTCTATAGCTCTACAGGTCCTCAGTTTCACAATGCTATTTATTTATACTGACATTTCTCAAACAGGGGTGTGCAAAAATACTCCAGTGTCCCCAAGCCTTTTATGAGGCCAAAGGAGTGAGTTCCACTCATTTTCATACTGAGAACAAGAAAACTTGTACCCTGTTTTCTAGAAATGGGGTAGAAACTTTGCCACATGGGAAGGAGGTGGAATCTGCCCTTTCCTGCTTCAAAAGGGCAGGAGTTTATGGTTCTGTCACCTTCCAGATGACCACCAAAGAGTAGCCACAACTATGCTGATTGGTTGCTGGGATCCAACAGCTCAGCAAAAGGAACTCTTAATTGGCTGAGAGGCATCAAAGAAGTACAGTCCTAATACAGTCCTCATAAATACTTCAGATATAGAAGTTTGCTGTGTTTCACGCTGTTGTTCAACGCAAAGGACTTCAGTAGAGAGACATGCCACTCTGTATCTGCCGAAGTAAATGCTGATGGCAATTTTGAACTGAATACAGAAGTTCTGGTTTTGTGACATGCTGACCTTCTTCTATTTCTACGAGCAGCCCCTGAAGTTTTCCTAGGCCAGGGGTAGGGAACCTGTGGCTCTCCAGATGTTCAGGAACTACAATTCCCATCAGCCCCTACCAGCATGGCCAACTGGCCATGCTGACAGAGGCTGATGGGAATTGTAGTTCCTGAACATCTGGAGAGCCGCAGGTTCCCTACCCCTGTCCTAGGCCCCTTTCTGCCAGCTGGCCTCTAGCTAGAAGTGATTATTCAGTAAGGAAGGTTCCTTCTCAGTCAAGGGAGGCAAGGATTAAACTTGGGCCTGGGCTTTTTGAGCTGCAGCTCTTACAGAATCAGCTACCCTCTGAGATTTGACCTTGAAGGCAATAAAAGCAGCCTCCTCCCACTAAAACTTGCTTTTAAAGTTAGCTGATAAAAGGCCTCACTGTATTGTTTTGAGGATGCAGCAGGAAGCCACAAAAAGGGCTTGAAGCACATGATTTGAAAGAGGGCCACATAACGAGTGCAGGTGAGGGAGGAGGGGATGGCCTATGAAAAAAGTTCAATCGAAATGAGGTCCCTGAGCTAGTAAAAGGTGAGAACTCCTAATCTATGTAATCTTCCCCTAAATTGTTAACCTGGTGATTGTGTAACTGTCAAAAGGCTACCCTGGCCCTGAGTTTGAGGAAGCTGTCTGGACTATCAACACATACAGGAAGCGTATGTGCCTGGTAAAGAGGCCTACAAAGCAAAGCTGTTTTTGACAAGCCAAGCAAAACATCGTGCAAATATTACAAGCGGAAAGGAGACTCAGAGAACAAAAAGAGAAGTGTCTTCTCAATTCAGGGGTTGATCAGCCAGACCATGAGCAAAAAACAATCTGAGGCATCTTGTATCAGCCTGCCTGATAAAATTCATACACATCTTGTAAACCACAAGTATTCTGGAAAAGGGGTAAGGTGGGGGTAGGGAACAACAACTCCAACCCTAGATTTCTCATTCTGTCTATCTGGGGATCCTTTTTCAAGTTGTCAGCAACAACGAAAGGTAGACATTTGCAGGATATCTAAACAGAAAGTTGGGATACCCATTTTTTTAAAAACTAACCTGTGAGGGCATACAGAACTACATTTCAAAAGATGTGTCACAAATAAATGTAGAATTCATCCTTCCCTTCCTTTCCCCTCTTTACACGCAGTCTTGCCTTATCAGCATGCAACGGAATTTGTTTCCAATAATCCTTCTGTGGTTACAGCACGAACAAGTACAGTCAGAGCATTTGGTGCGCCTACTTGATGATGACATTATATAACGACTGCATGTAGTTAAGGCACCCTCCCTCAAGTTATTCAAGCTCCCCCCCCCACGCACACCCAACAAGTGCCAATGACAAGGCACTGACCTTTCCCCCCTCGATTCTCCCACCATTTGATCATTTTTTTCAGTGTGAGGGGCTCTCTTCACCACCTGTTCACACACTTTTACTTTCCCAATTTGGTAGACCCTGTACAACCACACACAGACAGGGCTGCAAGCATTTCTGAAGGAAGAATCCGCAATATGTACCACTGCATAAAAGACCTATTCCTATTACCGCACACAGCCTGAAACCCACACTGCTCTTAAGATGAAGCAGTCCATTTGCTTCAGTAACACACAAAGGCTTATCATTTGTTTTGGCCAACCCCCCTCCCCCAAATGTATTAGCATCTTCCTATGCAGAGACCCACACACCACCACCCCTTCCTCCAATTCATCTACCCCAGTAGCAGGACTGAGAACCAAGCAACATTCCCTCCACACCCATGTATTCAAAAGCACCCCATGTTACCTTTGGCCTGGCAGTCCGCACAGTATTTGTTCTCTTCTTCTAGCAGCAGATTGGCAAGCACAGCCTGATATCTGTCCACATCCCTGACCGATTTGCCCGTCATTGCAGATAAAGAACGGCTCCACAGGAATGTGAGAAACTGGGGGGAGGGGGGGACACCTTCTCCTCCCTTAGCTGTGTCAAGCGGGCCTTCCTAGGCTTCTTTGCCCCTTACACCTTGAAGCACCCTGCCCTGAAGTTTTAACTCACATCTGATCACAACCCTGCTTTAGAGAGATTGCCGCTCCCAGAGATATAACTTCCTCCTTGCCCGAAAAGGCCTTCGCCACACATGTAGCGGGGGCACGTCTACCTGCAGCGCTGCTTTTTCCCTGCTACAGTCATACCTTGGAAACCCCGATGACACACCACAGTCTGCATAGGTTTACGCCAGAGGTCTCTGGGCAGTTTCCCCTCCCTGCAGCATCCCTCTAACGCACCTCAAGATACCCCGTTAAGACACCCTGAAGCCACGTGGGCTTCCACACAGCATCCCAACAGCCTGGCTCTCAGTTCCCTCAGCAATCCGCCACTTCCCCCAGATCCAGGGGCAAAAAGCACCCCCTGAAGAATCTTAACTCCCCTCCCTTCCAAGCAGACACACCAGCCAGACAGCTGAAAACTAGCCCGCCAGTAGATTCAGCAAGGCTCTACCTCCCCCCATTGAAGCTGAACCCCCTCCTAATAAATCCTTAAAAGAGGGGGGCGGGTCGTGGTAAAACTCAAGATCTCCCCCGTCTAAAAATATACATGCCTGAATAACATGCCCCAACCTGAAGATTTAGGAAGCTCAGACCCTTCCCCTCACACGACCCCCCAGCCCGCCCTTAAGGGCTAAGCCAACCTCTGAGGATATTCCCAGCCCTCCTGCTCCCTCCCCTTCAGTCTGTAGCTTTAAGGGAGGGAAGAGGCAGGAGACCTCCCTCAGCTAGGGGGGGGGGGGGGGAGAGAAAAGACGGGAAGGAGCGCGCCGCCGTCTCCAGGTAGCAGCTGAGCCGCTGCTATGGACACGGACTACACCCCCTCTCCGGGCGCCGCCGCCGCCGCTTCCTATTTCCGGTTCCTAGAGAGATGGAAGGAGGGCGCAGGAGAGGCGGAGCTATCGAGCAGGCCCCGCCCCCTATTTGGCCTCTCTTCATTGATTCGTCGATGCTAATAAGAGAACCAAAGGGCAGGAGTGGGACTAGGATTGGATAGGACCGAGTGAAGCGTAATGAAGGGGTGGGGTAAAAAAGCCATGAATGTACGGCGGGGGGAGTCATTTGGAAGAGGGAGGAGAGAATTACAAGGGGCCTTTTTTATGAATGGAGGAAAAAAAATTGCATTTAGAGGAAGAAGAATCTGGATTTTTACCCCACCTTTCTCTCCTGTGAGGAGACTCAAGCTGGTTTACAAGCTCCTTTCCCTTCCTCTCCCCACAACAGACACCTTGTGAGATGGGTGGGGCAGAGAGGGTTCTGAACAAACTGTGACTAGTCCAATGTCACCCAGCAGGAATGTCAGAATGGGGAAACAAATTGGTTCATCGGGTGAGAGTCCACCACACATGTGGAGGAGTGGGGACTCAAACCTGGATCTCCAGATGAGAGTCCACCTGCTCTTAACCACCACACCATGCTGGCGATGAGAGATCAGTTTTCCTGAAGAAAATGGCTGCTTGAAAGGTGGACCCTATAACTGGACCCCCTCCTCTTCTTCCACCCCCCTAGTCTTCAGGAATTTCCCAACTTGGAGTTGGCAGCCTTACCAGTGGAAACAGGTTCCATAGGACTTGATGCCTCTTTGAAGACAATTTTCTGTGGTACCCTCTTCATACTCCTGAGGTGTAGTTGCATTCAGATGTCCCGCATGGTCTGTTTGGAGGGTTCTGTCCTGCTACCCCCTAACAGGCTAGTTGCAGGCTAGTGAATTGCTTTTGCTAATATGTTGGCCCCTGAAAGCAGCTCAAGACTAAATGGCAGAAGGGCTAAACCAGGTTAGAAAAAAAATGCCACTGTTTGTACAGTGGGAAAAGGATTGTTCTTTGGGTACATATGAAGCTGCCTTCTACTAAAATCAGACCTATGGCCTATCAGGATCAGTACTGTCTACTCAAATTGATAGAAACTCTCCAGGATAGAGATCGTCTCATTACTTGCTACCTAATCCCCCAGACATGGTCTGTGCCTTGTGTCCCTTGCTGTTGGGAGTTCTGAGACTCTACAAAACCCCAGAGTCAAGAAAGTTGGGGTGGAGGAAGTAACCTTCCCAAGTATGTCTCAAACTGCAGTGGAACACCTTACCATTTATTTACTTCATTTGTACCTGGCTTTTCTCTTCAATGGGATTCAAAGTGGTTTACATTGTTCTCAATTTTATCCTCACAATAACCCTTTGAGGTAGGCGTCACAAACCTGGTGTCACTGGTTATAAACTGCCTTCTCTTCCTGGGTTCAAGGGTGGTTCTTGGAGCAGCCAGCAGGCCCCTTTGTCTCTCCAAGGATGTACTGTAAATTTTCCCAGCCTATATTTCCCAGGTACTCTCAAAGTTCTGGATTGGGACTGAGATTGCTAACTGCAGGATGGGAAATTTGGGGGCAGAGCCTGAGAAGGATATAGTTTGGGGATGCATGGGAGCTCTGCAGGGATGTGATGTCCTTCAAGTCGGCCCTCCAAAGCAGCCATTTTCTTCTAAAGAGCTGAAACCCAGGAGAACTCTGGGATCCCACTGGAGGTTGGCAACTCTAAGGATTCAGCCTGGTAGAACCTTGGAAAAAAGGTAAGCCAATAGCTACAGATGAGAGTGGAGGGACTTGGGAAAGTTAAAATGAGATTCTTTTAAGGAGCAATGTGATAGTCAGAGTTGGCAGACTCCAGTTGGTACATGTACTTCCACCCAATTTCCTTCTATCAGTGCCTTATGATAGAGTTTCTGCAATATGCTAGAGCATCCGCCATATTACTTCTGGTTTTTACCAGAAGGAGTGACACTGGTGTGATACCAGCTCATGATGCAGCCCACCCCCGTTTTCCTTGGATGCTGGTGGGCATTGAAATGGGATGCTGAGGACCTTCCAGTAAAGCAGGAGGCTTGGTATCACTGGAAGAGATGTATGCAGTGGAATCCTCTCTCCTGTGAAAGACTTTGAGCTCTCTTAGCATTTGTTGAGGCAAACTCTGGCCAATGACATCACTTTTCTATCTGTTCATTGTAAAACAATTCTAGAATTTGCAGGGCGAGGGAGTGAACTGTAGATGTTGTGGACACAAATAGTTTCAGAACCTAAAGGTAAAGCACTTCCTCAATCAAACCAGGTTCAGCAAGCTTGTGTTTCAAAATATCTCCCATTTTTTGTTTGTTTCAGGTATAAATATTTCTATATACTGTTTTCTTCAGAACCTTTCCCTGCCATTGTATTGCAAATGGGAACCAGGCTAGAAATTCTCAAGAGAGCAACTAACAGCAACTTTACCGAGGCTTTAAAACCATAGAAATATGGAGGGTTTTCCAGCCTCTAGGTGAGGTCTTGAGTTTTTAAATTACAACTGATCTGCAGACTAGAGATCAGCTCCCCTAAATGAAACAGCAACTTGGTGGGCTCTATGGTATACCATAGAGTAGGAGAAATTGAAGCCCTGCAGTACCATCACATTCCTGCTGACTTGCTTGCCTCCCTAAACTATGCTCTGTCCAGACTGGAGTTGTCAGCTCCACCTGTGGCCCGGGTATACATTTTACTACGGCTCAGAGATCTGTAGGGAAGCATAATTTGAACTGTGAGTCGTTTGCTGCTATATGTTTTACGTCATTCCATAAATAGATTTTTTTTTCTTTCATGGGTCATGTTTGTTTATATGGATAAACTGGGAAAGGGGGGATCATTTATTATTTTATACTATATTTTAGTTCTCCTTTTTCTCCAAGGAAGGAGTTTCTACAACAGCCTCTTCCATTTTACATCCACAACAACCCTGTGCTGTAGGAGCAGCAGTGGCGTAGGAGGTTAAGAGCTCATGTATCTAATCTGGAGGAACTGGGTTTGATTCTCCGCTCTGCCGCCTGAGCTGTGGAGGCTTATCTGGGGAATTCAGATTAGCCTGTGCACTCCCACACACGCCAACTGGGTGGGCTAGTCACAGCTTCTCGGAGCTCTCTCAGCCCCACCCACCTCACGGGGTGTCTGTTGTGAAGGGGGAAGGGCAAGGAGATGGTAAGCCCCTTTGAGTCTCCTGCAGGAGAGAAAGGGGGGGATATAAATCCAAACTCCTCCTCCTCCTCCTCCTCCTCCTTCTTCTTGGATAGGTTGAAAGAATGTGATAGGCCCAAGTCATCTCCCATTGAGCTTCCATGGCAGAGTGAGGACTCAGACTGGGGCATTGTCGTCTGACACCCTGCTACACCTAGCTTTCTTGTGGTACATGTTTTCCCAAGCCTGAACTAATGCTGTTTGGGACACTTTTCTGTTTGTATATGTTGCAGAGCATCTTTCTCACAGCTTAAGAGGATACCGGAGGACTAGATGCTCAGAATAAAGACCTCTTCACCAGGACCATGAATCGAATCCTTTCGCCAAGTCCCTCTGGTCTCATGTGTCAGAGGGAAGGGAGCGAAGTTCCCAGCTAACTCCTTTCCTCCCTCCCACCCTCTTTCCCCACAAGTGTTACATATTAATGACCTCCTCCCCTCTGCCTCCCTCTTTCTCTGCTCTTGTCAGACCTGCATATTTGTTCATTCAAGGCTTGGCTGGGTTTCCGTGGGACTTCAGCGAGGGCTCAGAAAGCTGCCCCTTCCTTGCTTTTCATCCTATAACCAGCCTGAACCCCTCAACATGGTTACAGTTTTGAGTAGCCTGAAATTCTGCTTTCTCCTCCAAACCATCTGCTTCTCGTTGGCACAGATTGTAAGTTCTTTTATTGAATGTTATTTTCCCACTGGAAAAGGGTTGGGGTTAGGAGAGGTTCAAGAAGGGTTCTTACTAATCCAGAAGGGAATGGGAGGTGGGCTTCAAAATGGTTTTGGGGAGGGTGTCTCTGGATCCTAATGAGGGTTCTAGAATTGAGATCACTAAAAACATGTTTGTTTTTAAAAATCCTGAAGCGAGGAGAGGCTTTTTTTCTGGAAGTTTTTAAGCGGAGTTTGATTCTTGTAGAACTGAGCATTTTCAGAAATCTTTCTGGGAAGAGTCAGTTTTTCTTTCATTCGGCTGCAGGCCTTCACCTTTTCAGGTGGCATGTGGATACCTCTGAAAACCTCTCAAAAATTGGCTACTGGGTTCCGTGGAAATATCAGAGTAGAAACACACTGTAAGGATGCCTAAACAAGAAATGAAGCCGAGGAATTTCAGAGGTCAAAATAGGATCTCTGTGCTTCACTTGGGATGTTGGCAAAGGGCTTCTTGCAACAAATCAGACCGTAATGGAGCCATTTTTCATCTGATGAACATCTTTTGTACGAAATGAGAAGTAGCCTTTTTGGATGTTGGGGAAAAGGTATTTTATTTTGATGTTTGATAGGATGTTTCCAACAAGGAATTACCATCTGCAGATCCCCTTCTATCTACCATGGAAAGCAGGCAAGAGTGGCTGGTGTTGAAACATATATATCATCAAACAATATATAGTTTGATTTTTGGAAAAACAAACCTTGCTAGGGCACTGGGCACTAAAGTGCAATGGGCACTAAAGAAGGTAGCAGATTGTTTTGACAGGGGTGGGACGGGATGCTGGGGTGAAGCCTTCCTTTTATTCCAGAGTAGGAAAAAGCTCCCTGAAAGACATAAGGATGCTAGTTTGGAAAAAACACTCCGAATCTTTAAAGCGGAGAAACTTTGAGCTGCTGTTTTCAGAGGCACAAAGGTAGCTATTCATTCACGGAATGCCTGCAGGAAACCCTCTCTCCACAGCCACTGGAAAGCTGGTATTTTACAAGTTTAATCCTATGCTTTTATAAATTTTTACTCCCAGAACCAACATGTCATCTTAAAGATAAACACAAATGGAAACAGAGCCTGTACTGTTGGATAATATTGGAGCCCTTTAGTTTCAAGACTTGCTGGAATTTTTCTGTAGTTCAAGATTGGTTGTATATGCATATATCACACAACAGAGAAGAGATTCATAATTTGAGAACCTTAGTAATTAAACAATGTAATGCAACTTTATGCAAACGGCTTCATTTTATTTCAAAGAGTCTCTGTTTAGGTTTACAGTCTCCTGTGGTTTCCAAAGACTACTTTGGGCCTAATCCAAATTTGAGCACCTTGAAACCTGCAACGGGTTCTATAGAAGAGAGTTCTGCATGCATAATTTCTCCAGGTTAACCTTCTTAGTCTGCAGTAACTCTCCATAAAGTTGTGTGGCTGTTCTTTGACTGACAACAAATGGGTTGGAGATGCCGAATTTCGACTGTGTTAGCATTATATGCAGTGCTGAGATTTCAAGGTGTTTCTCATATGTATCTCAGTAATTCTTACAAGAACCCTGAAAGGTTGGCCAGTTTGATTCCTCTATTGTAGATGAGAGGCAGAAAAGTTGCTCTATTGTAGAGTTGAGGTAGAAAAGCAATCAAGTGAGTTTTGTGGCAGAAGCAATATTTGAACTTTGTCTCTTATCTGTTATGCTAAGCAGTTAATTCCTACAACAACCCTTGGAGGTAGGCCACAATTGCTCCTTTGCAGAAGATGAAGACTGAAAGAGATCTTGAGTTACCTGGAATAATCACCAATGAACTTCTTTTCAGAGTAGCTTCTAGTTTAGCAGAGGGTTGTCAGGTTGGTGCAGCGTAATCTGCATGTGAAACTATTCAGTTCTAGAGTGGGAGAGAAAAATGATCTTCAATATTGGACTTCTTTGGAGAATTTCAAAGGAATTTAGGCACTCATTTAAACTTTGTTTAAAGGTCTGAGAATATATTTGTTTCTTTTTAAATCTGGCCTTTCTTAAGGAGCTCAGATGTACAATTCTGTGCTCCTTCATTTTGTCCTCACAACAATCCTGTGAGATACATTAGGTTGAGAAACAACAACTAGCCCAATATCATCCAGTGAGTGGATGTTTAAACTTGAACGAGGTTTACCACATTTTATTCTTACAAGAATTCTGAGAGAGAGGGGCCAGGCAGAGACAGAATTATTGTTCCAACCTCACCCAGTGACAATTTGAAGCCAAGTCTCCCCGGTCTAAGCCCCATTGTCTCTGTTACATGATTTTGATTCTCAGTTGCAGTGATAGCAAAAAGATTTTGCGCTCTCTTCTCAGGGCTGCAAGCACCTTATCACTCCATGCAACTCCTGCCAGGAGTTCTCTGGGAAGGGAGCTGGCAGCTACAGGGCTGAGGGTTTCAGATAGAGGCTAGCACTGGGCCTGACATGTGATGTGACTCTCAGTAAAACTCCAAGCCACCGACTCTTGGCTTTTCTGTGTTTCCCTTCCTTGGCCAGGTGACTGTGCTCTCCTTTTTGGTTTGTTTCTCTAGCAAGGTCCACCAGGAGAACCTGGACCAAGAGGCCCCCCAGGTCCGCCCGGCGTACCAGGAGCTGATGGCATTGATGTAAGTACACTGCTCAATTCTGGAACCTGAGAGGAAGGGAAGGTACATTTTGGGTACAAAGGAGGGCATTGTATACAGGAGAAGAGATGCAGTGCCTATCTTAGGGGCCTAGAGGGAGCCAGTGAGTTTACCGCATGCATTTCTAAATCTGGAAGCTGAATTGCAAAATTCTCTAATATAGATACATAATTTTGAGCCATTCTGTTGAACGTTCTGCAAAACATGAACTTTATTTATAAAATTGGTGCATTTGCCATGAGAACTGAGTTGCTAGCAGCCCTCAGGAGAAGAGATGCTTGTATGTGGACTTTAAGCACAAAATTTTCTTAATTGGTGGGCAGAGATGAAAAGGGGAGGGGTGGCCAATAAGGAGGACAATTGGTTATATGATGTCATGCTCCCATGGGCTTGAGGTGGGGTGTAACCCAACCTCTTCTCTTTTTGCTTGGCCAGCTTTGGCATACCTTTACTAAATGTGATTTTAACTAGGATATCATAGGATAGCAGTACAAACTCAAAGCAGAATATCTACAGTGTACATGGGGAATACAACACCATTTGGATTAATTTTTTCCTCCCAAAGAGCAAGGCTGGACTCACCATGTACTATTTAAAGCTCTTCTTGCTGTAAGTTTGGTGAATACACGTTAAAAAAAGATATATAAATAGACAGACAGACAGATCGAATGGCAGTTCTAAATGTGCTTGTCCCTTAGTTTTAGTTTTTCATGGCCCTGCAAGAAAGCTGAAGTTACAATTATACCGTAGCTTTTGCATACTTTACAGTGCATATATGAATTTGGTCCATATTTCTAGTCCGAAGGCTACAGAAAACAGCTTGAAAAAAATGTCAGAGGAAAGTTTCCAAAGACAGGGATCCAAGAGGTCTTCCAGTGGTAACTTGGGAGAACTACCATTGTGTGTGTGTGTGTGTGTGTGGGGGGGGGGGGGGGTTCTTCTCTTCCCTCCAGTTCTCCAATGCTTTAATGGCAGGTAGCCACAAGTAACACAGCTCTATGATTTCCAGAAACCAAGCATGAACTTAATTGAATGGCAATAGCAAATTAAGCGCAAAGAAGTTGAACTGCAGGTTGCTTGCAGTGGTCAAGCTGCAGTAATAAAAGAGGAGGAATTTAATTGTTTCATGAGATCTCAGCTCATTTTGTCCTCTTTTAATGTACTACTCTGTGTAATTCCCCCCTGTTGTGTTGGACAGAAATAGCAAAAGCAACTAAGGAAAGGCATGCTGCATTAATAGCTCCTATCTATATAAAAAACCTTGTATGGAGTTTCTGTGGTTTAACTTTTCCTAAAATTAATCCTGGGAATTGTAGTGGGCAAGGGATCTGAGATCTCTCGCCCTTCTCACAGACCTCCTGTTCCCAGAAGTCTCCTGGGAAGCAGGATTTATTGTAAACCTCTTTTATGTCTGAAGATGTATAACAACCTTGCAGTTTGCTGTCCAATGCATGTTTGTATATGTTTACATTGTATTCAGTGGGAATTTCTCCCTCCCCTCCCTTGCATGCCACCCCTCCCTCCCCTCCCCTCCCCTCCCCTCTGCTAGGGTGGGTGGGCCATGTCCAGATGCCGGCTCCCCTCCCCTTCCCTCTCTCCCTCCCCTCCCTTGCATGCCACCCCTCCCTCCCCCTCCCCTCCCTCCGCTAGGGTGGGTGGGCCATGTCAAGATGCTGGGCCTCCTCCCCCTCCTTCCCCTCCCTTGCATGCCACCCCTCCCTCCCCTCCCCTCTGCTAGGGTGGGTGGGCCATGTCCAGATGCCAGGCCCCCTCCCCTCCCCTCTCCTTCCCTCTCTCCCTTCCCTCCCTTGCATGCCACCCCTCCCTCCCCCTCCCCTCCCTCCGCTAGGGTGGGTGGGCCGTGTCAAGATGCTGGGCCTCCTCCCCCTCCCTCCCCTCCCTTGCATGCCACCCCTCCATTGTGTGCACTGGATTTCAGCCTATGGAGGAATCTATACATTCAACAGAATTAGGTAGGAGTCACGAGTTTGAAAAGTTTCCTACAGTAAAAACAACTCCCTGCACTCAGAATACTAATACATCAGAGAGATAGGTGCTAAGATTCTCACCTTTTTTTTTGGTTTGTTTTCTATTTGCAGGAAACTTTTAACATAGGAATTCATTAAAATATGGTATGCTCCACTGAAACAATGAGATCCATTTTACCTTTACTGCCTCATCCCACTGCATATATAGACTAAGCGTAAGAATCGTATCAGTCAGTAGAACCCTGATTACTGTGACATGTTTTTGGTAGACCTGTACCATGTTCATCCCCAAGCACTGATGTCATGAGGGCTAGAAATTTGCTTTTTTTAAAAAAACACACATGCTGGTTAATATTTCCTGAAACTATTTTAGGAAGGGAGGTTCTTTCAGCAGCTGCTGCACAGGGATCAGGGAACAGAAGGCATTTAGAGCAGGGGTGCCCAACTCCGGCCCTTCAGATGTTCATGGACTATGATTCCCATCAGCCCCTGGCAGCATAATACTGGGAGGGGCTGATGGGTATCGTAGTCCATGAACATCTAGAAGATTAGAGTTGGACACCCCTGACTTAGATAAACCTTCATAGACCTTTGTTTCATTAAAGCACTTTCCTTCCTTTCCCTGCAGGGTGAAAAAGGGCCCCCGGGTGCAGCAGGAACCCCGGTGAGTATCGTACCAGCAAATTTCAAAGTGGGGGGCTTGTTTAGGTTTTTTGGACCTGACTTTGAGATAGGGTTTCTAGTGCCCAGTGTGGAATTGTGTATAATGTGTCCTCACATAATGCTTTCTTTAAGGGTTGAAAGAAGCTGTGCATGGTTGACTGAAATGGGGTGCGGGGAAGAGAGGAAAGGGCTGTTTAACCCTTTAATTCCTACCATTAGTTTGCTTAAAGTTACTCCCTTTTCTTCCCAGCTGCCTTTTTCTGCGAGTGATAAAAGAATCAGATGCTCTTTAGAACTATGCTGGGTGTGTGGGGTGGGGGTGGGGAAAGAGATGTGGATGTGCAACTTTTCACAGGTGAAAATTGGAACATCCTTCCCTCCATCTCTATACCAAGCAACACTTCACTGTGGTTCAGACACAGTATGAAATCATGGGATATTTTAAAAACCATGGTTATTTTGTGAAAGCAGGGTTCAGCTTGCAGAGGAATCAACCAAACCTTAGTTTGCCTTAACAAAAACTGGTTTTGTCACCTTCACTCTGTGAGATGATAATAAGCAGGTGCAATAAAAATAACAAAACTAGCACTCAAATGTACACTTACAAACAGGCAGGTTACAACCTCTTCAAGTCAGCATAAGTAACAAAACAGCAAATAAGAGCTGCAGCAAGATGATCCCTGACCCATTACTGGTCTTGATGTTATTATTGGGCCATGCCT
Organism: Sphaerodactylus townsendi; assembly: GCF_021028975.2. Lineage (NCBI taxonomy): Eukaryota > Metazoa > Chordata > Lepidosauria > Squamata > Sphaerodactylidae > Sphaerodactylus > Sphaerodactylus townsendi. Next base: position 99,394,453 of record NC_059430.1, on the reverse strand, counting down.
CAGAGGCGTAACAAGGGGGGAAAACGCCTCGGAACGCCCTTGCCACACCCCCACAGGGGCACCCCCCCCGGTGCGGCGCGCCCCCTTGTCCCATTGGAGCTACGCCTCTGCCATGCCTGGTTGTAGCATCAGATGGTTATAGGCGAACTTTCCAGGTGAAACCCCTCCACAAGCCCTGCCCCTGAATCTCCAGGAATTTCCAAGACCGCAGCTGGCAACCATATATGGAATCAAGGTGACTAAACGCAGCTTTGGCGGCCCTTTCATTTTCCCTGCCAGAAATGCAGCCAACAAAGCAAAGGAATATATCCCATTTTGGCAGTTATGGTGTGCCTTTAAGAGAAGCTACAACAGCGTTGCTCCTTCCAGCTGTGGAAGTTCCTGGAGATTTGGGGGCACTTTTTGGGGAGGACAGAGTTTAGGGATAGAAGGGAGCTCAGTGGAGATGTGATGCCATAGCATCTGCCCTCTGAATGTGCCATTTCCTCCAGGTGAGCTGATCTCTTTAATCTGGAGGCTAGGCATAATTCTCTGAGAACTCCAGACTCACCTGGAGGTTGGCAAACTGACATGCATGGTGTGACTTACCTTGCTGAGTGCATCCCTGTATGGTGACTCTGCTGGGCTCAGGTACTCTTTTAGATTTGCTACTGGCTGCAGAACTGTAAGTAGAATGGGATCCAGAGGTGTATTGGGGGGAAATTGCACCTGGGGACAACACCTGCTCTGGGCACCCACCCCTGTGCCCCCCATGCCCCCTTGTGCTTGGGAGCGGGACTTGGGAGTGGCTCAGATGGGCACCACCCCCGACCTCCCTGCAGGCTGCCACCTGCCCTCCCCAGGCCCTCGGGCAGGCAGCAGGTTGGCTCCTGGCAGCAGGTCGGCTCTGTCTTTAGGTGCCTCCCCTGTGCCAACCCAGCTTTTCCGAGTCGGGTCGGCGCAGGGGAGGTGGGAGGCAATTTTGCACTCCCCTGCCATTGCACCCAGGGTAATTTGACCCCCTCTTCTCCCTTGCAGATACGCCACTGATGAGATCATTGAGTACTTGGCAGGACACCCACTGTGTCTGGCTTGGTGTTCCAGCCTGGGTTATGTGTAAAATAGAGTTTCTTGGTCTAGTTTAGGGAGTGTAAAGAAAGAAAGGGAGGCAGTGATTTCCCTGGATTAATTTAACACAAATAGCAATGTCTGTGATCTTACGTGTGTAACACACATACTCTAAAATTGAATTTATAACCCACTGCATTAGCCTCATTTCTGCAGCTATTTAATATTTATTTAGCACCGAATAGTATAAATTAAAACTAATGTGCCGTTTAAATCCAGTTAGCATCTAAACATAGCAAATGTGCATAGCTTAACTCCGGTCTCTAAATAAAGCTATTAATCATTAATGAATACTAGCGAACATTTATAGAACATGTTTCAAGTATTCACAGTGCTTCAATGCACTGTATCAATGCCAGAACAGGTACAGAGAGTAGTAATTCTGTGGACCAGTATTAAACTGCTGCTGAATCCCTATAATACCACTTGGGGTGGAAGGATGCAGAATGAGAATGAATGGGCTGACTGTGCCTGCCCAATTCCTGTTGAAGCTGTTTTTCTCTGGATGGGCCTCCTAAAGTTTCTAACAGTTTTCTTTTGGGGGGATGGGGGGAGCATTCAGGTAGAAAAATGTAGCACCTTTCCCACATGTTCATGTATCTAGGGTTACCTCTTCCAGCTGGGTCCTGAAGATCTCTTGGAATTACAACTGTCTCCAGGCTGCAGAGATGAGTTCCCGAGGATGAAATAGCTGCTGAGCAAAGCAGACTCTGTGCTATCGCATCTGTGTTGTGGTCCCTCCCTTCCCCAGCTCCACTCTTAAATCTCCAGGAATTTCCCAACTCTGAGTCATGCTACATCAGAGGTGTCCAACTCTGGCGCTTCAGATGTTCATGGACTACAATTCCCATCAGCCCCTGATGGCATGGCCAATTGGCAGAAGCATAGCTCCAAGGGAGCGGGGGGAGGGGGGCGATGCACTGGACTCGTGCCCCTGTGGGGGTGTGGCAAGGGCGTTTGGGGGGCGGGGCGGAGGATGCACCAGTGCTCTGTGTACTTTCCCCTTTGCTACTCCTCTGCCAATTGGCCATGCCAGTGGGGCTGATGGGAATTGTAGTCCATGAACATCCGAAGTGACAGAGTTGGACACCCCTGTGCTACATAATAAGCCCCACCCCCACCAAAATCCACAACCCTATTGTAGAGACCCCAATTGGACTCAATTGAGTTGGGTAGAGATTTCAGCCTTACTATTCCTTATAACAGGCCTACAAGGTAGGTTGGAGCCTGAAGGTACACATGTTATCATAGGAACCTGGCTTAAGTTTTTCCTCACAGGACCCATTTTGTGTACCCCCTTCACACCTTTGGAAGTGCAGTGGGGGTCAGAGGTGGAGCTTTCTTTTTAATTGCCCCAGGTTTAGGAAAACTTCCCTGGTGTCTTTTCCTTTCAGGAGAAAACATTTTTATGTCAGGCCTCTTTTTTTGCCACCTCCTCTTTGATTGTGGTATTCCTGCAGCTGTTTTGTTGTTGGGTTTGATTGGGCGTGTGCATTTTGTTTTAATTATGTCTCTGATTTTGCTTTTAATTTGTGTTTTATTGTATTTTAAGATTGTCGAATGTACCTCAGGGTTGACAAGTCCAGGTCAGGAAATACCTGGAGATTTTGGTGATGGAACAAGGTTTGGAGAGGAGAGGGACATCAGTGAGGTACAATGCCATAGGGTTCATCCCTCAGAACAGCCATTTTCTCCAGGAAAAAAAGTGAGGTATAATGCCATAGGGTTCATCCTCCAGAACAGCCATTTTCTCCAGGAAAACAGTGAGGTATAATGCCATAGGGTTTATCCTCCAGAGCGGCCATTTTCTCCAGGAAAACAGTGAGGTATAATGCCATAGGGTTTATCCTCCAGACCGGCCATTTTCTCCAGGGGAAATGTCGTCTGGAGATCATTCATAATTCCAAAACTTATCTGTAGGTTGGGAAGTTCCCTTCTTGAGAATCTTAATCATATTATCTGTGCACACATGGATTATCTGCATCAGGTTGACAATCTGACCCTTTTCGTGCTTCTAGAAAGCACCCAGGTTTCCCACACCTAGGATTGCTAACGTCCAGTGGGGCCTGAAGAGCTCCTGGAATTACAATTGGTCTCCAGACTACAGAGTTCTGTTCTGGAGAAAATGACCCCTCCCCTTCTCAAACTCCATGCACCCAGGGTTCCAGCCCCAAATCTCCAGGAATTTGCCAATCCAAACTTGGCAACCTACTAACACCCCAAAGAAAGGCAGGATCATCCCCCACCTGTACTCATTGTGCAGCTTTCTTTCTTTCTATCTATCTTTCAAAATGCTTTTAATTTTTCCCTCTGCTTCTTCCCAATAGGGCATCAAAGGAGAACCAGGCCTTCCAGGTTCGGACGGCCCTCCAGGGAAACCTGGCATTGATGTGAGTAACAAACCCCCTTTGCTGCAGCTCCCCAGATGCATTGGATTGTGTGTCTTGATGCACTGTGGTTTCATCCTGCTTTCCTGGACTCCTGTTCTTGCTGCTGGCTCTGAGGCCTGATTCTCACAACTGGTTTTGATATCTTTACTTCATCTGCTGCCTTCAGTGGGCAGGCCTAGACAAACAATTCATAAACCTCTCTGGACTGTATCACTTTAGTAGCAATGCCAGTCCTCCTACTGTAGCAGGAGACCTCCCAGGATCCTTCTGCTTTGTCTGCCAATGGCTCTGATGCCTCAGCAGGAGGAAATTGGGGAGGGAATGGGTCATGGGCCAGTGTCATGATGGAATGCTGACACCACTTCCAGTAGAAACCAGAAGTAGCACAGTGGATGCTCTGGCACTTACAAAAATGCTATAGTAAAACCATAGAGTTTTTGTAAATGCCAGAAAATCTCAATATGTCACTTCCAATTTTTAACAGAAGTGACATCAGTTAGTATACTGGTGCAATGCAAACAAGCCAAGGCCCACCCCCAAGGGTTGCCAGCTGCTGCCTGGCAACCCTACACTTTAGATTGTGGTGTGTGTGTGTTTATTGTGTATGTGACAAGACAAATTGATGGTCTTCAGTCACACACACAATGTAATCTGTGTTCATAAGTTGCAGTGAATACATGCACAATCTGTGTACAGTGTACAGCTGATTTTTCTTTAACATGCACAGAGTAATTCTCACGTTACGTTCAACATAGGTAGAGCTCAACATGTGATTAAAACCCCACATTTATCCAGGTACTAGTCTCTGGTATTATTTCTAAAGTGAATGCATGTTGGCTGTTTCTTACAAGCAGATGTACATAAGTACCAGCAGGATATATGTGCATTCACTGTAACATATGAACAGGGATATAAGTCTCCGGATAAGGGGAAATGTGGTGAGTGACCCAGGCTGTAGATAGAGAACATCCTGGTTGGACTGAAGATCAGTTCAAATTTGGGAAAGGTCAGGTTCTGCATTAAGAAGCAGGTAGCATTAATGGGATTGTTGTCCTGTCGTGACTGAAAAAACATTTTGCCAACAGACTCCCAACTTGCAGGTTCTTCTAGCATAGGTGCCCAGTGAAAAAGGCAGTGCCTCAAATCAGATGTCAAATTAGCTATCCAAAATATCACTGAAAGGACTGGAAATGCCCCAGGGAACTCCGCACTACCTCTTTCTCTTTCCTAAACCAATTTTCTATTTAGCTGAGATGTTGTTGGGATTTTACAATATATAATCCAAGAGATACCTAAGCAGCAGAGTAACACACAGTGGCAGAAATAAAGATATGCAGAGATGCTGAGTTTGCTTTTATAAAGAAAGTTTATTAGCTTAAAACAAGGGAAGGGTTACATGGGTGAAAAAACAAGAAATGCTATACTAGCAAAATACACAGTTAAAACTACATCTTGTCTCTGTCTATCTAACAAGCCTCTTGGCTTACAGTAAGGGGGGTGGGTGGAACAAAGAGAGTCGGGTAACTTTATAACCTCTGGTGTTCGTGGTTACCAACATGTTAGCAATAGTGATCTGCTGATCAATAGACCAGGTCATAAACAGTGACCTGTTCAACTGCTGTACAAACAGTTAACCCCTTGGTAGCTGGATTGTGTGAGACACTTGCAATTACCAACAGATGTGCTAATCAGGCAAACGAGATAATGATTTGGATCCTATGAATGAGTGCTAAGCATGCTTGATCTAAGCATGCCACAGAACGCATTTATCCTTTTGCTAAAACTGTTGTTTACACAGGACTAGTATTTTCCAATAAGCTGTTTTGCAATTGGAAGTTTTAGAAGAAGAGGAAGCATGTTCCACTGCGGAGACTATCTGTGTGCCTTTCTGTTTATACAAGTTTCCAAGAATGTGCAGAAACTACTGCCCCCCCCCCCCCCAATGCAGTCAGAAATTTAGTCTCTAGAGATACTAGAGGTGAGGAGAGAAATGAAATTTGAAGAAAGGCAATTCAAGCTATCATCGTATTTTAGGCAAACTAGGGAGAGGTATCTGAACAGTGATAAAAAACTCGTAAACAGAGATTATTAGGTTGCATTAAGCACAATGATTGCCAGTTGTAAAAAATGTTTCTTTTGATTTTGCAATGAAAGCTACTCATACGACATTTCTCCATCTTTTAGTATGCTATGCTAGATTTCTTAAATGATTCCTTTTTTAAAACCTGCAGTTTCCTTGGTATTCTTCTCCAAGATTTCCACAACTTTGACAGAATTCATTCATTTGAGCTCTTAGCTATGTTCATTTTTTCATTGCCTGATTCGTCTGACAAATGCCAGGTAACCTCACTCAAGTGGATTGAAATGACTTTTCTCTTTGTTTACAGGGCCTGACAGGGGCAAAGGGAGAACCAGGCCCTGCTGGGAGACCTGGCCTCAAAGTAAGTGGCCATTTTGCTTCTTGGGTTCATTGGCAGAACCAGAGAGGCTTGGAACCACTTGGAACTGAATTATAACCTCAGCACGCTTCAGACTTTGAAGTGAGGGTTACAAACCCCCCATCTTGGGATGGAATGTTTAGGGTAGATTTGATGTGTGGATATCCAGTAAACATGTCTGGTCAGGGATGCCAAAATCCCAGGTATGGCGCTGTCAGGGCCAAACTGAATGTGTCCTTGTGGTCACCATAAGGATGCCGCCGCCATTTTGAACACATTTTAAATTGCCATTAGGCCTAACCCTGATCTGGCTCACAGCACAGAGCTTTTTTACTTTATTTTAATTTATATGTTGCCCTGTCTCAGCTGAAGGCTGTTCTCAGGTTTACTTACATACAGCCAATGTAATGCAATAAAATTCAGCTGAATATAATTCAAAATTAACCTCTAATTAACCAATTAAGAAAATTAACAAATAATGAAAACTTACAAAACTTAGGTGCCATTTCATTCTTCAACAGGGAAAACCAATTCAATTAAGCCTAACTAGATCCAATTCTAACTCTCAGTTCTTGCTCCCTTCCCCATGCTTTCTCAGTTGCCCAAAAAGTGCAGGACAGGCAGAAACAAGAGTACCGCCTTGCAGTCCTACTCAGAATTGACCCTTACAGCATTTAAAAACGTTTTAAAATGGCATTGTCTTCCTCATGGCAGCCACAAAGACCCTGTCATGTTCAGTTTGGTCCTAAGTAACTTCAAAATCAGTTTGCGTCTTTGCACAACAAACTAGTAGCATATACAGAAGAAGTCAGGGAGAAAGAGGAGGGTGTTTCACAAGGGGAGAGCCAGTGTGGTGTAGTGGTTAAGAGCAGGTAAATTGTAATCTGGAGAATCAGGTTTGATTCTCCACTCCTCCACTTGAGTGGCAGAGACTTATCTGGTGAACCAGACGTATTTCCGCACTCCTACATTCCTGCTGGGTGACCTTGGGCTAGTCAGAGTTCTTCAGAACTCTCTCACCCACCTACCTCACAAGGAGGCTTTTGTGGGGAAAGGAAGGGAAATGAGTTTGTAAGCCTGACAGGAGAGAAAGGTGGAATATAAATTCAAACTCTTTTTCTTTATATATCACTGATATATATCACTGATATAATCTTTATATATCTTTATATCTCACTGAGAAAGATCAGAGAAAAACCAGGAAAAGCTCCTGAGGTTCACAAATGCACCACAGTGCGGGGGGGGGGGGGGACCCTCACTTGTCTACAATCCCAAACCTGTGACATTTTCTTACCCCTTAAATCTGGTTGGCTATTTCTGAATGGGGAGCAGATTAACTAACTGGTGGAGATCTACTGCATATCCTCCCCTATACCAGCCCAGTTTCTGGAAACCTATTGCAAAATTTCAGCAAAAAAATCAGGAAATGTAGAACAGCATAAGGCTGGGTCTGCAAACCGTTTTTGAGCTGTGTCCTTTGACCCTGGTATCTGCCCCATGAAGCATCTTGGAGTTCAGTCATGTTGAGCTTGTGTGCACCCTGGCATGATAATGCATACGGTTGCTAACCTCCAGGGAGGGCCTGGTGATCTCCCAGTATTACAACTGAACTCAGTTGCCAGAGGTCAGTTCTCCTGCAGAAAATGACTGCTTTAGAGGGTGGACTCTGTGGCATTTTATCCCGTTTTGCTCCTTCTCCTAAAATCTCCTGGAATTTTCCACTTCAGAGTTGGCAGTTCTAACAATGACTCACTCTTTTGTTGACACAGGGCCAACCTGGACTTGTAGGTCCTCCAGGGCTCCCAGTAAGTGTCTTTCCATTATTATACTTGTTTGTCCAGAAAGGGTGCCCTTTCATGCTGAGGGTGTGTTCTTATTGTGCATTATTTGAGCGGTCAGCCTGGCATGGTCAGGCATGGAGTCTTCTCAGGAGGGAACCTTCTCTGCCTCTGAAACGGAAGCTGCACTGCATAGCATTGATTGGCTGGGATCGCATGATGTCATCCATCTGTTCTGTCCTCTTCCTCCTTGGGGCAGTTTTCCAACATACTAAACAATTGCTTAAAAAACCCAGAACTGAAAAAAATGGGTGTATAAAAGCAAATTTTGTAATTGTGCAAAAAACTTCAACTGCCTCCTGAGCATCAACAATGTGGGGGCCAACTGTGATCAAAGAGGATAATTGATGTCACATTTACCCCTAGGGAAGGGAGTGCAAGGGAAGGGGAGGGAGTGAGGGGTGGCATGCAAGGAAGGGGAGGTGCCCCGGCATCTGGACATGGCCCACCCACCCTAGCGGAGGGAGGGGAGGGGAGGGAGGGTTGGGTAGCATGCAAGGGAAGGGGAGGGAGTGAGGGGTGGCATTTAAGGAAGGGAAGGGGAGGGGGCCTAGCATCTGGACATGGCCCACCCACCCTAGCAGAGGGAGGGGGAGGGGAGGGAGGGTTGGGGTGGCATGCAAGGGAAGGGGAGGGAGTAAGGGGTGGCATGCAAGGGAAGGAAGGGGAGGGCCCCCGACATCGGGACATGGCCCACCCACCCTAGTGGAGGGAGGGGAGGGGGAGGGGAGGGAGGGTTGGGGTGGCATGCAAGGGGAGGGGAGGGGAGGGGGCCTGGCATCTGGACATGACCCACCCACTCTAGCAGAGGGGAGGGAGGGGTGTCATACAAGGAAAGGGAGGGAGGGAGGGGTGGCATGCAAGGGAGGGAAGGGGAGGGGCGAGAGAAAAAGCACAGGAGCTTCTGCTTTGTACGTGTGCAGACACACTAAATTTATGGCTGCAAACTGCAACACTTATTTGGTGTATACTGTCTGAGGGAAATGTGATTAGGATTGGACTGTTAATAATTTTGGAGCTTTTATTCACTGAGTTGTAATGCAAAAAGCTGGAGAGAACGATGAAGTAGTGACTGCACAGGAAACTGGGTATGGTTGGAAGTAGGGTTACCGACCTCAAGGTGAGACCTGGGGTTCATGCAGAATTATAGCTAATCTCCATATTGCAGAGGAAATGGTAGCTTCAGAACAATGACTCTATGTTACATTATAGAGTCTAGGAAAAATGGATGTCCTGGAATTGCTACAGAGGGTGGATGCTCTAGGACTTTGATTTCACTATAGTAAATCATGCAGACTACATTGGTATACCATAGAGTGAGAAACTGATTGATTGTAAAAACCTAAAGACCAGATGGGAATCAGATTGGGGATTGAAATGGGGACAAGACTGATGTTGACTGGTGACCTTCCGAATGAATTTTTATCCTTAACACTAAGGAAAACCTGAAGATAATTTTGAGAGTTTTTTTAAAAAAGTTGATTGATACAAGGTGGGAAATTTAAATTTAAAATGTGTTGGAAGGAAGTGACCTTTCAGAAAGGGGAGGAGTTGGCAAGTTGACCTTTTCACCAGGATACGACAGCACATCGTATAACGTCGGATCTACATTGAGTTCCCTTCCTCCTCCAAACTTTGCCCTTCCCAGGAACTATTTTCAGATCTGCAACAGTTCCCCAAGTTTTCAGGACAATCTGTTTAGTGTTGATGTTGCCCCAGACCACAGATTTAGGTATCCGCAGATGCAGGCCACACATCCCTATTGGATACATGCATAACTCTGCAGCAAACATGGCTATGAAATCTGGGATCTAGTACACTGCTTCAGTAGGTTGTTTCAGTAGCCCTACTTACAAGCACATATATAATCTGTGTACTGTATATGTTTGATTGTTTTTTTGAGTGTGCATTGAGTAGTTCTCATGTTAGATTCAGTTCATGTATAACTGAATGAGTGATTGAAACCCTGCATTTATCTGGGCAGTGGTCCACATTTTCATCCATAAAGTGAATGCCTATTGGCTGTTTCTTAAAAAGATGTACTATGCACATACTTGAGTTCACTGGAATGTGTGAATGGGACCACACCATTATAATTCTGCAGTAATTCAGCAATTTCCTTTTTTTAAAAAAAGTGTTCTGATGGAGGAGGAAGAAATGATGGTCAAGAGGGATTAAGGCAAGGAAAGTGCGTGGGAAACTAATAAGTGGATTCTCAGTTGCAATTGTGAAGGCCCCTGCCTTTGTGTAGCAGAGAGAACGCCATGAAAATGGTTTCTGTGTAGAAACAGGCTATTTTTCAAGAAAGGAAACTCTGGGAATCAGAAATTCCCTGAGATTTCTGTGTTTGAATTTGCTTACTGAGTTTTTGATTTTTTCATCAAAGAATTGTAATGCATTGAAGTTTTTCCCCCTCCTTTTAGGGTCCCGGGCTGGCTGGATCTCCTGTAAGTGTCCTTCAAGCTAGGATATTGGGGGGATGGGGGTACAGTGGGAGACAATGTGCTTGATTTGTGATGGGGAGGGGCGTGTGTGTGGTCTTGTCCTGCAGACTTCTAAGCAGGGCAGAAAGGGTCTAATGAAAGGACTCTTGTGAACTGTGGGGATTCACTGAGGGGGCCAAACACATTCAGCAGCAGCCTGAAACAAGGCCATTGACAAATCTTGCCAATTGTTCAGCAGTGTGTAAGCCTGAACTGAATTTGACTCTCTTACCTGGCAGCCAGAATTAGAAAAGAAAAAGCCAGAATAAATTCTGAATGAGTTGTGCCTTACTGTCAGTGGGTGCACTTTGTGTTCTCCTAGTTCTGTGGTGGCGAACCTATGGCACTCGAGATGTTCATGGACTACAATTTCCATCAGCCCCTGCCAGCATGGCCAATTGGGAATTGTAGTCCATGAACGTCTCGAGTGCCATAGGTTCGCCACCACTGTTAGTGCATGCACTGAAGTATTCTATGAAGGCATAACTGCATTTTCACAAGTGCTAGTTCACAATTCACTCAGGAGTGCCCTTCTTCCTTCCTAAGGAGCAGTATGGACATTTTGTCACAAGAGAGGGGCTTCACAGCGTGCACTGTCAAAATACTTTAAAGGTGACAAGTCAAATAAAACTTCTGGCCCTTCTGGGTAATAATTGAGAAGTCAACCCTTCAAGGTGAGACACTAGTTCCACAGAACAGTTACTCTGGTAGTTGTAACTAATGAAAGCTAAAGTTATGGATTTAGATTGAGGTCCCTAAAACTATATACAATTAATAAGGTTTATTAAAAGAAATGTGCAGGAGTACACAAACACAAGGAAAGTGAACAGCAAGAAGAAAGTAATTAAATCTAAATAGTGAACCTAAGATACTTACACAAACTTTGGTTCTGTAATCCAGATGTTACTTGATCGGATTGAGACACAGAGAACAGGCAAAGTTTCAAAGTCCAGGAGCATGTGTTCTGGCCACGCAAGACCCAATCTGGCTCAAAGGCATCAAGCATCAAGAGCAGTTCAAACTAGTAGCTCAAAGCTAAAATGACTTATCTTACTTTATACTAAGCTGCCAGCAGTTGGCCTGAGTCTAGCTGACCAACCAAATGAGTAGCTAGTCAGAGGTGTATGGCTTGGGGATGGCAGGAGGTGGCTGGGGGGGGGGGGGCTCAGTGGTGGTCAGCTATGGCGCTTCTGGGCAACTTGCCGCCACCGAGCCCCACACCCCTGGCCTCCGTGCAAGTCAGCTTTTACCCTCCCCAGGTGCTGGGGACATCAGAAGCTGGCCTGCAGAAAGACAGGAGGTGGGGTTTGGAGCCCCCGAGCCCTGCCCCAAGCCCCACTCCCGAGTGCAGGGAGGGCACCTGGAGAAGGTGTTGTCCTCGGGCGCCTCCCCCCCCGATACGCCTCTGTAGCTAGCCACGTGTTCTAACTAGGGATGGGCATTTTACACACTCCCACCTGCTCAAAATACCACCTTAAAAAATCATCTCCTTTTCTCCCTTCCTTACCTGCAGTCAGTGCTGTAGTGCCCACGGAGCGGGGCAGGGGGGCGACGCCTCAGGCAGAGCAGTGGTGGAGGTGTGGCCGGGCCGTCGAGGGGCCGTGGCAGGGGCATTCCATGGCGGGGACGATGCTGCAGCAGGGGCGCAGTGCGCACACCCCAGGTGCAGTTTCCCCTTTGTCTGCAGCCTGGCTAGATCCAGTGTTAAACTGTGCATGCCATGTGGGCTTTGGCGCATTCAAGTGCAGGCTCAGCCTACCCAGGTCTAGCTTTCTTCTGCTGGCTCTGCTTCTGAAGACCGTGGGCCAGCCCCTGGAGAGCAGTGTGTCCTCAGGGGATGACCAAAGCCCAGTAAGCCCAGACCAGCTTGGGAACCAACAAGGGCTGGGCTTGGACCAGCCAGGACCTTTGCAGGCTCTATAGGGCGAACAACAGGCAGGTCAGGACTCAGAACCAGAAGTGCCCCACAGCAGTCTGTGCATCCAGCCCTGCTCCAGCTGAAGAGACTCGTGCACTTACCTCACCTGAGCCCACATGTCAACACAAACAGCTACGCAGGGAGCTTTAGCAAGTTAAATGGAGAAGCACACACCTACTAGCTTAAATAAAGCATCTTCTGCAGCAGAGAAAAGCAGAGTCTTCACAGGATGAAGACCAATGTGCTAGAAGACCCTATGTTAAGCAGGTTTACAGAGCGTACCGGCTTGGACTCAACAAAGCACATGACTGCTGCCGATGCTTCCTCTGTGTATTCCTACCCTTGGCCCCTCTGACACTGAAATTGCTTGACGGACTCTCTGATTAGACTCAGCTCCCTGCTGTAACTCAATACCTCTGCCTGGCAGTCCAACCCAGGACCACCATCTGAGTTTCAGAGGCAGATCCTTCAGTTGAAAGCTGGACCCAGCCAGCAATTGAACCCTAGGCACAGCCTGGGCAAGCTCACCATTCAACTCTGTGTCTGCCTCTGAAGGCTATGTGGGTGTTAGAGGCAGCAGGCTTGCTGCCTCCCAGACCTACGTGGAGTTCGGAGGCAGGCATATTTTTCAGGTTTAACAACCCAAACATTTCCAGAAGAACCTGGGGAGGGATCCTGAATCCCCCTAAATCCCCCTGAAATACTATTTTTTCTGCCCATCTCTAGTCCTAATCAATCAGGTGTGTTGCTAGACATGTGACCACATACTCTTCAGCTGCATGTAGGCACAATGAAGCAAGCCACTTCCTCCTCCCAGGGTTCCTGTGAAAGCAAAACTCCCTCTTGGTCCCAGACCTCCAAGGCTCCAGTCATCTCTGTGTACCTGTTCCTAACTTCCATCTCTGATCTCTCTTTCTGAAGGTGCAAAATCATTTAGTTTCTTGAAAGAGGTTGCCTGTGATTTTGCTAGGTCCAAAGCTCGAACCATAATTCATGAAAAACCAAGAAAGTGCAAGACATAGGTGTCTGTTGGGGTCTCTGGAAATAAAATCATGGTTGTGCCCAGCGTATCACAATATGTTGTCCTTTAAAATACAATGTGAATGACTTGTCTCTGTTTCTTTTTCTAAGGGACCTCCTGGCCTGGTTGGGATTCCTGGAGAAATTGGAGCACCAGGGCCGAAGGTGAGAGATCCATCTAATGTGGGAATGTGCCAGGGGTCATATTGATTTACTGAGTTCTGCTCCCACTGTCAAACACCCCCCCCCCTTCCCCATAGTGGCAATGGAAGGAATGTATACCTGGAGAAAGAAGTGGTGCACAAGGTGTTTGCTGCATGATGAGGGCGAATGTCCATCATGGCAAGCTTTCTTGTACGGGCATAGTTCCTCAAGCCCCGCTTTCACTTTCCATTCTTTCTGTGACAAGCAACACCACTTCTAGTACAATTTGCTTCAATGCCAGTGTGGGACAGATTTGCAGTGAGCACAGCTTTGCCCAGGACATCTTTCCTCCCCCCAACAGCCAGCCTTCTCACTCCCTTGCACTACCATCCACACCTTTCCCCGCATCCCCCCTCCTTCCATGTTGCTGGTTATTTCAAGAAAAGAAGCTCACTCACATGGGCTTAGCCAAAACACACCAACCTCTAATTCTCATATTGATATATCGAGCTATTGATATAATAACAACAGAGATTTCTTGGAAATAACAAGGCTACAGTTTCTCCAGAAGCAGGAGGAAGTGGGGGTGGAGCGGGGAGAGAATATCAGCTCTAAAACGGTCCCCTTCTTTGGCAGTTTGTGGTCCAGGGAATTGCTTTGCCTCTGTCATGTGCAAGTGGATTATTTTTGGAACAGTAAAGGGCTAAGCCAGCCGTCTACTGGGTGTAATGAGATCTGTGCCTTTAAGGATTACTTGATGGGCAAAGTTAAGGGAACCAGGCTCGGGAGAGTTCTCTGCAGAAAAGCTCCATGGCAGGAATTAGTGCCTCCTTGCATATAAACAGAAAAAAACATGAGGAGAGCCCACTTCAAGCCCACTGCGCAGAGAAGAGCCATAAGGTAACCATTCCATACATAATGGGCCTTTGAGTTGAATCAAATCTGGTCTTCTTTTAAAGGAAAAACTTTGAGGTTTGCTCAGAATGAACATGCCAGCCTGTGGTTATGCTTCTATGTGTGTTATGCAGTATCAAGTCTGACTTACAATGACCCTGTGAATTAATCACCTCCAACACTTTGTATCATTAACTGTCTTGGTCAGGTCTTGCTAACTGAAGGCTGTGGCTTCCTTGATGAAAGTGTTGTTCCCCTATGGTACAATATAGAATCCCCATGAGGAAACAGTGTAAGACTGCTGGGCTGCCCTATTGACTGCCCTCAGTAGGATGTGACACTGCTGTGGCGCCGCCCCACTGCTTCCAAGAAGGCTTTCCAACTGTATGGGGAGTGAAAAATGCAAAAAAAAAAAAAACCCTTTCCCCAGAAAGCCCTCCAGAAGTCCGAGGGCCAGGGCACCACACTCCCAACCCTAAGCCCCATGAGAAAGCTGACTAACATTGGCTTCACCCCAGGAATACCCTGGCCTGCCCCCCACCCCCGCTATCATCCAATTGGGATTCCAGCGCAGCCCTGCAGCAACCTGAACTTCCAGGTTTTGCAGCCTCTGAGAGGCTGCCTACTGGCGAGTCTACCTCTTCCACCAGGGTAAGTGCCCAGGGGAAGGCAAATGTGTTGATGTGAGGCCATGCCACTCACCCAAGCCCTTTTGCCCCATCCCTCTGGATAGGACCCTCAGAGTTTTAAAAATCCTCTTTAGTCAGAGATGTAGGCTTGCTTCTTTAATGACTAATTTCATGTACCTTAATGATCTATTGAATGTACAAATGGGCTAGGATCTGAAATCCCAGGTATTTTTTCCCCTATTACTAGAACCAGTAGGCTGTCTCCTACAAACATTCATGAAGGAACTATCTGTTCAGAGTTGTCTTTGACACTTCACTGCTAACTGTTGAAAGACTTTGGTGGAGAGATGTGTTTGTGGTTGTTGTTTTTCAGGGGGAACGTGGACCGGATGGGCCACGAGGGCCTCCAGGGCCTCCTGGGAAACCTGTAAGTTTTTTGTGTGTGTGTGTTTCTTTTTAAGATCTTTACATTCAAAATTCAAAAATTGGTAGCAAAATTCAAAAGAACACCTGAGGGTGCAGCTAACAAGTGTAGACCACAAAACCTCTGATGCAACATAACCTCAGTCATTTCTAAGGATTAGAAATTATGCAGGAGTTAAGACGCATTTTGTTCTTTACTCTTGCTGATCCACATCTATGACAATTGACTGTGCATACACATTTTTGTGTTCTCCTCTGGGCTATGAGGCGTGCTTGTCACAAGTGTCTAGGCCATGCCTCAGGGTCTTCTTTGTTTCAAATAAAACTTCAGTTCAAAGCCTACACTTGTATTGTACTGTAAAACATGATGGTTTCCATATAGGGATGGCCTTGTGTGCTTTCTCTATTGCTGGTGCTAGGGTTGATAAAGTGCAGGAGGAGCGGAGCTTCCACATGGCAAGTTTTCTAGTACCCCTGCCCCAGTCTTCCAGTAGAGTCCGCCCCCCCCTCCCCAGATCCTCTGGGGTTTTTGCATTAAAAAAATTGCACTAGAATGCTGTTATATTGATATATAGTTGTAACAATATTTTGAACTCTCTGCTTCCATTTCAAAGGCAAGCTTCTAACTCCTTTCATAGCAGAGATATAAGACGGAAGGCAATGGAAAAGGCTAGGGCTTATTTATTTTTTTTGTTTAATGGAAGTTGAGAATTCAGAATATTGTTACAACAGAATATCTTATATTTTAATAATCTAGTGTGATCCAATCTGTGAATATCTATATCTGCAGATTGGGGCCACACTGACATAAAGCAGATTTTCCTGGAAACTTGGGGAATGCCCCAGATTTGCAAAAAAACAAACCAAACCAAAAACCAACCTAAACCCCCTCAAAAATACATTGGGGCATGTGTAACACCCCCCCACACACTTATCTCCTCCATTGATGCTGAACTCACAGCAGCCCCTCTTCTTTGCCCCTCCATGTCTCCCTCACCACTTCTGAGCAATTGGCAAAGTCAGGTTGCCCTCTACAGCTGCTAGGCCTACTGTAGTTCTTGGCCTCCTGACTACCAGACCAGTCTCTCCCCACCATCACCAGAGCCATGCCAAGCCTCAGTGGCCCTCCTTGCTGTCTGCCCCACTGTGGGCCCAACCCTGCTCACTCCTGGGCCCATCCCCCCCCACATTGCTGGAACTGCCACTAAACCCAAGCTTTAGATCTCAGCATCCTCACCGCCCGCCCCCCCCAACATTGCTACCAGGCTTCCATCCCCACTGTTGCTGCCCACCTGCCCATCATTGCTGCCTCCCAGTCCCATTGCTGCTGCATCCTGGTCCCGCAAGTTTTTTTTGCAGGTTCCCACTTGTCAATATAATGACATTGGGTCAATTTTTAAAAGAAACATAAAAGAGACTCCTAGTGGCAACGGCAGGGGCGTGCCGCCCATGGGGACATATGGGGTCAAATGTCCCCGGGCTGAAGGCCATTTATTCACATGGGGGGATGACCACCCACACCTCTCCTCTTTCCCTCTGAGTCCATACACTGACTTCAAGATGTGGTGCAAAAAAAAAGTTGTTTGGTCGTGATGGGGGAGGGTGGCCGCCCATATTGGGTGGGTGTGGTTGGAAAACTCAGATTTTGCACCGGGCTACATTTTCCTTAGCTACGCCTCTGGGCAAGGGGAGGAAAAGGCTGCTGTGGCGGCCAATACAAGTTTAGGGGAAAAGACTGCCATGAGGGTGGGAAAATCCCTACAATTCTGTGATCATTCCCAAAACTTCAGAGCAAAGCAGCTTTGAGAAAAACTGGAGAAAAGCCAGGGAAACCTCAGGAGGTGCACAAATGCACTGTGATGCTGTGTGGAAGCAAGACATCCCTATAACCTTCCCAACAGCTTTGAACCCACAGCAGATAACCTGTCTGGAAACTACTTATGTACGACTGCTTGATTGTTCCTCTTTTCTCATCAAGGGCCCTGTTGGGCACATCCAAGGAATTGAAGGAAGTGCAGATTTCTTGGTAAGAGCGGCAATTGAATCCACTGTCCCTTTTTCTTATGTCACTATACTGAGAAAAGGATAGAATGCAAACACAGCCAATACATTCATGAGTCAGCATGCAGTCTCTGTGCTGAAATTCTTGCTGTTTGCTTGAGCTTTTAATGCAATTAATACTGATGTGTTCTGATTTGTTAGTTTGGACTTTTTGGCTGGGTTGTTTACCTTGTTGGAATTTTAAAAAAATCTTAAGAATTTTATATTGTTTTAAATTTTAATGCTAAGCTCTCCAGATGATTTAAAACAGTAGAAATGAGAGACAAATCATATCATTGGAAGGGTCCTTGCTGGCTTTCTAGTCCAACCCCCTCTTTGATGCAGGAAATCAACCTCTGCTTGAAAGACCTCCTGTGAGCCCCACAATCCATAGCTGGCATTTACCTAGTGGGGTTGGAGAAGAAGAGTTGGCTTGATATCCCCCTCCCTTCTCTCCTGTAGGAGACTCAAAGGGACTTACAAACTCCTTTCCCTTCCCCCCCTCACAACAAACACCCCGTGGGGTAGATGGGGCTGAGAGAGCTCAGAAGAACTGTGACTAGCCCAAGGTCACCCAGCTGGCGTGTGTGGGAGTACACGGGCTAATCTGAATTCCCCAGATAAGCCTCCACAGCTCAGGCGGCAGAGCAGGGAATCAAACCTGGTTCCTCCAGATTAGGGTACACCTGCTCTTAACCACTACGCTGCTGCTGCTCTCCTTAGCTAAATGGCATGTAAGCATTTTAATTACATATTTGAATTCAGTTGTAATAGTTCTAATATGCAACATGTACATTTAAAGTACGCTTTGTTTTAAATGAAATATTCTGTATCAGTCTTGGACTTAAAAAAAACATCATTTGCCACTAGGAGTGCCAGTCTATGGCTGGTAACTAGCCGGAGCATCAAGGACAGGGACACAGAGAGGTTGACACAACACTGTGTGCATCATAACATTATTCTGGGGAAACCCGGAAGTGATATTGGGTAGCGCTGGGAATCACCAAAAACTCTATGGTAAAGCCATGGTGTTTGGGTTGATTCCTAGATCTATCTGATGTTGCTTCCAGGTTTTCCCCAAAAGTGATGCTGTGGCACACATAATGGCAACTTTTTAATTTTGTTTGTTTCCCACCACTGATTGGAGTGGCAATGTGCAGCCATGGCTAATGGCAAGAGACGTCCCACCAAAGCAGGAGGCCTGGCAGCTTTATTTCCTGGGGTTTTTTTGCTTTTGTTGAACAGGTGTGTTTTACATATAAGTAGATCTCGTTTTTTAAGGCTGCTGCATTACCTCTGAAGGCCTTTTCGACATATTATGTGGTGGCAAAGTTTGGTTTTTCACCAAATGTACAATCGCCAAGGAGATACCGCCATGCCATGCTCTTTGATGAATAAACCTGCATGATAAATTTGTTTCCAAGTGTGAGTTTGTTCCATTCACACCTCCCATTTTTAGGTGTGCACCTGTCATGTGTGAACCAGCAAAATGTTGTTGATTTGGAAAAAAGGTCTTATTACAGTATTGGAACCATTCTTTGTTCTCAGCTGCTATGTTGTACCTTGGTTGAAACCGATCTCTAATCATCTCTCCCCAACAGTGTCCAACCAACTGCCCCCCTGGACCCAAGGGCCCCCAAGGACTGCAGGGCTTGAAGGTAAGCAGGATTTGTGTTATGTTTTGTTGGCATAGTTAATGATAACTGTAACTTTCAAGTAGTTCACAGTGCAATCCTGAAATGGTTTCCTGGGACAAAGCCCCAGAGACGTAGCTCCAAGGGGGCGGGAGGTGCATGACACACCGGGCGTGCGCCCCTGCGGGGGTGTGGCGAGGGCGTTCCGGGGGTGTGGCATGATGTTCTGGGGGCATGGCAGGACGGGGGCAAAGGACGCACTTTCCCCCCTTGCTACGCCTCTGCAAAGCCCCACTGGATAAACCTGGTAGACCTGCTTAGGATTGGTTTCTTAGAGTCTCAGGAAACTATTCAAGGTCATTTAAACAACCAATACTTTTAGTATGACTTAAGGTTTTGTCAGCTAGTGTCCACTTGGTGAGATATTCTCAGATAGTTGCTCAAACGACTTGGTTAAGAGTACATATCTTTGGGAACTGAATTTGGTCTGCTGTCAACATTTGATCCAATAGCACCCTGAAGTTAACCAGCATTTTGTGAGTCAGATCTCCTTATATAATTCAGTAAGTCTCAGAAAGGTAGCATATAATTAATGAAATAAATGTATCAGATAAAGTGACCTTTGATGCAAGGAAGCTTATACCCTGGATATTTTTCTTGGTCTTTGAGTTGCTACTGGTAGTGGACTCAGGTTTTGCTCTGCGACTGCAGATTGATTTGGCTGCCTCCTTGAAACTAATGTTTTGTTGTCTCAATCCCTTAACATCCTTACTGTTTCAGCATTCACAGAAAGACCTGTTGAGCTTTTTATTCTAGTATACAAGCACTGCACTGCATGCTGGGATAATTTTCAAAGAGTGAACACAGTTATGTCAGCTGAACTAAGATCTCTCACTGTGTGTGTTGACTAAAAGCTCTCTCTGTATGTGTATGAATTTCTGTCAGTTCAGATCATGTTTATTGTTCTGCTTGAAACTTGAAACCTGAAATCTTGTTAGCTTCAATTATGAAAAGATGTTGTTTGTAATGTAACAAGGTGTTTGTAATGTAACGAAGTAAGCAAAATTAAGATTCAGCTGTTCTCTGTGACGGAAAGGGTGACTTATTTTACCACAGAAGAATCACCAGTGGATCTTAACTGACCTAGTCTCCAAATTTCCCTGCCTACTCTGTTTGGGATCCTTTAAAAGAGAGAAAAGTTAGCAGATTCACCTTGGCCAAATCTTTTCCTTCATTATCTACATCAAATAGTGCCCAGGGGAAGCAGTGAAATCCCCACCCCCACCAAATCTCTGAATGCCCCCAATTGGTAAACAGGGTGCCAACCTCCAAATGGCAGCTGGAGATTTCGTGGCATTCTAACTGATCTCCAGCTAGCGCTAGCCGGATCAGCTCCCCTGAAAGAGGCAGCAGCTTTGAGTGAAGGGAAGTGCGGTCTGCAAGGAAAATGCTGTGCACCCCAGGGGAAAATGCCACTTGCCCGCCCCCCACTTGGACTCTCCCTGCTCTCTTACTCAAACTCTTTGTTCTTCATCTCTCCTTCTCTCCCTTCCCCCTCCCCCAAACAGAAGGCAGCACAGCCAGGCAGGAAGTGCTCCTAATATGATAACACCATGACATTACTTCCAGGGCAAAAGCAGGAGTACCAGCATTGCATTCTCCTGGGATTCACTTGAAAATGGAGACTCCTAGAGCATTGTGCCCATACAACGCCATCACCTGTTTGTCCCAGAATTGCATCATGATGTTGCCACACTGTTGATTTGCCATCCATGTTTTTTTCTTGTCATCTGACTGAGCAACTGTGGGAGTTGGGAGGCTGCTGGCAGGACATGTCTCCCATAGGCAGCCCTAGGTTGAGTTTTGGGAGCTACAAATTTCTCAGTTTATTTATTTCTTCAATTCCATCCCTCCTAACTACAGTCAGTCTGTGGGCTTGTTTTAAAATCATATATTTTTTAAATCTTTTGCCTTCTGGTATTTCTGCCCTCACCCCTTGGAAATGGAAGCCTGTGGGCTGGAATCACCACATTTGCTCTTCTTCACTCCCGTTCCCTTTCCATGGATCAACCTAGGATGCATAATTTCTTTCCCCATCTGGGGTTGGCAGGAGAAGGTGGTGTTATATATAACTTGCAGGGTATAAATATTTTATGTGAATGAATGGGTTAACCATGCCACCAAATGACTGCATTCTTTCACTGTT
The DNA here is from genome assembly GCF_021028975.2 of Sphaerodactylus townsendi. Classification (NCBI taxonomy): domain Eukaryota; kingdom Metazoa; phylum Chordata; class Lepidosauria; order Squamata; family Sphaerodactylidae; genus Sphaerodactylus; species Sphaerodactylus townsendi. Next base: position 99,373,289 of record NC_059430.1, on the reverse strand, counting down.
CCCATGGACAATTCAGCTGCTGTTGGTTGGAGAAGAGGCATCTTTGAGAAGAAAATAATTTCCTGTGAGAGACCTGTTCAGCCATTGGCTTTTTTCTTTTAGGGTCACTGAAGGAAGGCTCATTTCCCGAGGCCTGGGAGGAGCTTTCCTGGCAGGCAGTGGCAAGTGCCTGGCAAGAGCATACATGTTCCACACCCAGCTTATCCCTTGCTGGATCTGTGAGTTAATTTGAGGAAAAGGGTGCTACTTGTGAAGGGCCTTTCACACATTTCACAGGAGTGAATCTGGGTTTGCTGTTGGAAGTTCACTTGACAGAGGACTGGAGCTAGTCCTTGCTTCCTCTAAAGTTGGTACAGATGACATGCATATTTGTTTTTGAGAAATCTGTTCCTGCTTATTCACTCTGTGCACTTATGCAAGTGTGTACTTTCACAAGTGGACTCCTTGGTTGTAAACATAATGCATGGATGAACCCATAACTGAGTTCTGGGAAGTTCTGTGGTCTTCAGAAATTCAGACCAGGGAGCAAGCTTGTTTTCTGCTGCTCCAGAGACTAGGAGTAATAGGTTCCAGGTGAAGGAAGAGATTCCACCTAAACATCAGGAAAAATTTTTTCTGACAGTAAGGGCTGTTCAACAGTGGAATGCACTACCTTGGAGTGTGGTAGAGTTCCTTCTTTGGAGGTTTTTAAAGAGAGACTGGATGCTGCAGGATGCCCCAGTTCAATCCACACCAGCTCCAGTTCAAAAAAGTCAGTAGGCTGCATGTTTAGAAAGTCTCTCTGCTTGAGTCCCTGTCAGAACAGAGGACACTGAAGCACACAGATCAGTAGGCTGACAGGATAATGCAGCTTATGGTGAGACCTTGTTGGCTCAGTGGACAGACTCTTAGGTTGCATGAAGAAGCTGTCTTGTTTGATCCCTTGCATCTGCACTGGGTTGCAGATGTTGAGAAAGACTCTTTCTCATCTCAGAACCTGAGAGCTGCAGCCAGCTGGGACTCATGGTGCTGGGTTATCTGGCCAGTTGTAGAAGGTTTGTATGTTATCGGTAGGATGAAATGTAGAATTTCTGGATTCCATTGTTCCACTGCATAATCAAAATTGTAATTAAAAAAAACTATGTCCAGTCTTTCAAAACCAGTTTGTTAACTGATGTCTTTTTTAATTTGACCAGGGCACGAAGGGAGATGTTGGCTTATCTGGAGAACAGGGAATACCTGGCCCTCCCGTAACGTATTTATTTATTTATGTTTCTTTATTTTACTCTTTCTGTTCTGGATTGTCTCTTAATCCCCTGTTCTAGGATCACTTCTTATGGGCTCACTTCCCGTAACCTCTGGTCAGATCTAACACCTGCCGTGAGTTACAGTACAGAAGGACTGAAAATGTTGGGGAAATGGGTCAGGGAAGAAGATGGACTCTGATGAAACCTTTTCTCTTTCAGGTCGATCAGTGAAATTGCACTCATTGTATTGATTGAAACATTTATACCCCACCTTTCACCGAGGTTTAAAGTGGCTTACAATAAAAAGATTTCAAGTTTAAACCAGAATAAAATAAAACCCCAAAACTCTCCATCTCTGCTTACCATTCAAACCCCTCAAAAGGCCAGGGAAATAAACCAGCCTTTCTGCACCAACTGAAGATGTAGAGAGAGGGACTATTGGGCTTTTGGCACGTCTTCATATCCCAACCCCCAAGGAAAATTATCTCTTAAGGTGAAAGAAACTAAGCAGAGAGAGCCAGTGGTGGAAAGGCATGAAAGGACTCTACAATCCCCTCCAGATTTCTCTGCTTAAGTCCAGAGGCTATTTCAGAATTCTTAACAATCAGAGTGTGCCTTAACATATGGCTATCTTTTATGTGAAGAATGTAGGCTTAAAGTGACAAAGAAACGTCTGAAGGTGACATTTAGCAGCATGGGGTAGGGCTTCTGTTTTAGCCAGTCCATGCCAGTGTGTCCCATTCCTACCAAGACATTCTTCACTCAGTCTTTATAAAGAATGCACTCCCAAGGGAAATTCATTAATTAATTCAGCTTTGATTATAAGAATTAATTAACAGGCGGGAATTTAATTTTTTTCTAACCCAGTAGCAATTTTTCTTTGCCTGAGTGACTGCTATAGATTTTTTGAGCTAATGTTATTAAATAGGTGTCCTGAACAGGATCGCAGGAGGGAAATACCATCAAGAGATGATCAGTGGGGGATGGGGGGGAGAGGAACTGGTGACTAATATTTTTTGGGGGGATAACGATTTTCTGCATTTTAACCACAGATGGCTATTTTTCAAGGTGACAGCTTTGGGGGAGTGGAGGTGTTTCAACAATTTCAACCAGCTGCAAGGCAATTAATTCAGGACATTGTTTGTTTTCCTTTCCCAGGGCCCTCAAGGTCTCCGAGGATACCCTGGAATGGTGGGGCCTAAGGGAGAGATGGTAGGTGTACCAGGCAGAAGGGAAATGGTTAATGTGCTTCTGATGTCATCATGATGCACATGGACTTGCCCACCCTTGGGGTGGTGGCTGGAGATCTTCTGCTATTACAACTGATCTCCTGAAATCAGTTCATCTGGAGAACATGGCTGTTTCGGAAGATGGACTGTATGGCATTGTGCCCCATAGAAGCTACTCCCTTCATCAAACCCTGCACTCCTTAGGCTCCGCCCCCAAAATCTCCAGGTATTTCCAAACCTGGAGCTGGCAACCCTAGCTGACCCACCTCCCTAAGCTCTGCCCTCCCCAGACACCACCCCCACCTCAAGTGCAAGAATTTCCCAAGCCAAAATGGCGACCCTAGGTCGACTCCATAATCAGTCAAGTAGTCTTTTTCAAGAAGTAGAGGAGCGCTTTTTAACCTTTCCCTGCTAGGTTGTTTTCCCATTGATGGGTAAACTGTTCTGGCTAACAGAACACTTTTCCAGTGTGGGTCAAAGCTGCTCAGGGGTGGTGTTTTTCCAGCGGGGAAGCTGTCAAGCCAATAAGAGGTTTAAAAGCCTCTCACAAAAGCAGTCCCAAGTAGAAGTTGACATGGTTTCTCCATCATCCCATCCGTGGTATTATTGAGGATGACACTTCATTGGCCACCTTCCCAGTTGTGTATTCCGATGGACCCCTTTTGGTTTCATGTCCTATGATGCCCTGTCAAAAGGCCCCAACAAAACAGCGGTGTGTGGATTATCAATTGATAACTAATTTAGGTGGGTTAAAAATTATAAAGGTAAGCAAGAGGTACTTTTGGAATACATTTTGATAACGATCACTGATTTCTCAAAGCAAAGTTAAAAGGCTAAAATTGGCACTTGTTTGGGATTAGGAGCAGTAGTACATCTATGATTCCTTCAACTACACTAGTGAACTGTCATATCTGAAGGCAGTCCTGTTCTTTTCTTGACTAGCTGCTGAATGCTACGGAGTTTATGAAAGTTATGTAAGAATACCCATGCTTTACGCTATGATTAAATTCACTGGTAGGTGGCAGGAGTTGAGGTGAGAGTTCAAGTTGAAGGGACTGAAGTTGTGGAAGGGAATGTGGACATTTGTTTTGCCACAGTAGCATGTTCCACAGGATATTTCTCTCTCTTTATGCTGTGTTTTCATAGGGCCCCCGAGGTTATAAAGGAATGATCGGCACCATTGGAGCAGCAGGACCTCCGGTAACTCTCTTTTTCTCTGTTTGCTTGGTTTAGCTTTGCTAGTGAGACAGGTTTTCGAACCCCAAATCAGCAGACATTAGCATGTGGAAGGGTATGGCCTACATTTATCATTGATCTGTGGTTCTGCTGCTTACTTCCAAAGCCAGCCACAGAGCCTGGCGTAGAGCAAACAGAGGACAGCGCAAGAAGAAGGCATTTGGGGCAGAGCGATGCTCTAAGCTGAACCAGTGTGCAATACGCTAAACTGAACCAAAGTCATGATTAAACTTCGAGTCATCTGACATTGAATGAAGAGAGGGAATAAAAACAGTTGACAGAGGAGAATGAAATGACAGAGATTTTCTTGGTACCAGCCAGATTTCTTCTCTGCTTGGAGCGGCCCAGTGAAGAGGGTGCCAATGTTTTGTTGGAGGCTTGACTGGCTTCCTGCTTCAGTGGCATAAGACTGGCACCCTGACCTGTGCCCATACCAGCAAACAGCCACATCTCAGCTAAGTCCATGTAATGTAGCTGCGGGGCTTGGCTTGACCTCATCTGGTAGTGGTGTGGCCAGGAGGGAGTGGGCATGCTTGGAACACAGATGCCAGGGTCCTCTTCCTTCCTGTTTGCTTGCATTCTACTTGTAGAGTCATCGCACAGTGCTGTTAAAATTACCCCCATGTGAGTGTTAACAGCCTTTTTAAGGGTTAAACGAAACATAGTCAATACATCAAGGACTGTGGGGAACAGCCCTTTCTAAAACCAAAAGGTGCTCCTCAAGACATTGGCAATTTAAGTTGTGTCAGCCAATAAATATTCTTCATGTGAACAGTCATGCTCTTAAAGTTATCATTCTTAGCATTTCTTGTACAGCAGTACTTCAGTTATTATATTGTTTCTAAAATGTGTTAAGCATCTTTTAAATGCTCAGAAGCCTTTCACATACATTATCTTGGTAATCCTTATGGCAGATACCAGGGTAGCCCCCTTTTTATTATCTGAAGTGAATCTTAGATGTGGTAATTATATCACTCTTCTTATATAGAGAGAGTTTGTGCAATAATGAGGCAGAGACAGTTGCTTACTGAAAATAGAGTTTACTATCTATAAAAGAAGGGAAAGGTAAACTTGGGAGCCAAAACAAGTAAGTATCTTTCTATCTGGCCAGCTCCATCAGCTAGCTTCAACTCTGGTTATCACATGGCTAGAAAGCCACTAGAGAGCATGTGCAGAGAGTAACAAAGATTATATACCTATTGTCTGCATGCAGACCTGCATGTATCTCATGCCGGGTCTGATTGACCAATAGGAATCAATTACCTGATCACTGACTTCTGACCTTACTAACTAATTAGCATGCACAACATTAACTCCTTCATTACTGGATTGTGTGACTGGCACTTGCCAAATCACATCATTATCTGAGTATGGGAAACTTTGTCTAAAAGAGGTTCACTTTCTTAAGTGAGCCTTGCACCAAAGGTAATGCCAATGACCACCATTTTTCAGTTTAGAGAACCTCATTTTGTGAGCATCCCTCTGGATCAGGGGTCTGCAACCTGTGGCTCTCCAGATGATCATGGACTACAATTCCCATCAGCCCTGCCACTTGGCAATGCTGGCAGGGACTGATGGGAATTATGAATCCATGAAGCTGAACAACGTAATGGCTCTTTGACCCAGGAAAGTATTTTGGGTAAGATTTCTAACATCTCACAAACACTGATACTCTGACACAGCATTGCATCTTCACACTAATATCACGTGCCAAATATAACAATCACTTTGAGCATTTGCTGTGCAAGACCAGGAGCTGAAAGGTTTTTGCTGTTTCTTGCCCTGAGTCAGACTGCAGGGACATTTGAAGGACCACTATCGGATTGTTTATGGAAATGGGTTCTTTATTGAAATTATTCTCGGAGGAATTCTGCCTCATTGTCTTTATTTAACTGTAACATTTTCCCCTCTAGGGTGAAGAAGGTCCAAGAGGGCCCCCAGGCCAGGCTGGTGAGAAGGGAGATCTTGTAAGTACGCATCTTCAAGATGCAAGCAGCTCCATGCTGGTAGTAACCTGTTAATCATATGTATTCATTTCAATCCAGTTTGTAACCCACTTCTTCCCAGGGTAATAGTATGCAAAGTCAAATCCACACCAGTTGCATTGTTTAAAACTGTTTTTGCCCAGTTCTTGGCTTCCCAAAAGCCAAATTAAATAAACTCTGCTTATAGAAGACGCCTAGATTTGAGTATTGTCAAGTCTTGACATTGGGGAAGGAGAATCCAGAGTGCAGGGTTTTCCTTTGTGGGTTCTTATTGCGAAGGCTTCAGAAGGTATTCCTGGCCAGCCTTAAAGCTGTGAGGAGGGGCCAAAGCTCTGTGGGAGAGATTCTGCTTAGCATACAGAAGTTCCCAGGTTCGGTCCCCAGCTCCTCCAGTCAAAAGGACCAGGCCATAGGCAATATGAGAGACCTTATTCAGAGCCACTGGAGAGCCACTACCTATCTGAGTAGATATTATTGACCTTGATAAACTAAGGGTCTGATTCCATATTCGGCAGCTTCATGTGTCCTAAACCCAGTCCTCAAGGTTGATGGACTTAGAAGGGTTTAGCTGTATTTAAGATACACATAATCCGTACCTTACATTAATGGGATGACAAAGCAAAGGAGATTGCTATGCGCCTGGCAGTTGTGCTCATCATTCGTTCTGAACAGCGCAGTTGTCCCTGCATGCACTTGGAACATATCTTGGAGACATGTGAGGGGTATGGAAGTTCACCTAAAACTAGGCCTTGTAGGGCAGGCTGTGACGAGCAACCCAGCCTTTGGAATTAGCGATGCAGGCCTCACATTTCTGTCTGTTCCTCTTCCAGCTGCGTTTGCAACTCTCCCCTCTGATCCCTTCCCCACATTGTGGGCATTTTCAAAGATTGCTGTCCCCCCCTTCCCTCTATTCTGTTGGAACCAACAGCAGTGCCCTCTGTTATGCCCACCACCTCAGCCTGCCTCCTCATTAACTTGGTCATCATCAAAGCCAAGATGTATTTTGACTTGGATGCTGGACAAAACGGATTAGTGGATTCCAGCCCTCTGCTACTGTTGGGAAGGGGGGGGGGGGTTGTTGTTGCAAAACATCATAAAGGAGACTTCAGAGGTTTATGTGCTTGTGTTCCCTCTCCCTCAGACAGTTCTGGGGAGGTCAAGAGTCTTTGGATCACCTTCAGAAGAGAAATTCATAAGGCCTGTGATTTCTAGGTTGGACATTTCCAAACATTCTTGTACAGCCTACGAACGGCCTGCTTGGGTCAGACCAAACCCCCTAACAGTCTTGCATACAATTTCTGACAGTGCCAGCCAGAGGCCTCTAGAAACTCAGGAGTAGGGCATGTAGAGGTGCCTTCCATTGTTTTGTGTCCCTGGTTTCTGCCATTCACAGGTACGCTGCCTGTGAACACGGAGGCTCCCTGCTAGCTACCATGACTTGTAGCTGTTAATGATACCAGAGCCGCCCTGCTGGATCAGACCATCTAGTTCAATATCCTGTATTACAAAGTGGCCCAACCATGTACCCTGAAGGGCCAATGGACAAAGCGCAGAGTCCAGTGCCTGATAGGTCTTTCTACCTTTGGGATTCAGAAGTATACGGCCTCTGTGTAGGGAGGTTCCCTATTATTTCCCGGACTAGTAGCCACCAATGGACCATCTAAGAAAGTGACCACTGGTAACCTGTCAAATCTTCACAGTCCAGCCTTCAATTCCTGTACAGTCTGAATTCTGTAGAGCCCACTGGAAACTGATGGAGCGCCCCCCACCCCCACCTTCCTGCCTCTGCTAAGCAAGAGCCAGTCTTTAATTTCCATCTAGTCCGATGGGTTTTTTTAAAAGTTCTGGTGGGAAGAGCGTACATGAACTGTAGAAACCCTAGCCAAGTGCTATTCTGGTTTGTATGCAGTTCTCACTTACATTCCTTTTTCATTCCTTTCTAGGGTGCTCGTGGCATTAGAGGACCCCAGGGAATAATGGGACCCAAGGGGGGAAATGCGAGTATTGCTTCTTTCTACTTTCCATTGCACAGCCCTGCAGGGTTTTGGGAGAAACATATATGTGTGTATGTGTCAGGAGGTTGCTTGGTTTCCTGCTCAAGGAAACTTCCAAACCAGTGTGATGTAGTGGTTAAGAGAAGGTGCCAGAGAGCCAGCATGGTGTAGTGGTTAAGAGCAGGTGCACTCTAATCTTGGGAACCAGGTTTGATTCCCTGCTCTGCCACTTGAGCTGTGAAGGCTTATCTGGTGAACTAGATTAGCCTGTGCACTCCAACACATGCCAGCTGGGTGACCTTGGACTAGTCATAGTTCTTTGGAGCTCTCTCAGGCCCACCCACCTCATAGGGTGTTTGTGGGGTGGATGGGAAAAAGAGATTATGCATTGCTGAGTCTCCTTAAAGGAGAGAGAAAGGGAGATCTCACCAAACTCTTCTTCTTCTTCTGAAACAGAGCCAAAAACCCAAAGCATGATTTATCTTCCTCCCTCCTTTTGTAGGGTCTTCCTGGGATTGATGGCAAAGATGGTACTCCAGGTATCCCTGGGATGAAGGTAAGAAGGCATCTACTTAAAGTATTAGGAACAAATGTGGAAAAAAGTGTGTTCTCGCCAATTCAGTTCCATGGTGTCATTCAGATTTTTTTCTTGTTCAAAGCTGTGCTTCCAATCCGTCCCCCCATTCATCTCTTTCACATAACAAAGAATCCCTAACCCATAAAAACCATATTATGGCCCACCATCTGACTATGCAGTGAGCAAATAGGGAGCAGACTTCATGGAAGACCAAAACTGGATGGAGCAGGCAGAAGAGGAAAAGTCCCACAAGTTGGTCCCCATAAATAATTGGTTGGGAGACCTCCAAGGAACACCAGGGTTGCTATGCAGAAGGCGGCAGCGGCAAACCATTGCTGTAAATCTCTTTGCCTTGAAAACCCTGTGGGGTTGCGATAAGTTGGCTTGATGGCCCTTTACACATATGCAAGAATTAGAAACAAAAATCAGAGCATTCCATACATTTTCCTTCACTGTCTAGCTAGTGTTTAAGTTGATGGATTGCAAAGTACTTTCCTTTCAAGCTGTCTGAAAACACTGCTGGGCCCTTTTCTTGGAACAAAGAAACCTACAAATTAACCCTAATATGCAACACCCTGAATGTGTCTGAGGTAAGGTTGCCAGCAGGCCTAAGAAAAAAAAACCCTGTCCCTTTAATAACATCATAATGGAATGTTATTCACCAAGTGATGCCATTTGCTTGCTTGCCATGAAAAGCTTCAACTGCCCAATTTCACTCTGGAAGCCTCAGTTAAAGGGACAGAACAACCTGAGTCTGAGCCCTGCTTCTCATCTTGCTCTGGGGAGAATACTGAAGACCTTGAAAGGTCACTCATGCCACTAAGACAAAGGCTTTGTGACTCTCTAGTGCCACACAGAAATCACTGCATTTCCTTTGTTTCTGGCTGCTAAGAGAAAGGTCTTCACCTTTATCTTAGCAGCCAGAAACAAATGAAATGTGCCGTTGAGCAGCAACCAGCTCATGGCGACCCCATGAAGTTGCAGCTCACGAAGTTTTCAAGGCAAGAAATGGGCTGAGGTGGTTTCCCATTGCTTTCCTCTCTGCGCAGCAGCCCCAAGTCTTTTGCTTCTAGGCCAGAAATCTCTAGGGCCTACTCCTACGGGTACGCACTTGTGCCCCAAGAGGGCTGTGGCATTCTGCTATACTTTGGTGACAGTGCTGCGACTACAAAGAGGCTTTGATATGCTCCGTTCCAACTGTATTTTGGCAGGTTGATAGCGTCGTAGAATCCTCTTTCCTTGTATAAGCTTATACAGTGATGTTTCCATTCCACCAGGATGTCTGCATTCACTTCCTAATGCTGACAATCCCATACATTCTTAGGGTTACCAACCTCCAGGTGGGGCCTGGAGATTTCCTGGAATTACAGCTGCTCTCCAAACTACAAATATCAGTTCCCTTGGAGAAAACGGCTGCTTTGAAAGGTGTACTCTATAGCATTGTACCCCATGAAGATCCTTCCCTCTCCTATATTCTGTCTTTCTTAAGCTATACCCCCAAATCTCCAGGAATTTCCTAAACCAGAGTTGGCAATCCTAACCAATAGCATGTCTTTGAGTTGTTAGCCTTTCAGTAATGGTTTTCCTTGTTCTGACTTGCAGGGGAGTGCCGGGCAGCCAGGCATTTCATTTTAAGCCCACCAAGGATTGGCGCTGTAAAGTGTTATGACTTTCCCAGTAAGGCACAGCGGAAATTAAGTTTGCTATTTTCAGTGTTTCCAAATCCAGCCCAATTGATCTTTCCTCTGCCATGTTTATCATGAGCCAGCAGAAGAATTACCATTGTGTGGTTTAGGTGTCAGACAAAGCTGAGCTCAAAACCCCACTCACCATGAAACTCAAACTTGGGCCGCAATCAGACCCTCCGGTGTAGATTTTATCTCCCAGGGTTGGCGGTAGAATAGTATGGAGGTGGAAGACTCTCAGTCTAATTTACCTTACAAGGTTCTAGCGAGGATAAAATGGAGGTGGAAGAAACCAGCCTACATGGCTCTGAACTCCTTCTAGGAAGGGTGGGACGAAAATGGGGCTGGTGGTCAAATTGCCATGGAGCGCGACAAGTGGGCCACCTAACCAACATCTTGATCCACCCGCTAAGTGCGTGGTGGCGAACCTTTGGCACTCAGATGTTGGTTCAGTTACATCCAACCCCTGCCAGCGTGTACTGCGGCGAACTTCGATAATCCCTGTATCTCGTCACTCCTACCACTAGGTGGAGGAAACATTATAAAGCGTCTGTGAGAAGGAACAATCATTCCAAGTCTGCAGCTTGCCAAAAGCTCTTCCCAAACCAGAACAGAAATAGATGCCTCGTACACACAACTAACGTTTGGGTTTTTCTTGTTTCCCTTTAGGGTTTGCCAGGCACACCTGGAACCAAAGGTGGTCCAGGGCAGAAGGTAAATCAGCATTTTTTTTAGTTCAAATATCCTTTTTCTTTATGCCTGTAAAACACAAAGAGTCTGACCCTCACAGGTAGGAAACTGTTAAAAGCTATGAATTTTTTACACTTTCCTACCTACACTTTTGTAGGGTGAACCAGGAGGAAAAATTGAGTACTGACGAGGTTCCTCCTGGGCTACAGAGGAGAAAATTAGCCAATATAAATGGACCCCCCCCACCACCCTTTTATTGAGTCACATTTTAACTGGTATAGTCCTTTATTGAATGTTACCTTATAGTCTTTGGGTGGGGCATGGCTGAGTCTTGACTGCATATGTACGCAATACCAGACATGCCATTTGCCATCTTCTGGAGGGCTTTTCCTATGCACTAAGCCCTTCCACTCATTAGCTCTGGACTGGCAGGTGAAACTGTGGGGGATGGGAATGTTGTTTGCAATGGCCACTCTTATTTCTTTACAGATAAATATAATAGGTGCAAAAATGTTTATTGGATTCCTCTTTCACTATATTTCCCTGCCACCAGGAATTCAATTCCAAACCCCTTTATATTTTCTCCCGAAGTAGTGTATCTGAGCTTTATAGCAGTTTTGAAAAGCTACGGGACCCTGAGGAAATTACTAGTATGGATTCCAGGCTACATTTAACAAAATAAAATTTTGTTTATAGATGTTCTTTAGCTTAAAGATTTAAAAAGTATAATTTAGAAGAAATAAAACTGAGGCAACATCTTCTGCTGAGGAGACTTTTACCTTACAGCAGTCCATGCTCTCACTCCTTTACATCTCTGAGACCCTATTAGGATTTGACTCCAATTTTAGTCTCTCAGTGTTTCTAGACACTCAGTTTAGCTCAGACTTGATTCCCTGTTAGTCTCCAACGCAGACTGTTGTCTCTCTCCCCAGTTTTACATACTCTCTCTGACTCTCACTCAGTTCTATTATCTCTTTCTCAGTTCAGCACAGACTCCCCACAGTTACTCACCAGCATCAACCAATCACCTTGTTCTCTCATCGCTCCTTTACCCCCCTCCTTCTTCAACTAACCTCTCAATTTAAAGAAACACACACACACAACATTTTTAAATGTTAAAAATGTTCCACAACTTGCTGCTGTCACATCTGGGCAAAAATCCAAATGTTACATCCATGCAGCAACACAGATGTGAAACTGACTTGTGTGATGTCACATTTGGCAATTGCCCCCCCCCCCCCCAAGCTCACAGGGGTGCCAGGTGACGACCCACATCCCTAATTCAGACTGTCAGGATTGGTGTGGTGGCACTCTGCTTCAGAATTCAGCACGGGACAAAAGAACTGTACAGCAGGTGAATTGGGGCATTAAAACTCATGATTTTGAGATGAGCTTCTAACTTATTTCCTCCTTTAAATGCTGCTGGGGCTCGCGACTGAACCGGTTTGCATGCCATCTGTCCTTAATGAACTGATCCTTTTTCATTCCCTTGCTTTGGGGCTTCCCTAGCCCCAGTTACAGCAAATCAACCAATTTCAATGGACACACATTATAAAAAGCAGACCGGGGGGGGGGGGGGGCGGGCAGCGAGAATCACTCTTTAGTGCCTGCAGCTTCCCTTTTGGGCCTGCAGGAGGAAGCATCGTGCTATGAAATCCTAGACTCACCAAGCCAAATTGTCCCACACCACTTCAAAGAATTAATACATGTAATGAATTTTGCACTAGGTGTTTGTTAACTGCCTCATATGCCACAGTGCTCTTTCTTCTTTTGGCTACTGCAAAGTGACAAAGCCACAGGGAGCGGGTATTTGTCCCCTCACAATGAGATCTTTGCATTTCTCCCTATAGGGTGAGCCTGGACCACGTGGGGAAGTAGGCCCTCAAGGGGTTCCTGGTGTGAAGGTACGTCTTCAGTAATACCCTGAAAGGCAGGGATAATGTTATGTTCCTAGGGAAGGGAACATTTTCTTTAAATATAGCATGTGCAGGACAGAGGGGTGTTTTAGGTTGCTCATAGCACTGTACAAACAATTTCAGTGTTTTTGTAAAAAGCTTCTGGGGGTGAGCTGCTTTTTCTTGGGCACAGCTTTTGCCACAGAAAGCCCAGTCTTCCAGTTCAGTGACTGGCATGTGTGTGGGGTGCCATCTCCAACAGGAATGCCAACTTGAGGAATCCTTGGCAGCAGTGCCTGCAGGGGGTAGAGTCAGCGTGGTGTAGTGGTTCAGAGCAGGTGCTCTCTCAGCTGGAGAACCAGGTTTGATTCCCCGCTCTGCCACTTGAGCTATGGAGGTTTATCTGGTGAACCAGGTTAGCTTGTGCACTCCAACGCATGCCAGCTGGGTGACCTTGGGCTAATCACACTTCTTCGGAGCTCTCTCAGCCCCACCCACCTCACAGGGTGTTTGTTGCGGGGGAGGGGGAAGGAGATTGTAAGCCCCTTTGAGTCTCTTAACAGGAGAGAACGGGTGGGGGGGGGGGATATAAACCGAAACTTTTCTTCTTTGGGGCAAGGGAGGGAGCTTGGTGGGGATGTATTACCATACAGTCCACCCTCCAAAGCTGCCATTGCCTGGTCTCTGTCATCTGGAAATGAACTAAAAGTCTATGAGAACTCCAGGCCACACCTGAAGGTTGGCAACCCTAATGTCCTCAACAGCATGCCTGTAAGAAGTTGTTGATACAAGTGGCCTAGAAAGACCTGGGTATCTTGACCTGTTCACCCTTCCTAATTTTTTAGGGAGATCGGGGCGAGAGGGGCCCGGTGGGTATTCCAGGGCCGCAGGGGAAAGTGGTGAGTATTTGTGAATCTGCAGTTCTTTCATCCAGAGGAACCATCACTCCTTTTCCCTCCTCCTTTGATTCTCTTTCATTATTCTGTCGTTTCTCCTTGTGTTGTTGTGGCTTCCCTGTACCCGCCTTCTCCCTAAGGGCTCCCCAGTTGATGGAGTTCTAAAGTTGGCATTTTGCCACAATGCTGCCCCATGCAGTTAGATGTCCAGCATCCTGATGTTGGAGAGAAACTTGGTCTTCTGAATAGAAATGAGTCTGCAAGGCTTTCTTTTGCCTTTTAAAGGTTTTTAAGAGCAAGGACCGATGACATGAGGAGGATCCCACCTTCTGTGTTTCTGCATGAGTCCCTGTTTGTAAGAGTGCCTTCAGATTGATAGCTGGCAAGGAAAGAGCAAGGATTCATTAACAGAAGGACAGTAATTTTGCTGCATCCATGCATGAGAATGAATAAATGACCCAGTTGTATTTTCAGAGTTACCAAAATTACACACCCGTGGCCCAGGCCGCTAGGAAGGAGATGAAACCAGAGATGTGACTCATGCAGAGTACAGTAGGCTGCAGCTCTGTGAGTGGACTGGCTCTTTCACTTACTGGGAATAATATAGGCTTTGGAGATGGAGCCAGTAGAATAAAGTTTGACTCGGCCAGGTTGAGCCCTCAGTGAGGTGTACTGTTTAAGAGCAGTGGACTCTAGTTTGGATAACCGGGTTTGATTCCCTTCTCTGCCACTTGAGCCATGGAGGCTTATCTGGGGAAGTAGAGTAGCCTGTGCACTCCAACACATGCCAGCTGGGTGATCTTGGGCTAGTCACAGCTTTTCAGAGCTCCTTCAGCCCCACCCACCGCACAGGGTGTCTGTTGTGGACGGGTGGTGGGGAGGAGATTGTAAGCTCCTTTGAGTCTCCTTACAGGAGAGACACTTGTGAAGGTGACAGTTTCGAACAAGTCTGACTTTATGGTTTTGCTTCCCTTGGCTTTACTTATGTGAAAGATCCCCTCCCAGATTCCTCTTCTTCCTCAGGAGCTTTCTCTTTCTCCTTTTATTTGTAGGGTGCCAAAGGGGAGCAGGGCCCACCGGGAATCCCGGGTCCACAAGGTCTTCCTGGAGTTAAAGGTGACAAGGTACCATCTCGCTATCATTGACCCAAATGCAATGACCCAAATGCAATGACATTCAATGACCCAAATGCAATGACCCAAATGCAATGACATTCGATGACATGAAGGGAGAAACCAAGCATGACTGGCCAGTTCAAGAATCTCACAAAAAGGAAAGACATCTGCAACTTGCAGTAATAGGTGTACTTTGCATAAATATGATTAACCGTCATGTACTGTCGTGTAGAACAGGGGTGTCCAACTCTAGTGCTTCAGATGTTCATGGACTATAGTCTCCATCAGCCACTGCTGGCAGAGTTGGACACCTCTGGTGTAGAAGATACTAGTGCAGGATCAAGAAATACAAAGGGGAGGAGAGAGGCCTGATTCAGAGGCAATTAGTGGCCTTCTATATTTTCAGTGCTCACAATATTAAAATTCTGTGCTTGGGCAATCCAGGCTGTGAACTAAGTAAATATGAATGCTACCCCTGTATAAATTATGTACATATACACATTTGTATACATTATTCTTAAAAGAATTCTGTTTAATTGATCCGTGTTTTATTTGGAAGGGGGGGCAAACACTACAGTGGGCAAAGCACCCCCACCCAGTCCCTGGATATTTTATGCAGGTGTCCATACTATTATCAGTTCTCATAATCTAAGCAGGGTTGGCCTTCATCAGGATTTGGGTCGGAGGCCACCAAGGAAATTCATGGTTGCTACACAGAGGCAGGCAATTTCAAACCAACTCTGACCTTGTCTTGCCTTGGAAGCCCCAGGGGCTGCCAAAAGTCAGCTGTAACTGGATGGCAAGAAGGAAAAATGCGCTATCTAGAGAGTTTTGCTTTCAGACATACAAATCTGTTGCTTTTTATTTGCACAGCCCCCACTCCCCCATGGGGCAGCAAGTGGGTGAAAAGGGGAAGCCTCGCTTTTCTAAATATCTTTGTAGCTTTAAGGGCTAGAAACTTGCTTCGCTCACCTCTTGTTTGCTGAGCAGAAGAGCGCTTCCTCGTGCTGCAGTGTGCCTGTTCCCACAGCGTTTGCATATTGGATAGTATACATTGAGCTTTGGGACACTGTTGCCTCGGCTGTCTTCGCCATCATGCGCTTGACTGAACAGCCTTGCAGAAACATCCATATGATCCTGTAGTAAATTTTGCTCCTCCTAAATCACCACATCTTTTGCTCTATTCTACAGGGCTTTCCAGGGAAAATTGGGTCCAAAGGGGACATTGTAAGTATCTGTTCTTGCTTTAAAAAAAAACCCCTCTCCTGCTTTACTTGAGGTCTGCTTGGTTAGGGCTGTCCCGGAATGGTCAGCTGCCCTGAGTACTGACATTTTGGGGAACTCTTTCTTTCCTCACAGGGGGATTCTGGCGTCGAAGGCCTGTCTGGGGAGAAGGGGGAGAAGGTAAGAGGATCTTGTTTGTTTTGCAGATGCCAGTCAGAACCAGTGGGTTGCATTTGGTGGGTGAGAAGCACTCAGCTGAACCAAACCTGGGATGTGCTGGCTCCTCTGTCCTTTTGCCTCCACGGAACAAGCAATTGCTCAGGTTGTGCAGAATGAAGAGGAATCTCTGCCATGATCTTAGTGGAGGCCGGGCAATGCCAGGATCAGGATTTGCCTTTACTATTATGGTGCCCCCCCCCCAAATACAGCATGATGTAGTGGTTAGGAGTGGTGGACTGTAATCTGGAGAACCAGGTTTGATTCCCCCACTCCTCTACATGAGCAATGGACTCTACATGAGCAAATGGACTCTTACATGAGCAATGGTGAACTGGATTTGTTTCCTTGTTCCTACGCATGCAGTGGTGTAGCTAGGAGGCGGTGGGGGCTGGAGCCCTGGGCACCACTTCATAGGGGCGCACTGCAGGGCTTTGCCCTCCTTATAACTGCTCCCCATTCCTGAGCTCATGGCGATCAGGAGTGGGGCCTGCTGGGTTTGCCTGCCCACCCCATCTCAATGTGGAGTTCGGGAGTGGGGCCAGCCAGCTCCCCCTCCCCCCGTCCACATGGAGGTCAGAGTTGAAAGGCCTGGCATCAGTGAGGCTTGGGTCCAGCTTTAAGCTGCAGGCTTCCAGCTTGAATCTTAGAGCTTGAGCTAAGCCTGGCTGAGACCAGGCTCAGACTGAGCAGGGAGGCTGCTGTCTCTAGCGTTATACTGTTGGCTCCGCCCCCAAGCCCCACCCCTGGTCAGATGGAACTTGTGGGCGGAGCCAACAGTATAAAGCTAGAGTTTATACCCCCACCCCTCTCAATCTGAGCCTGTCTGAGGGCAGACTTGGATTGAGCTCCAGACTAGAAGCCTGCAGGTCAAAGCTGGATGGAAGGCTCGCTGCTGCCAGGCTCAAATGGGTCCTTGCCATCCCAACCTCCACTTGGAGATCGGGAGTGGGGAGAGCCAGCTGGTCCCCACTCCTGAACTCCTCATGGAGATGGGGAGTGGGGTGATCCCTGCTTACTAGTGCTGTAACTGCGCCCCTGCCTCTCCCAGAGCTGGGGTGGGAGGGGACACACCCTTTTAATATACCCTGTACACATGTAGCCTGCTGGTGACCTTAGGCTAGTTCCAGTTCTTTCAGAGCTCTTTCAACCCCACCTACCTCACAAGGTGTCTGTTGTGGGTAGAAGAAGGGAAGGAATTTGTAAGTTGCTTTGAGACTCCTTATGGTTGAGAAAAGTGAGGTATAAATCCAAAGTCTGAGGCTGCGAGGGGGATGGAAAGGTGAGGGTGGAAAAGAGGCTGAAGCGGAACTAGAAGATCCCTTACCCTTTCTGCCTCTTGAGCCATGTCAGCTGATTCCTTTCAGAGGAGTGGCCTGCGAAAAAGGGGACATCTGGCCACTCTTCCTTTTGCGCATTGTGCCTCTTGCCTTTGATGCCAAAGTTTACAAGCATGGAAAAATATAACTGATTGGTTTAAACTAATACAGGGAATTCCGCACTTCCCCAACCCCTGCTTCCTCACCCACCAAGCAAACTTTCTCACAACTCTTCAACCTTCAAAACTCCTCTGTCCTTCCAAGCAGCTTTCCCCCTAGGCCTTATTTAAAATCCCACTCACTCCCCCAGCCAAACTTTAACACTTGCCTCAGAAATACTTGCTGCTAATCAGTGCAGTGATGTCATCTATCTGAGCATTTGGGGTGCTTGTGAACACTCCGTGGCATCAAAGCTGCTCCACCAACAGCGATCCTTGTGACAGGCACGAAGGCAGCCAATGACTGGCTTAGGAAGGAGAACTTTCCCCTGTTTCTTTCTTCCTTGAGGAAGATCACTGCTGTCTGGTTTCCTACACAAGAAAAGGAAAACTAAACATATTAGTAGATGACCCAGCCTTGAGGCGTGCATGATCCCCCCCCCCTCTTTATTGATTCATTGATGTGGTGGGGTTGTCCATCGTTTCCCCCTGAATACTCAAAAGTCTCCTACTGGTGCTGCTGTTCTTGTGAGTCTGAGCTTGCTTTCTGTTTTTCATTCTTAGGGTGAATCCGGAGAGCCAGGACCCAAGGGACAGGTGATTATTTGCAAAACAGAATGTAATTATGCCCTGATTTCAGCACTGCAAGTTAGGGAGGGTACAAACCTTTTTGTAAACTAAAGACTTAAGTTAATTCTTCTGATGATCCGTGAAGAAAGGCCAGTGATGTTGGGGAGGAGTTAGCCTAGAAAAACAAATATCTCTGAGGGATACACAAGAACTTTCTGAAAAGATGATGGTAAATTTCTAAAATGATGGAGTGAATGAATGAAACAGTAACATTGGATTGCAAACAGTCGCTTGGATTGCAAATGGTCCATAAAAAAGGGTTAGCTGGCAGGTGAAAGGCAATCTTGCTTCGCACAGAGAGTCAGTGACCTTGGAATTGCTACAAGATGTGGGAGGCCTCTTGCATTGTTTCAAAAATTGATTAAACGGGTATATGGAGGAGAGAATTTATTCGCCATACTAATAAAGGAAATGAAAACCCTTGATCACTTTAAGGACTGTCTTATGTTGAGCATTAGTAGGGATTGATGGATTTTAACATTTGCGCACTGTTTGTTAAGCCCTCAATGGTACCTGCCAAGCTGTTGAAACTTAGGCCCTTTATGCATGCAGTTCTTACCCTGTGGATCAGGAGCATGCGGTGTCACATGTCCCCAGGTGGAGGCCATCTATTCACACGGGGGTGTGTGTGTGTGTGTGCAAAATCACCCCCACAACTGCTCCTCCTTCCTCCCTGCAGACTGTCTAGAGCTGGGCCCAGCACTTGGGCCTGACCCTGAGCCTTGGTCCCAGACAGTGCCACCAGCAGCTGGCACAACAATGCCGGGAAAGGAGCTGGGGGAGGAGGGAGAGCCGACCATGGAGGCAGCCGACCCCCGGGGTGGGGGAGAAAAAGGGGCCGGGAAAGGAGCTGGGCTGGCCGGCGCAGCTAAGAGGGAGCCAGGCTGATTGGGCTGGGGGCTGACCAGTCCTGTGGGGAGGAGGTAAGAGGGTAGGAATGCCGTGGATGGGGGTGGAGAGTTGGAGTGTGAAGGAGAGTGAGAGGACGGGGGAGAGGAGAGAGAAGGAGAAGGAGGCTGGAGAAGGCAGGCTGATTGGAAGGAGACGAAGGAGGAAAGGGGGAGAGAGGAAAACACAAGGAGGAAGATGGGTGAGAGGGCTTCGTGGTGGGGGATGGTAGCTGCCCATGGGGGTGGGGGGGGGGCAGGGGTGGAAAACTTAGTTCTTGCCCTGGGCTCCATTTGCTGTTGGTATGCCACTATCAGCTTTGCAGTAGCTTTCCCCTGTGTTTTTTGTTTAAATAGGATTCTCCTGCTGTGAAGTGTCCTTAGCCAGGCCAACCTGTCATTTTACCCACCCATTCTCTCCATGCAGCTTCCAGCTAGGAAGGTTGCCCTCTGCTGCCTTTTGAGTGCATGTGTGCACCATCTTGCAGCTAGCGTTACTTTGGTAGACCATGTAAATTTCATGTAGATTTCACTTATCTACCACTCCAACAATAGACTGGCAGCGTTAAAATTAAGAAAGGAAAGCACTTCCAATTGCTCTGATTTGCTGCCACCGAAAGTGGGAGGAGCTGCTTGGGTGGGGTGGGGAAAGGCAGGGAGGAGTGAGAAAACCCGATGCAAGCTGAACACATGCGGTTACCCTTCACTTCCCTGTGAATGGAGAGGAAAAGTTACACATTCAGAGGCTTTGGAAACTGAAGGGATTCTCTGATCTGAGGCTCAGTGAATTCCGGAGAAGGGAAAATGTTTGTGTTATGGACAATCCAACCCTAAGGGAATATACACTCTATGCAAGGGATACTACAAGTGTGTAAATGGTCATAGAATGTAGAGCTGGATGAATCATTGGTTATAACCCATGTGATAATACCAATTCTATTCTGATGCTTAAAGGACTTTCTGAGAGGGTCTTCTTATGGCGCATTGGCTTTCCAGGGCCCAACAGGAATGTAGGATACTTGAAAAGATGCCCCTTCTTACTAGCATTTCTTGTTTCACAGCAAGGTATTCGTGGAGAGACTGGTTTTCCTGGACCTACTGGGGATGGAGGAGCACCTGGTGTCAGAGGGTTCCCTGGACCCCCCGGTCCTCGGGGGCTTGGTGGGGAGCGTGGTGTGCCTGGAATGCCTGGGCCTCAGGGCGCCCCAGTAAGTAAATCCCATAAAGCTCCATCCTGCTGATGAAAATAGCACCTAGAGTGAGAAAAACACACACTCTATTTCATCATCTAGAATACTAGCAAACGTTTATGAATTTTTCTAGTTTAGCTCCTGTCTGGGAAGCAGAGTTAGTCCCTCGTGACTCTGAATCCAGAACTGTATTCCTGTGGAAAATGGTCAGAAGAGGGTTCTGGTTCTTCATCCCATTCCATCCGGAATCTTGATATCAGTCTGAGGCCCCTTCCGCACATGCAGAATAATGCACTTCCAATCCACTTTCACAATTGTTTGCAAGTGGATTTTGCTATTCCGCACAGTAAAATCCAGCTGCAAAGTGCATTGGAAGTGGATTGAAAGTGCATTATTCTGCAGGTGTGGACCCAACTCTCTGGACCTTTCCCCACTCACTGTTTGCTGCGCGCTACTCTTGCCAAGTAGCGCGGTGTCCAGCGGCACTCCCCACTACAGGGGCGGCGACAACGCAGCTGCCCCGACTCTGCCGCTCTCGCGCCCCCTCAGTGCGCATAATTTCTGGCGCTGCTGAAAACTGCGCCTTTTGATGACCTCGCGCAAAGCGCGGGGCAGTGGGGAAGCCGGGGAACACAGTCCCCGCGCTGAAAAGGTCCACGCTGGATGAAACCAACGTCATTTTTAAAAGTGGGGAAACGGCCTCTGTTGAGTTCGTGCCCAGAGGGAATAAAAAAGTCTCCTCCCTTGACTGCCTTCACCTTACTGCCTTCATCTTACTGCTCCAAGGTAGGAATTAACTGTGATTACCTTCCAAAAATCTAATTCCTCAGATCAGGCAAAAAGTTGCCCTTAAAATTAATTGCACCTATTCAACAGGGCGGGACTCAGTGCTGGTGCAATGGAGACCTGGGTTTGAATCTCTGCTGAGCCATATGGCATCTTAGACAAGATACGAACATCCCTAATGAGCACCAGAGCCAATGCCAGCAATCACGGGGCTATTTAAATCATGGAATCAAAGGGGGAGGAAAGGATTAAACACCCTCTTTCTCTCCAGCAACCTTTCTGTGCTCTTGGTAGCCCTAGAAAATGCACAGATATTGTATTTTTCTTTTTTTCCAGGACTAATAAAAGCAAAGAAACATCCATTTTGATTGGTGAAACTATGTGGGGGGTGGAAGGATTAAATTCCTTCCCCTTGCATTGTGGCCCCAGTTCAAAGTGGGTTTTTGCGTAAAAGCTATTGGCTTTTTAAAAAGACTGTAAGATTTCATCACAGATTACGGACGCCTTCCCCTTTCTGATAATTTGCACATTATAAATAAGGCCACACCACCCCCTAATGGCCTGTGCCTAGAAATGCAAAAGTTAATATAAGTTTAAGAAATATATAAAAGTATTTGGATGCTTCCATTTTCATTCATCTTCCCAGAAGACCAAAGATGTAATAGGGTAACCCCGTTCCACTCAGCACCACAGGATGCAGGCAGTAGTTCTTAGAACAATGTGGCGATCAGCAACCTCCCTTTAAAAAAACTGATACTTTGCATTTTCAGTCAAAAATGTTTGCCTGTGACTAGGAAACTAGTTGGCAGTTGGCGCTTATTCCGCCTGCTGTGAGAACCTGACCTTAAACAGGTCAGTTGTCCAGCTGTTTTTGGAGAAAGGCACATCTCCAAGGGGCAGCCTCGAGTCATCAGAGTTAGGGAGGGGTTGTATGGGACATCTCCCCACATGGAATCTTGCATGTGGCTCCTTTCTTCCTCACTTGTGAGTATATGAATGAAACTGCAACATTTTAAGTGGGCATGGTAAAAGCGCACCACACAAAAAGGTGGCTCAAGCCAGTAATCCACTGTACATTTTACAGGGTTAGGTGAAACCTAACCTCTCATTCTCTTGAGTACAGCTAGACTAATTAATACGTACCACGAAAATAGTTTCAGGTAGACCAACTATATTGGTCTGCAGTAGAAGAGCAAGATTCTGGTAGCATGTTAGCGACCAACAAGATTTCCATGATATCACATTTTGAGAACCAAAGCTCCTTCCATTAGATATGAAGTGACTTGATGAAAGGAGTGTATCTTTTGAAGGGAACTTTGATTTTCAAAAGCTGCTACCTTGGAAGTCTTGGGCTGTAAGGTGCCATTAGATTCAAATCTGAGCCATGAGGATGAACGATGAGAATTTTTGTTGATCTCTTTGGGAAGGTGCATAGTGTAGCTCAGGGGTAGGGAACCTGCGGCTCAAGAGCCGCATGCGGCTCTTCTGCCCTTGCACTGTGGCTCCACGAGCCTAGCCGCCAGCCCCATCCTTGCCTGCCCTGCAGGCAGCAGGGCGGGCGCACCAACTGCCCACAGTTGGTTGGGCCGCGCCGCAGGCTTCTCCTCTCGGCTGCCCCGTTGGAGCGGGGCGGGCGCTTTATTTTAAACATCAAAAATTATTTGCGGCTCCAAGTGTTTTCTTTTCCCGTGGAAAACGGGTCCAAATGGCTCTTTGAGTGTTAAAGGTTCCGGTATAGCTGATCTTGTTGCAACTCAGAAGCTAAGCAGTAATGGGGCTGGTAATTGGAAGGCAGACCTCTAATGAGGACTCTGCAGAGGAAGGCAATGGCAAACCACCTCTGCTCCATCACTTGCCTTGCAAGCCCTTTGCTGGGGTTGCCATAAGTAAGTTGTGACTTGACAGCTTTTTACACACACACATTTTCCTACTTAGACACGAAATGAATACTGTTTCCCCACTAGACAGTTTTAATCTCATACGCATCATCCTAAATGTAGACTGTGGTATCTGATGCATCAGTCAGCACACTAAAAATCCCACCTGCAATACTATACTATCAACCACACCTTTTGCACAGCAAGTTCCACGCAAACACTTACTGATTGGTTCCCCACCTGGGGACATGACAATTTTATACCCCACTAAAACATTCCCATTCTCACTGGACACAGTGTGTAACAGACTTCCCTCTGTGATACACCTCTGAAGATGCCAGCCACAGATACAGGCAAAACGTTAGGAACAAGATCCACCCGACCACGGCCACCCAGCCCAGAAAACCCACCACAATCACACTAAAAACCTTTGCTTTATTTTGAATTTTTAAAAAATCCTTACATTTCCAGACCTTTACTGCAAAAATAAGCTGAAGACTCATAGACATCTTTTGAAAAAAGCAAAAGGGGCAAATACCAAGCCCATTCTTGCATGTCTGTCTGCCTCTTCCTGTGCCTAGCTATCACATGTTCAGTAAGGTTTAGTAGGAAGTGGTGGTCTTTGGGGTCACCAAGTCTGGACTTTTTTCCTCAGTGTGTAAAGTCACAATTATCAGTAGGATCATTTTGCCAACCTGCTGTTTCCAGATGAGTAAGTTGGTCAGGCTGATTGTGTTGCTGCCCCTGCCCTCCCCCTCTTTTCCCTGGGACACTGAGAAGACCAGCAAGGCTGGATAGGAGGTGAGAAGGGAGCAAGGTGAGAAGGGAGGTGAGAAGGGAGGTGAGAAGGGAGCAAGGAGCCCAGCGCCATTATCAAAGGGCAAGGGAAACTTCCTCTACTTACTGCTGTATTGGTATCAATTTTTGTAAGCTGTTTTGTGGACTGAAAAATGGGCAGAAATGAAATAAATACTATGACGGTGATACGTGAACAAGGTCTCTCTTCTTGCCTTTTTGCAGGGCAGGGATGCAGGAGATCAGCACATTGTTGACGTGGTCCTGAAAATGTTGCAAGGTAGGATACCCAAAGAATGTAAGAGACCAGTTGGGTCAGACCAAGGACTTTTCTTGGCTAGCACAGCCTGTTTGGCAGCACTCTGAACAGGACGTAGTGGTGACAGCTCTCTCCTCCTTCATTGATCATCCTCCAGTGCCAAGATGTTCAGAGGTGGAGTACTTCTGGAAATGGAAGTTCCATTTACCTTTTGGAAGTGATGATACTCAGTTACTCAAGGAGTGTGCACAGTCCCCTTTGGAAGCCATATGAAGCCCAGTTGATGCATCCCGTGGGACAAAGCAGCACAATTTTCCTTGGGATTCAGGCTGCTGGAAGGGCCGCAAAACTTCAGTATCCAACCTGAAAACTATCTTCTTGCACACATAATGATAACTTGTTAGGTGAAGTGTCCAGTGTTGGCTTTTTCTTTCTGTGCGCAGGGTATTAGATCATGAGGAAGCTGTTGCAGCATACATGCAGTTCTCTTCATTGACAGCCTGGAGTGGGTCTCTTCCGGACAAAGCTTGACCACTTTATATTGTTTGAACATTTAAAGTGTCCCTTAATCAGTCTCCATCAACACATCTTGGGGCAGGGAGTTCCAGAGGTTAACTGTATACTGGGCACAAAAAGTATTTTTTCTGTCTTGAATCTAGAAAGGTGTGCATCTCCCAACTTCTTTCTTTCTCTGCCATTCAGAGCAACTGGCTGAATTAGCTGTGAGTTCCAAAAGAGCCTCTTTGGGTGGGGCAGGTGTGATGGGACCTCCTGGCCCCCCTGGCCCCCCTGGGCCTCCTGGTCACCAAGGGCCTCATGGACACCCTGGCCCTCGCGGCATCCCAGGAATCATCGGGATTATGGGGCCAATTGGTAACACTGGACCAAGAGGTAAGCCTATTTCCCTGTATGGAAAGCAATCTAGACTTTTGGAGGAAGGGTTTGAGACTAGGATGCATTGGTGGGAAGGGAGGTATTGTTGAGGTGTGATGACATCACTTCCAGGAAAAACCCGGAAGCGATGGCTGGTAGCTTTAGGAATCATCTGAAACTCTATGGCTTAACTAGAGCTTCTTGCCATCACTTTTGGGTTTCCCTTGGAAGTGATGTCACATCATCACCCTGGCAGTGCTGCTGGGTTTTTTAAAATTAACATTAAATTTTAAACTTTCTTTTTGGAAATGCTCGGAGCAGTGGTGGGTGATGGGCAGGGGATTCCTCATTCCAACCAGGGCCTTGGTAGCCCTATTCCAACTGTTCTTGGGAGGATGGTGAATGAGTCAAAGGTGTACAGACTCCTCCTTTGCCTCTTACACTGTTGCTTGCCTTGTGCTAACAGTAGTGGATCATAAAGCCCTTTCAACCCAGAGGCAGAGACTCCAGTTCAAGTTCTGGGGTGTTGAGACTGCTGAGAAGAACTGGCCTTCACACCGAGCAGGAAAAGGCAAGGCAAGCTGCCAGAGGTGACGATGCATCTCTGAGGCTGCCTGTCAGACCTACCATGTGTGATTTGCTGGGCTTTTAGGACAGAGGGGATCTGTGGTTTGGATAAAGGAATAACTAGGCTGATTTAATTTAAAAAACAAACAAACCCTGAATGAATGTATGTATGTATGTATGTATGTATGTATGTATGTATGTATGTATGTATGTATGTATGTATGTATGTATGTATGTATGTATGTATGTATGTATGTATGTATGTATGTATGTATGTATGTATGTATGTATGTATGTATGTATGTATGTTTATTTATGGTTAACAACCAGTAATACAATAATTCATAAAAGGCCAACTTCCATATTTTTACAGACCCAAAATGCAACATCTTGAGAAGCTGGATTCTGCAACCTGCTTTGCAGATTTGCACAGTTTCCCTTAGTGGTGTCTTTTTGCAACAGTTGCTATGACTTTTTTTGCTTTTTCTGGTGAAAAGCAAGGAGCTACATTTCCCTCTGACCCTTGGGATTCCTGTCCCATCCTTCCTCCCCTTGGACTTTTGAGATTTTGTCTCCCATTTTTAGATATTGTGCAGCCCCAGAAGCTAAAAACCTGTTCTTCACTTTAAATGAAAATGGAAACTCTCAAGGATCTAAATTCTCCCTCCCTCCTCTTCACTGTGGTTTTGCCTCCTGCACCTGTGTAGAATTGTGGCAGACTCCCGCCCCGCCTCACCCCACCCATTTCATAACTGACAATGAAGGGAAACAGTATAGTCCTGCAAAGGTGGATCTTGTTTTGTAGAAGGAAGTACCATATTTTTGGAAAGGAGCATGCCCCCACCCGTACACACAAACTGGAGTGCCCTCATCCTTCTGTTAACCGAAAGCGTGGGATAGAAATGGGAACACAGCTACAATTTTGTATCTGGCACAAGTGTTGTTTTTTGCCTTTAAACGCTTTGGGAGGGAAGGAAGGTAACATGATATAGCCTGACTGTCTCAGAGGTTGGTCCTTGGATGGGGACTGCCAAGATAGACTTTGCAAAAGAAGGCAATAACAAGCCACCTTTGCTTCAGACTTGCTTTGAAAACACCTTGTTGGGGTCAGTGTAAGTCAGTTGCGACTTCATCACTTACATATGTATGATTTAGGATTAGGATAACTGTAGGACCACTGGTTCCCTTGTGATCCTGCTGGCTACATAAAATCACCCCAAATGCTCTTTTTCAAGTGTCCTGTGGTTAGGTGGGTCGCAATCAGAGATGGAGCCACGTTTTATTGCAGAATGCCCTCCCCAATTGCAGAATGCCCTCCCCAAAGTATTCACCAGGCTGAATTCCATCAACTGAATTTTACACACTCACTGAAACCTCTTTTATCTGCCTCAGGATTTACTGATTGACTAACTTCTTGCTGCTTTGCGCTTGTTGCTGTTAATATTGATTTTGATCTCCTGCTTTATCGGTTTATGTGTTTGCTGTCGTGTGGTTGTGTGTTTACTGATTACTGGAAGCCATTGTGAAAAAGTGGGGGATGGAAATATCTGAAATAAAGCAGCAGCCGAAGCTCCCTTCCTGCAGCATATTGAGTACGTAGCAGCCAACCTCTCTCCGGCTTTTCTCCCTTCCAAACTTATAGGGAAGAGGGGTGAGAAGGGAGAACAAGGAGAACCTGGGCGTGGACATCAAGGAATGCCAGGGCCACCAGGTATCCCAGGTAAGATTCCTGCTGTGGTGGACTAAAGTCAAAGAGAGACAGAAATGCCACAGAGTGTTTTCCTGTATGCAAACTGTGACTGTTTCTCATGGATTCCTGTTGATCGGTTGTCTCTTGAATATTGTTGGTAAGGGCAGGCGGAATATTGCATTGTGGGAGCATGGCCACAAACGCAAGAAGGGGCTCTATGGCACAGTGCCTGTATTTTTTTCCCAGTTAGAATGCTTCATTCAAGAGGAAACTTTGCCAAAGAAATCATGTACCCTAAGGCAAAGGAGAGCTTCCGGTTTAAGGAAATAATGGCTGAATGTAAGCTGGCAGTGGAGAGCTCAGAGTTATTCCACTCAGTGACTCAGCAGCTGACTTCCTTCATCCTTCATGGCATGGAGAAGGCTTGAACCTCGATGTCTTTCCTTCGGAGAGAGGAAAGTCCTGGAAGTTGCCAGAGGTAGGCAGCTATGCTCTCTGGTTCAGCTTGAGATATCTTGCTGAGTCTGGGGAGAGAAAAAGAAGAAGAGTTTGGATTTGTAACCCACCTTTCTCTCCTGTAAGGAGACTCAAGGTGACTTACAAGCTCCTTTCCCTTCCTCTCCCCACAACAGACACCTTGTGAGGTAGGTGGGGCTGACAGAGTTCTGAGGGAACTGTGACTAGGCCAAAGTCATCCAGCAGGAATGTAGGTGTGCGGAAACACACCAGATAAGCCTCTGCCACTCAGGTGGAAGAGTGGGGAATCAAACCTGGTTCTCCAAATTAGAATCCACCTGCTCTTAACCACTACACCACGCTGGCTTGTTGTTAAAGGATCAGAGGAACCACTGCACAGCCCTACCCTCATTGTCTTTTGTGCCAGGCCAAACTGGCCCTTTGACAGAAAAAACTGTGGAAGGCATTTCCCATGTTTCCTCCCTGGCAATTGTAGGATTTGGTGGCAAGGGGTCATAAGGGAAAGGGCAGGCGGAATAAGGTATGGAGCATCCCTTCACATGCTGGAACCCTGTTGACTTGTGGACCCAAAAAATTGCACCCGGATTGGAGAGCCATTGCAAGTGCCTGTAGAAAATACTGATCTTGATAGAGTAAAAAAGACTAATCTTGATAGAGTAGAAAAGACTCATCTTCATAGTCCAACAGTATGACTCAGTGTCAGGCAGCTCCGTGAGTTCATGTTCATGGGTAGAGAATTCATGTTCATGGTACATTATTTGCTTTTCATGCAGAAGGTCCATTCCCTGCATCTCCAGCTGAAAGGGTCAGGTAGCAGGTGATGGGGAAGATCTCCCTGGAGAGCCTCTGTCAGTCTGAGGATATCCACTGACCTGGATAGACCACAGGCCTGGCTTAGAATATGGCAGCTTTATGGGGGAATCCACCACAGTCTGGTAGGCTTTACAATAAAAGAGTGAAGAAAAGTTCTATAGTGGTTCAGCCTCTAGGCCTGAAGATCCTTAGAGGGGGTCCCATAAGATCTTACTATCAACCTGATTACATGCTAGGACTTGTAACCTTATCCAGAGAGGGAGGCCAAATCTGCCCATGAGAGTGGCGGGAGGCTGCGCCAGTGGATTTGCCCTCCCTGGGGTACTTACCCAGGTGCAGGGGTGAAACTGCCAGTGTGTGGCTGCCATGGCCTTCCCTGTCACTGAGACATGCCACTGGATGCAGCGCCAGCATCCCAGTGCCTCTGCCGCTGCTGGTGTAGTGGGGTGGGCTGGGGACATGGTTGGGGAGGAGCCAATGTTAGTCAACTCCCACTTGGCCATTTGGCACATTACGCCAGTGGTTGGACATTCAGACTTAGGCAACCCTTTTGGGTGGCATAAGTCTCTTAAACCCAATCTGTACTCGGTGGTGGGGAGGATTTCATGCTTGCAGACCCTTCTCCATGCCACCGGGAAGCCCCTTTTTGCTGCAGCCACAACACTGCAGCCAAGCCGATTGGGCTGCCCAGTATCTATGAATTTACTTAGTGAATTCATTTGTACTTCACCTTTCTCATGGAGAGTCAAGGTGGAGGCAATGCAATGTAAACAGCATAATACGGTTCTCAGCTATGCGATGGCTTCTCCTCTCTTTGTTTCCCAAGTGGGGGGATCATGTGACTGGGACATCCTTCATATAACCAGTTCATATTAAACTGTTCTACATGCACAGGCATAGGCTGAGGTGCCCAATGTATACGCTAGAAGTGGCACATGGATCTAAAAGGGGGTGGTGGTGAGTTATCTTCCAAACAAGCTATGGGTTCCACAGGAAGTGATATCATAATGGAAGGAGGTCAGATTCTTGGAGGTGCAGGAAGAAATGGCTAGGAAGAGCACTAATACATTCCTAAAGGAACACAAGCATAGAGGACTCATCCATTTTGTTTTTCTAGGTCTCCCTGGTCACCCTGGACAAGCCATCAATGGCAAAAATGGGGAACGAGGTTCTCCGGGCGTCTCAGGAGAAGCTGGACGGCCTGGCTTACCGGGGCCAGCTGGACTGCCTGGATTCTGTGAGGCTGCCGCCTGCTTAGGTGCCTCTGCATATGCCTCGGCTCGCTTGACTGAACCAGGTGCCGTCAAGGGACCTTCTTATTGAAATGAGTTAAGGGAACATTTCCTTGCGAACTGAAGTCAGAGAAACTTCCACCACTGACCTTAAAGGACCAACGTACTAGGACCAAGGAAATGGAGAACCAGCTGAAAGATGTCCTCTGTGGGGATGAGGATACTCTGCCTGATTGGGCATCAACAGTCCATTCATTCTGCATTGGCGAAAAGATGACATTTGGCCACTGTGAGTAGCTTAGATAGTGGGTAATCGGAAGGTGATGACAAATTTTAAAATATGTGCAGAATCCATACCTTGAAGGGTTGAAAGCAAGCCTGGAATCTCATCACTTACAAACAGTTGTTCCTTTACCGGAATGTACAGGGAGTCACTGACCGCTTTACATCACCAGGAAAAGAACCCTGCAATTTACCAATTTTTGAGAGAAGAGAGAACATTTTGACTTTTTTTTTTGGACCAAATTCACACTATAGGATGGTAGAGTCCTCCCACAACATAATTGGCTATGTTCTTATCAGGTGGAGAGTGTTTGTATGAAGTAGAGCTGTGTGGGGAGAAGTCCCAAATTACCACATGAAAGAAAAGCAAAGGTTTCGTTCAACATGCTGACTTCAGATTCTTTCCCCCTTGAGGTCTACTTCACATAACTGCCTTGTCATGTGAAAATAACATGGTAAACCTGTTATGGGAAGACTTTACTACATGGAAAAACCATCTTATGAATTGCTCCTCAGGTAATTCATTAACTGTCTCATTGATTTGCGCTCTCCGATGTCAGCTGGTTTTCTAGCAAACCTATTGACATTATCTTGTTACTTTGTGTTTGTATGGAAAGTGTAATCCATCCAAATGTTTTCCTGATTTTTTGTTTGTGCATTATTGTTTTGGGGTTTTTTTTCTAGCAGACAGTTGGTAGTTGATCCTTTAACAGTGTTCCCCAGAGCCAGCCCGGCATTTCCCCAAAGCTGTAAATCTTTGTGGTATTTTATAAATACTAATTAAAAATCAATATATTTTTTCCACCAAAATAGCTACTCAAACCAGACAATAAAATGAAGAATGAATGTCAAACAACTTATGTGATGTGTCTGCTTCTCTGGATTTGATAGACTTTTGATTGTTTTTTCTTGGTGGGGTAATTAATCATTCTCATTATTAATTTGGTGACTCTTGCTCCTGTTCACAGGAGCCTCAACTGAATTACTTTTGTGAGCCCTTTTGACTCAGTGGTCATTTAGAATCTGTTGGCCAAATTTTGTGGTAAAAAATAGGACCTCAAATATTTGCACAAGATTTTAAATACATCTCTTTCCTGACTGGATTTAGGGGTTTTGTGTAGAGAGGGGTCAGGGGTGACATGTAGCTTTGTCACTGATTCCAGAGGGACAGCCAAAGAGCTTTGCGGCACCATTGAGGCATACATAGTTCTTCTGGTATATGCCTTTGTGGACTAGTCGCATTTGTCAGATGAGTGGAATTGGAAGACACAAAGGATTAAAAAAATTTTTTTTAATAGCATCAGTCAATGAAGGGTATTGCTTAATAAAGTGGGCGCTGGTCCACAAACCCTACCCCAATTGATTAGTTTTTAATGTGCCACAGAGCCCTTTCTTATGGAAATTTAATCAAATTTTGAAACCCACACCACCCAACTCTGAAGCCTTGTGATGTTCTAATCTGGAGCTTGAAAGCTGGCTCTTAGAAAAACTGTAGCACCTTTGAACCTGATATTATTAAGGTGTCGTTATGAATGAAATGGAGGAATTCCCCAGAACTCTCCAAGGTCCTCGTTCCAAGAGCTCGTTCCAGGAGAGATCTCTGGCGATTTGAAGCGCCGGCTCCAAGCACGTCTTGAACGTTAAGTCTGCATATTATACTTCAGTCAACATACTGAGCGACCTTTAACAAAGAGGATAATTGGCAAGGCTTCTTCTGTTAAGGCAGTTTTGTGTTTCCTCTAAAATGACCAGCAGCATCAGAAAGTGTCTCTTTAAAACAGAAAAAAAAACTACATTAAAAAACACAGTAGAATTCTCAAGTGTATAAACAGCACCCTTCACCATGAATCTGTGCAACCTTTCCTACATGCCACAAGGACTTGGGCTCTGAAAGGAATTGGAGCCGGAACAAGGAGCAAGAGGATCAGGGGGGAAGCCATGGGTCAATACCCTGCAGGGTGTCTCCCAAGAAAGAAAAGACCAGGTATATCCCACAACCTGGGTAAGTGGCTGCCCTCTTGTGGTGAGTTATGCACTTTTAAGGACCAAGGGAAGAACCACTGAGGTGTGTTTTTATTGGAGCATCACTTCCCTAGCAGCAATAGGATTTGTGTAGCAGCAGGAAAGGCATAGTGGACTTTGATAACAGTACAGTGTGAATTCATAGTAACACCATTTCTTTTCTGGTCCCTGGTGGAGTGCATCTCTTTATCTGATGCCAAACTAGCACTTGAATCAGTGAGAGACTAATGAGAAAGAAATTACTTGGACCCTGTCCCCAGCCAGCACAGGAACTGGGTTTTACAGTTGCCAGAAGGTCCAGACTGGTGAAGGACCACTTCTCCCTCTCTCTTGATTCTCAACCCCCTCTCCACTCTTTGGGTAAAAAAGGTGGAAGTTAATTTTCAATATTATATTTGTAAGAAGAAATTTAATCAAGAAATTAAGCCGCTTGCATACTAACGAGGCTCGGCGATGCGTCTGACAAATATGAACAAAACCTCTCCTTTTCTCCCCCCTCACGCGCTCCATCTTCTTGATTAAGGCCTTCATAAATATTCATTGTATAAATAGAAGATTGGATGCCATTAAAGCGACAGGGGAAAGAGATTGAAATCAGAGTATTTCTGCCGAAATGAAAGGCCAGGCGAGGGTCCAAGCTTCACCCCAAATAACAATAAATCATCGCCACGCAGACGCTAAGAAACCAACCTGTCACGACGTCGTCATCTCTGTCTTCAGGGTAAATTGGAAGAGAGTTAGCCAAATGTTTTTAAATAAAGGCCTGCTGGTGCTTTAATTGTAATGGACTTTTAGAATGAATGCCTATGAATATTAATTTGGGCAGCCGGAGAGGAGAAGAGGCAGAAATATCACCTAAGTCGAGCTTGTCCACTTGCATGAAATGTCTTCTCCAGTTTAGGCATAACTTGATCATAATAAATTACACTTTTTGTTATTAATTTAGCTATATAGCACCATTAAGGTAGAAGGTACTTTGCAAAGGAAATTTAAGGCTGGGAACCAGAGACTCTATTACCTATCTTAGCTTCTTTTTCTTCATGTCAAACAGTAGCTCACCAGAAGAGGGTGCTCCTCCCCCATTTGCAGTGTGCCAGAGTGGGACCAATTAAGTGGAGAGTCAGGTGACTCAAAGCAGCCAGTGGAGTGCCTTCTGGGACTATAAATGCTCAAATCCAGGCCCTGGCTGTCCCTGAGCAACTCTGAATAACATATGATGTGTTGTGAGGCAGGCCACTTCTGCTAGTACTAGTACCTGTCTCACTTCCAGACGCCCTGCCCTGGAAGTAACAGAAGCCGAATCCTGAAGCTAAAGGCACTTAACATCCAAATTTAGCTTCTGGGGAATGGAAGAAGGGGAAAAGACAACTATTAGTTATCCAGTCACCCCTCATTAGGCTCAAACATGCCTTCACTTGCTTCTTCTGGGTTCCCTTTTCTCTGACTTCTGAGTTGCCTCTCCCTTCCCTTTCCCCCTTCCTATTCCTGAGCACCAGGGGAAATAGGATGTGTCCAAATGTTTGTGTGCTCCAGAAGCCAGAGAAAATTGTTGTCCTGGTTTGCCAGGCCAGAAATGAAACCTCAAATCAGCAACCTTGTACATCAAGGTTGCGGCCCCGGTTAGCAAACTAAAGTGTTTCTCCCTTTCAAACACTAGGGGGCACTGTTTGCTTTCAAAACACAGGTTGAATTTGTACAGCCTCTCTTCCTTCTTGAGCATGTGCGCGCCTGGAAAAAATAGATAAATATCAAAGCAATTGCGCTAAGGGAGCAGAAGTGAAATGGGAAGAAGGGCATTCCTGGACGTCTGGACTACAATCTGTAGTCCATGGAATTATAGTCTACAGAATTTGAGTTTGTTATTGGAAGATTCTCAAACCTCAACTGAATGTAAGGTTGCCAACTCTAGCTTGGAAAATTCCTGGAGATTGATATGCAATGGGAGGGAGGACAGAATTTGGAAAAGGAGAAGAGTTCAATAGGGATATAAGGTCAAAGAGGCCACAAGGGTTGCCAACACTGGGTTGGGAACTTCTTGGAGACAAGGAGGTGGAGCCTAGGAAAGGTATGATCTGGAGAAGGGAGGGACTTCAGCAGGGTATCAAAGCAGCCATTTTCTCTGAGGGAACTGATATCTGTAGCTTGGAGGTCAGCTGAATCTCCAAGCAGCCCTGAAAGTCAGCGGTGCTACACTCCACCCCACCCCCCCAAAGCAGCCATTTCTTCCAGAAGAGCTGATGCCAGCCTCCAGGTGGTACTGGGGATCCCCTGGAATTACATCTCATTGCCAGACTACAGAGATCAATTATCTCAGAGAAAATGGCTACTTTGGAGGGCTGACTCTATTGTATTGTGTCCCACAGAGATCCTTGTCCTCCACTGACCCCATCTCCAAATTCCCAGGAGCGTCCCAACCTGGATCTGGCAATGCTACCTTCTCATCCCCTGCCAGTGGCCAGAGGGTAGGCCACTCTAAGTACTGATGTCTCTTTCTGGAAATCAGTTGTAATCCAAGGAAAATTGCAGGTTGGTGACTGTGCCTGTATATGTGCTTCCTAAATGTCTCAAAATCTAAAGCAAGTTTACAATCCTAGATGATGCGAGCAGGAAAGATATTTTTTAAATGGCTCAACAAAAGTAATGTAGGAGCTGACTGATTAGACAAGACCAGAAATGGTGGGGCTGGGCCTAGTGGAGCCGGGCTGGTAGCCTGCCGCTGGCTGCCCCTCTGCCTGGCCCTGCCAGGCTGCTCCCTCAACTGGCGGGCCCATAGCAGGCTCCCGTCCCAGCTGTTCAGTGGGTGCAGGAGGGAAAGGGGGAATGTGGGGGGCAGTTATTCACCCCCCATGTGACTGACTGGCCTACACCAAGGGACATGTGTCCCCATGGCCGGTACGCCCCTGCTCCTATGCCACAGCAGCCCAGACTACCCCAATCCTGTCAGATCTCAGAAGCTAAGCAGGGTCAGGACATGGATGGTAGACGGCCAAGGAAAACTGGGCCTGGTATGCTGAGGAAGGAAATGGCAAAATCACCTCTGCTCATCTCTTGCCTTGAAAACCCCATGAAGTGGGACTTCATGGTATCACCATGAGACAAGTGCAGCTCAACGATACATACTACCTTTACCACACTTCGAGCACAGAACAGTGTCTCTGAGCTCAGAGTTCAACCCATTTAAAGCATTCATTGAGCAGGAGACCTGCTCTGACAGGGCTGGATTTCAGGGCGGGCCTCGTCTCACCTCTTACTTGTTAGGTTAGCAGAGAACAATAGAAATATTTTAGATAAATTAAATTAATGATAATACAAACAAGAATGCAAGAAGAGAGCTTCGCCCCTTCAGGAGCTAATCTCCACCAGCTCAAATCAGTGAAATTAGAAGAGGATTTCTATGCAACGGCTGGAAAGGCAGCAGCTGGTAAGGACAGTGCTTGGACAGATTAAGAGAGATTACATTTTAATTAAAGCAGCCTGCCCCAGTCTGGGTGTCTTCTCCCTTTTCTCCATCAGTGATTGGCTTTGATTTGTTGGATTCGCTCCTCTTGCATGGCACCAAGTAAACTCCCGTAACTTTGAACCTGGAATATTTTCCAGAGCTCACAAAGGTCAGAGCAAGGGACAGTCCATGTGCCTGCCATTGCTCGTAAATCGAGGCTGTCTTGTCTTTTGAGACTGGCAGTGTGTGCAGATCATGGCCACCAAGATTTATTTACTTCATTCATTTACTTCATTCATTTACTTCATTCACAGCCTACCTTTCTTGGAAAGACTCAAGATGGATTGCAAAGTATTTTTTTTTAAACCAATCAATCAGATTCTATAAGATATTCAGAAGGACTACGATTACAAAATGATACAACAGTGCAGACAAACCTTACCTAAGGCATACGTTAATACAGACAGCAGATCGCTAAGGTAGAAGGCAAGGCAATAAGAGCAAACTGATTCTGCACAGAGCTGAAAGTTTGCCCCTCAAACCTTATAAAAGAGGTTCTATAAGTTTCAGACCTGGGGGGGCCACGGCTTTCTTTACTGCAGCCCCAGCTTGATTGGGAAAGGATGGTGTATCAATTGAATAAAATATTTTATTTTATTTCATGCTGCACTCTCTGTGCTAAAAAACGTCATTAATAACAATTAAACCAGTGATAATTGGCATTTAAACCAGTGTTAAAATTAATGGGTTTGATGGATAATCGCTGAAGAAAAATCAAAGCCTCAAGGGATAGGGGAGAAAGTTGCCAACTTTTAAGCTGGTCCTTCTAATCAGTTTGATATGAGGACAGTTATTATGTGATGTTATTAACCATCCTGCCGGGAAAGCTTCAATTGCCCATTTTGACTAGTTAAACTTGCATTAAATGGGCAGGATTTCCCAGCCCCATCTAGTTGGCAAGCTTAGAGAAAAACAGAACCCCGAATTTATGATGTTTACAAGAGTTTTTTCTCTAGTTCCTCCAGAGGAAATAAAATGAAGTTGGAGTCTTTTAATTAGGAGAAAGGTATTTGTGGGCTGTTTTGTTTCAAAGAAAAAGGACAAAGGGAGGATGCAGCAGAGATTTATAAAATAGTGCATGAGGTGGCGAAAGCAGAATGAGAGAAAGCATTCTTTATATTCTAATACTAGAACTCAGGTTCATTCACCCTTCATTTATGGCTCCTAATGCCACAAAGGGTTTCTGCAAACATATGAAGGAAAGATCTGTCTGCAGCAATACACTAAGGCAGCTGAAGGCAGCCTACATTTTCAGAGGCAGCACGCCTCTAAATACCAGTGGTGGGGGTCAAATAATTTAACAACTGGTTGTTTACAAGCACCATTTTAATAACCGATTCTGCCAAAGTGGTGCAAACCAGCTGAATCCCAGCACTGGACCCACCCTTTTTCTTTCAGGGAAATGGCAGCTTTGGAGGGAGGAGACTATGACATTTCACCCTGTGGAGGGCCTTCCTCTCCCCAAACCACACCCTCCCCAGGCTCCACCCTCAAATCTCCAGGAATTTCCAGACCTGGAGTTGACAACCTAGGCATGGGCCCAAGAAGAAAGGGATATAAATTGCTTGAGGTTACAATGTACCTTCAACCAGACCAGTATTTGAAAAACCTGCACAAAAGAGAGCTAAAGGTGGCATTTCAATGGAATAACCAACTGAACGACTCTAAATTTTATCATTCTATCCCAGGGGTCCCCAAACTACGGCCCGGGGGCCAAATGTGGCCCCCTGAAGGCATTTATCCGGCCCACCAGGCATGGCAGCAATGGCTCCATTCATGTGCAGTGGGGGCTCGAGGGAGAGGAGGAACCAGCCCCAACGGCTGTTGATGTGGGGCGCAGGTCTGGTGGCGCAGGAGGGTTTCCCACTGGGTTGTTGTGCTTACAGTTGCTTGTCTGCCTTCAGGCCCCCCACAACCTGAGAATGGGGCTACCCACCTCTGCCCCTGCCAACAAGGCCAGCTGAATGCAAACAGGGTGATCCCCACCCCCCACCCTGTGGGACCGGCTGGTAGGCGGTGAACGGGTCTCTGTGGCTTTGACTGTTGGGTCTGCTGGAGGGAAAACAGAGCCCTGGAGATACCCACGGCCTTCGGGGTCTGCCAGATCGGCTCCCTTGGGCTCCAGGGCTCCTTTCTCCCCAACCAGCCTATGCAACAAGGCAATGCCCACAGGTCTGCTCTTTTTCTGTGACTGGAGTTGCTGCTTTCTAAACATTGCTGTTCACAGGCAGGAGACATATTTGTGGATATTACCTCTATGTAAGAGTTGCCAACCTCTAGGGGAGGCCTGGAGATGTCCCAGAATTACAGCTGGCCTCCAGGTGACAGAGATCAATTCCTAGAGAAAATGACTACTTTGGACGGTGGGCTCCCCACCCCAAACCCTGCCTTTCTCAGATTGCACCCCCAAATCTCCATGAATTTTCTGACCCAGAGTTGGAAACCTTACATGTGACAACACCTGCTCCGCCCTTCCCTCTCGGCTACTCCATGTGTTCCTCTCAGGCTTTCTGTTCTGCCCCACTCCCATTGGCATCAGCCAGGCTGGTGAATCGCTTGCTGGCTGCTAGGAAGGAAAGAACCCAGGAAGATACCTGATCCTGGGTTAGATGTAATGCTTCATTGGGAAAGTTCTGCTTTTTTTTACAGGGGAAGGTATTCCACAGCCTCCCCAACAATATTTGGGGCCCATCCTGTACTTGACATACTTTGGTCACTGTTCTAAAAATAGACCATGACAGAAAGGCTGAAAGGTGAAATCAAGCATTTTACAATCATTTGTGCATAGGAATTTGTTCATAGTTTTTTTTAGTCCGGCCCTCCAACAGTCTGAGGGACAGTGAACTGGCCCCCTGTTTTAAAAGTTTGGGGACCCCTGTTCTATCCAGACAAGCAAAAATACAGTCCTGTATGGACTGCCCAATAGCATTGCGGGTGGAGGAATCCTTGGAGGTTAGCTACTGAGCGGCGGCGGCGGCGGCAGCAATGGAAGGTGACACTGGTGGAGAACCTTTGGTAGACAGTGGCAGTGCCACTGGAGCTAGGCCTGGTAAGTATTATGCAGAGGAAGGTGACGGTAAACCACTTCTGTAATCTCTTACTTTAGAAACCCTATGGTGTGACAGTCTAAAATGAAAAAAGACACAGGGTTGAAGACAGAACCCTCAAGTTGGATGGCACTCAATCAACTACTGAGGACAAGAACGAGTAGCACTGTTCTTAACGATATGACTGGGCAAAAGCACAAGTAATTTTCAGTTGCTGATGAGAATGGATGCAAAAGGAAGTCCAAAGCTGTTTGACACATACAGTTGGAACACTGTTGATTTTAGGCATGGCCTGTACTGTGGACAAGAAGCTACTGTTAGGAAAGAATATGGAGAAGCAGAATGGTTTTCAATAGAAAACCGTGTCAGATAAGGATGTATTTTTTCTCCCTATCTTTTCAATCTATATGCAGAACATCTAATAAGGAG
Organism: Sphaerodactylus townsendi; assembly: GCF_021028975.2. Taxonomy (NCBI): domain Eukaryota; kingdom Metazoa; phylum Chordata; class Lepidosauria; order Squamata; family Sphaerodactylidae; genus Sphaerodactylus; species Sphaerodactylus townsendi. Next base: position 99,334,489 of record NC_059430.1, on the reverse strand, counting down.
AGCTGGCTTAGATTTAGATTTAGGGGAGTAAAAATTGGTGGAAGGAACAGTAACAATTTGAGATATTCAGTTGATACACTACAGGCAGAAAACAGTAAAGACTTGAAACGACTACTGTTGAAGGTTAAAACGGAAACTGCCAATTGCAGCTGAGCATCAGGAAGGCCACTTTACTATTGACAATGAGGAAATAGAAATTGTGAAAGATAGTCTACTCCTTGGCTATATCATCAACCAAAAGGGAGACTGGAACCCAGAAATCAGGAGTTTGAGACTGGGAAGGGCAGCTATGAAGGAGTTAGAAACGATTCTTTAGGGTAAAGATGTGTTTAAGGAAATTCATGCATAGTACACCCCATTACTATGTATGGGTGTGAAAGTTGGACAATGATGAAAGCTGACAGGAAGAAAGATTCATTTGAAATGTGGTGTCGGAGAGGTTTTACAGATATTGTGGACCGCCAAAAAGACATATACGGGCTCCCACTTGAAATCTCCCTAGATGCTAAACTGAGGCTATTGAACTTGGGTCACATGATGAGAAGACAAGAGCTGCTGGGAAGACAGTAACACTAAGAAACGTTGAAGGCAGCAGGAAAAGACGAAGACCAAACATGAGATGGATTGACTCAATCAAAGAAGCCATGGCCCCAGAGGCGTAGCTAGGGGGGAAAGCGGCCGGTGCACCTGTGCGCCTTCCACCCCGTCCCTCACTGGAATGCCCCCGCCCCCTGCCCCATCTCCACCCTGCCCCCACAGGGAGTGTGCGCCTGGTGCATAGCACACGCCCCCTCCCCCTTGGAGCTACGCCCTGCTTGGCCCTCAGTTTGCAAGACCTGTTAAAGATAGAAGGTCATTAGTTCATAGGGCTGCCATGAGTTGGAAGTGTCTTGACAGCTCTTAACACTCACGCATCAACTGTTCAGGCTAGTGTGAGCTCAAGAGATCTCAGAACAGGGGCTGCTTGGTTGGAACTTGGATGAGATACCAAGTCCAGGGTCGCTAATTGGAGTCTGGCTACTATGGCAAAATGCCTTTTTTGTCTTGAAAAAGCAGATGATTCCACAGGGTCATTATGTCACCTGCCATATGACGGCACTTCCCAAGACCATAAATGAAGGAGAAGCTCAAAGGAATCAGCTGATCTTTTTCATAGTTTTCTTTAGGCCACCAGGATTAATCTTTTTTAAAATGCAAACTGAAAATGTTCAGATGTCACAATTCAGTGCTGGACAGTTACCTTCGCACTGATGGCACTTGGGGGAAAATAGCCCTGGCACGAAACCTGTTCCAAAAGTGGGTCACAATTGAATATGCTTCTTTTTAAAGCTGGCCTGGAAGCTATACCACAGCCAGGTTTGTCTTGTCTTGTTCCCTTTGTTCCAAAGCATACGCTTAGGAGTGTTTTGCTGATATCCATTTGCTTTCGAGAAATATTATTTATCCACGGTGTTTTCTCTCTCTCTCTCTTAAAAAAATCAAAGAAACTGGGATGCTGAAGAGCTCTGCAATTAAAAAGCCTGCAATTGCTTGCATTTACCAGCAAGGGCTGTCACAGGAGTTGGCACTTGGAAAAGTGCCATTTTATGCCCTTCAAGTCTGGCTATGAGCTCCAATTTGGTCTGAATGGTTGTTGATGTTGCAGAAGGATGCCCTTCAGGGGGGTGCCAAGCAAGCTAATTGCCTTCCCCTCTCCGTGCAGAATATGAAAAACCACTCTCCTCTCCTTTTTCCAGAATAACTAAAAAGGGGAGAGCATTCCATTGTTTCTGCAATGGGCAGTAAGGGCACCAAATGCGGGCAAATCACTTCCAAAGAGCAGTTCAAGTATTCAGTGCGGAAATTGTGCGGAAAATAGGCTGTGACTCTGGAGTGCCGGTGGATCTTGTGTGCAAAGGTTCTTCCATTAGGATTGCCAGATTCTGGGTGGGGCCTGAAGAGCTCCCAGAATTACAATTGATCTCTAGACTACATTTCCTTGAATGAAATGTTGGCTTGGAAGAGTCAATTCCTTGGCATTACACCCAATGAGGTCCCTCCCTATGCAAGCCCTGCCCTCCTCAGGTTCTACTACCAAATCACCATGAGGTTTGGAGTTGGCAACCATATCTTATATAAAGGGAAGGGAAGGCAGTATGGTGTAACCTGATCTTGTCAGGTCTCAGAAGTTAAGCAGGGTTGGGCGACACCAAGGAAGGCTATGCAGAGGCAGGTGCTGGCAAACCACCTCTGCCTCTCACTCACCTTGAAAACCCCTTTCTGGGGTCCCCATCAGTCAGTTGCAACTTGATGGCACTTACGTATGTAGGTGTCCTGAATAAAATCACACTCTGTGTGCACAAAATGCATGCTTCAGGGAGAAGGATTCCTTCCAGATTTCTCCGCAAAACACGACCTTGCTGTGTGCAAGAAATTTCCTTTGACGCAGAGGACTCTATCTCTTCAGTTGAATGGAGCAAGACCGGAAAGCTTTATTGACTAATTCAATTGCCTGTACAGATTGACACTAAAAGAGGGCCAGGAAAGCAAAGCATGGGTGCCCCAAAGGGCCACAGACTTCAATGCCAGACATTTTGCAGTAACCACTACACAGCACATCCAGGAGACAGATGGCCAACAACCATAGAAAAATCAATGCACTCTGTAGTACGAAGGCAGATATATAATTTAGGGTCTAACACGGAGTATTTTAATATATATATTTCTTTAATTCAGGCTAATTCTCTCCATCACATCCTTTTATGAAGCCGGAGAAAGCTCCCGTTTGAAAATTTAAATGACTATTAGCTGACTTTATTGCTGACAGCACACACTGCCTACCCATCAAGTCGCCTGCTCCACTCAATTTAGGAAGGGCTTGTCTTTTCTCTCTCTTTCTATAATGAGTTAGGAAAAAATTAGATCCTTGCATCTCAGCTGCTCAAATTGGAAATGCCTTTAAAAACAACATTCTCCCTTCTTTACACCCTTCCGCATACCAGTATTACTTATTTAATTCAAATGGTCAGCAGAGCTGGCTTTCAGTTCTGGGTTCAATCTGGGAACAATTCGTAGCCTCACAGGTCAGCTGCTGGGAAAATGGTTCTCGAAAATCTTGAAGGACTAGCACAGGGCTGGTTCCAGGTTTTGAGGAGTCCCAGGCATAGGTTTCCCTGAGTCCTCACCTCTGTTCATGTAACCTCAGCTTGTGGGTTCAGTGGGGCACAACTTGGAAGGAGTTTTGCAACAGCAAAATTTTAAACATTTTTTTAAACTTTACCTTAACATATAACACTCATCAACTATTACCATTTAACATAACAATTCAAGGTCCTGTTTAAGTTTCATTTCACGTCCCACTAATTACAGTCCGATAATGCCCAGTCCATTTCTTCCTGCAAGTGGGTAGCTCATGAAGACTCCACAGGTTTGGTGAACTGGATTTGAGATGATGAAGGTCCCCAAAAGAACTCTCACCAATTACACACAAAAAGCCCTGAAACAATAGATTTTAGAATTTATAATATAGCAAAAATAAACATCTCTCTTCCCACTAGTTCCCAATAACATTGCAGTTACCTTAAATAAGGTGTTAAGAGCTTATGATAATCTATCAAGGTCCCAGCCTGGTAGCCTTGCTTCCTCCAACTTCATGAGCTCTGCAGCCTTCTGCTGCTTTCAGTCTCCACCCCTTTCTGGGTCATCCCTTTCTGAACACAGGGGTTACACTCACTCCAGGCCATCCTCTCTCTCCCTGCCCCTTTCACACCCATCTACATGCCCTTATATAAAGCAGTGGTGCGACCGCACTTGGAGTACTGTGTCCAGTTCTGGTTGCCACATCTCAAAAAGGATATTGAAGAGATAGAAAAAGTGCAGAGAAGGGCAATGAGGATGATTGAGAGATTGGAGCACTTTCCTTATGAGGAGAGGCAGCAGCATTTGGGACTCTTTAGTTTGGAGAGGAGACGTCTCAGGAGGGATATGATTGAAGTCTATAAAATTATGCATGGGGTAGAAAATGTTGACAGAGAGAAATTTTTCTCTCTTTCTCACAATACTAGAACCAAGGGGCATACATTGAAAATGCTGGGGGGAAGAATTAGGACTAATAAAAGGAAACATTTCTTCATGCAACGTGTGATTGGTGTTTGGAATATGCTGCCACAGGAGGTGGTGATGGCCACTAACCTGGATAGCTTTAAAAAGGGCTTGGACATATTTATGGAGTAGACATCGATCTATGGCTACCAATCTTGATCCTTTTTGATCTGAGATTGCAAATGCCTTAGCAGACCAGGTGCTTGGGAGCAGCTACAACAGCAGAAGGCCACTGCTTTCACATCCTGCATATGAGCTCCCAAAGGCACCTGGTGGGCCACTGTGAGTAGCAGAGTGCTGCTCTGATCCAGCAGGCTCTTTCTTATGTTCTTATGTTTCTAGATTCTCCTGCCCATTTCAGAGAGTCAGGGCATCCAGAGGCAGCCAGGGATTCTCTTTCACAGTTGCATAAACCACGAGCCATGGGCAGCTTTGGCATTGATGAGGGTGGACGGTGTGGCTTTCAGGTCAGCAGGTACGGTCTCTGGCCACTTGGTGTCGTGCCACTTCTCACATTGGAAAAGACAGAACAGGCAGGCTGTGGTAGAAGCTCCAACTGCTGGCAGAAAACAATTCGGTGGTCAGAAGTGAATAAGACGTTACTTGGGTTTCAAAATGCTGGGCAGGAGAGAAAGGTTACCCGTGGCAGCATGTCAATCCACCTGGTCCAGGAGATTGGCAGGAGCATCATCATGCCTGTCAAGGGGAATGAAATCTCCCCAGGATCATGCAAAAGAGTTTTTCCTTCTTCACATCTCCGTTTCACTTTCTGGACATCTAGGCAGCAGCAGCAGCCCTCTGCTATTCCTTCGCCTCTGCTTGGCAATTCTCCTTCCTATCCCAGTTTCATGGCCTGCTGTGCTCAATCTTATTCTCCCTTCTGCTTCTTCTGTCTCCTGGGGCTTAATCCAAGACAGGATTTGGCCCTGGCATCTGCTTGCAAGGCTTCTCCTGGAACACCAAACTTGAGCTTGGTTGAATGCAGACAGAAGACCTTCTGCACAGAAACTCATTTCTGAACCACGACCACAGATTACAAATCAGCAAAAAAAATTAGTAATATGCATATTTTATTCGGCTTTCCTGATCCCAGAGGGTTGCAATATTGACCACTAGCAATCTGAATTCTAAATCTGTGGCCACTGGCAATCTAAATTCGGATCCTTTCTCTAGTTAGCAAGATTTCCCATCCCCTTTCAAGTTTTTTTTAATAATAATAATGGAATATGCTGCCACAGGAGGTGGTGATGGCCACTAACCTGGATAGCTTTAAAAGGGGTTTGGACAGGTTTATGGAGGAGAAATCAATCTATGGCTACCAATCTTGATCCTCCTTGATCTCAGATTGCAAATGCCTTAGCAGACCAGGTGCTCAGGAACAGCAGCAGCAGCAGAAGGCCATTGCTTTTACATCCTGCATGTGAGCTCCCAAAGGCACCTGGGGGGCCACTGCGAGTAGCAGAGTGCTGGACTAGATGGACTCTGGTCTGATCCAGCAGGCTCGTTCTTATGTTCTTATATTCTTAGTCATAAAGATGAGAAACATTTTTCCCCTTTGCATATCTGTGCTTTTTCTGAGGATGCATAGTATGAAGGAACCATCTCACAAGCCCTGTTCTCTCTCTGGTCCTGGGGAAAAAAGAAGAAGAAAAGTTTGGATTTATGCCCCACTTTTCCCAACTGTAAGGAGCCTCAAAGCAGCTTACAAATTCCTTCCCTTCCTCTGCCTACAACAGACACCTTTTGAAGTAGGTGGGGCTGAGACAGTTCTGAGACACTCATGTGAAGGAGAGGGGAATCAAACCCAGTTCAAATTAGAGTCCAGCACTCTTAATCTCCACACCACACAAGCCCACACTGCCATTCTATATATCCAATCATTGTAGCAAGCAACTATTCTCCTTACTCATGGGGGTTATCCGTTTCTCTCTAGGTAGTAGTCATTGCCACCAACAAACCTGAAAGAGCTATCTCCTGCTGGATGGATTTGCACATCTAGCTTTCTGTATCTGCGTTGCCGTTTAAAGCTTCTACCTATGTCTCCCACTTCACTTGCTAGCGCAGGGACAATCTATCTCACTTCTGCACTTTCACACTCCAGGCACAGTAAGTAAGCTTAACAACGGCCCTTCCCCCTTTCCAATCTTTAGAAAAGAGCTTCAGGGATTCAAAGGAAAAAGAGTATCCTATGCCAAACCTAATTCAGATTCATTAACTCTTAAGGAGTAACAGAGGATTCTTGGGGATTGTCATGAACATTAAACTTTCAGTGACACTAGATATAATTGCACTCTTACAGTTCTCCTGAACAAATGTGTTGGGGAGGCAAACAGCAAAACAAATCTCTCTGCCCTCTCCTTGAGTTTAGGTGGACTAGCGAAGACTGCCCCAAAGTCACACTGCTCAGTGGGATCAGATCAAACATCTATCTAATGTAGCGTTTGATTTCTGGCTTCAGCAATCAACTGCCTCTAGGAGACCACACAAAGGACATGAAAAAGGAAGGCCATGCCCTGCCGTTTGTCTCAAACAGGTATTATTTGAGGGTAGACTGCCTCTTTTGTGGAAGTTCAGTGTAGCCGTCACGATTACGAGTCAATAATAGACTGATGATTTTTCCCATAGCTGACTTTCTGAGTGAGTTTCCACAAAGCACTTCACAGCTTTGGCACTTTGACAGATTTACTCATTTGCAACACAGACTTTGCATGAAAAATAAGGTGGATAGAGACGCAGCGCTGTGAATGTTGAGGTGAACGTGTTTGACAGTTGAGCATACTGTGCGGCAGTCTGAGATGAGCCCATCTCTGGGTCTCTTTGGTTCATGCTGAATAATCCGAACTCCCACTGAACAGGTTTGTGCTGGATTTTTTTTATACTTCACTTGTGAAAAAAAATGCTGCTGATTCAAAATATTGTCAGCCATTGATGTTATTAAGTACTACATGGAGGAGCACAGAATGTAGGATTTTTTAAAAAGTGCTTATTTATGATTGATGGATATGATTTGTGACTGATTTAACAGACAATTTAAACAATTACTTGTCAAGAGGAGCAGCGGCACTCAGAAGACGGGGGCAAAGTAGAACTCCATTTTTCCATGTGGGAACTCGCATGCATGGCAACCCAATTGTGCTATACTGTCCTGGTGTCAGATCTATGATTCATTCAATGACAGGCTTTGGATTTCTCAATCAGAAGTCTTTATCGGAATGAATATTGAACCTCTGGCTTTTGCAAGGCAGTTCTAACCCACTCACCTAATGCCCATAGCTTTATTACCTCTGTTGATCAATCCCTCCTCTGCTCCTATCTACGTAAAGTAAAAGCGGGAAAAGAAGAGCTGTCCCTCTGCACCCGGTGCACCCGGTGCACAGTCTATATTTTCCGCCCCCCCCCCCACCCATGGCCCCCTGCGGTGCCCCCCTTCCCCCCTTCCCACACTTACCTAAGTTCCTTTACTTTTCCTAGAACTTTTTCAGGCTGAAAAAAAAGGCCTATTCACAGTTCAGGCTTAAAAACGGCCTGATGATCCCCAAAGTCTCCTGGGAACTGTAGTTCCTCAGGCTGTTTTTAGCCTGTACTGTGAACAGGCATTTTTCTCAGCCTGAAAAAGTTCTAGGAAAAGGAAAGGAACTAAGGTAAGTGTGGGAAGAGGGGGGGCGCTGCAGGGGGGGCGCCACAGGGGGGTGCCACAGGGGGAGGGGGAGAGGCCTGGGGGTGATTTTCCACGCCCCCAGGCGTGTGCCCGGTGCATGGCGCACTCCCTCTCCCCCTTGTAGCTCCACCACTGGTCCCTTCCCAAGGTCTGTGAAATATAGAGCCATCTGGCTACCCCTCCCTTCGCAGAGAGGCCCAGAGATGCCACTGTTATCTACATTGCAAGCACAGGGAGAAAGGAAACCTGGAGAGCCCGCAGAGATTAAGCACACACTGACAACTGGTAGGAAGGAATAGCTGACATAACCAAGCCATCCCAAATGGCTTGATGAACAAACAGTTGTTTGGCCATTTGGCTTTTCACAACCAGTAGTACTTGAGTGAGACCCTAAACATGGCAGCAGTGACAAAACCAGGCAAGCCTATGCTCATTTCCAGCATCCTGAATGGTCCAGGTTAGCTTGAGCTCATCAGAGCTTGGAAGTTAATTAGGGTCGAGTCCTGGTAAGAACTTGGACAGAAGACCACCCAGGAAGATCAGGATACACAGAGGTAGATAATGGCCAACTACCTCTGGACGTCTCTAGGCTTGAAAAAACCATGATCGGGTTGCCACAAATCAACTGCAACTTGATTGCATCATTATAATTGTCATTCCCACTGTTATAGTTATGATTTGAGTCCAACCCAAGTAGCATCCCCACAGTGGCTATTAAGCTCGGCTTATCCTTGGCCACCGGCGTCCCTCCAGGGCAGCAACCCACCCAGTACTTTTCTGGAAAATTAGAGAGTCAGTCCACCTCCTACGTAAACGCTGAAATGCTTTATTGCTTGGCAAATGCATCAGGAACTCCTCTGGACGCCTGATGAGTATCACCATTCTTTAGCTTTATCCACCACATAGAAATGACCCCTCAGCCTGGGAGAGGGGACTCCTCAGAGCATGCGCATTCCCCCTCAGAAGAGGTTACCCCTAACTTGTGCTTCCCTCCAGGCGATAAAAAGGGGGTGGGGTGGGGGTGGAAAGCGCTGCAAAAAAAAAGGCTGTCTTAATTATGGGAATCGTTCTGATTACAGCCTGCAAACACTGTTATCTTGTAATTATTGCCAAGAAACCACCATTAGTACATGATTAAACACAAAGACTTGCAGGCTGCCAGCTGATTGTCTGATGCCTTATGAACGTAATTAGTTTGCACAGATAGGAAGTGGCTGGGAAGAGGGGAATGAGGTTGCAAATGGAGAGGGGGCTTGGGAAGCGAAGCAGGAGTTACTTCAAGGGGAGGGGGTTCCCAATGTGTTCCTAACATAAACCTCTTCCTGCCAATTATTGCAGATTCCTTTTTATCGCAGGATGGAAGATTTCTTTATCTCTGCTGACACAGACACCCTTCGCTTGCTTGCTGTGCTCTGGGCAAGTCTACCTGGTATAAGAAGAGTCTTGAGAGGTCAGACTTAGCCTCCACCTAGGGCAGTTGTCTGTTTGCAACAGCTGCCTCCTCCTCGCAAGAAACTCACCAACAGGAGGAGGAAGTCATAACCTTCTCTTGTCGATTTTCTCCAGCATTTGGAATTCACAGGTAGACTGTCTCTAAAGCTGGAATCTTTCTCTAGCACCTGTGGCTAATATTTCCCATGCCAGTGAATTCCCTTTTAAAGCCATCTAATTCACTTGCCATCCTCATTTTACGCCAGAGATGGAAGGGAATTTTACACAAGAGATGGAAGGGAATTTTGGGACTGTGAAAGGGCTCACCCCAACTTACCTCCCCCCGCTTCTTGTACACGGTAGTGTGCTAATGCTCAGCCTGTGCTTTTTCTCTTTCTACCCATGGCTGGACTCAGGGATAAGGGCACTGTTTTCCTGGGTGCCGGCATGTTCTGTCTCCCACACCCCTTTCCCCCTGGCCAGCTAACTGTCATGAATTTGCAGTCTATGCATGGAAAAAGCAGCTAGCCACATAGGTGAGATTTTTGACCACAGTCTGAGATCTGTTGAAAGGAAAAGATCTTTATTCGCTAAACTGCCTCTCCTAAATTGCTGGGGAGCATTAACTGAGGTCCTTCTGTGAGAGGATTGTGTGTGACAGTGAGAGGATCCTTGGAGCCTGTTGGAGAGGGGTTCCTTATTGGTTCTGTGTATCCTTCTGTGTAGTTTGTTGTTGAGTGAGGAAGGCCTATTTGCCTGGGGGTTATTACTCTGCTGTTGCTGTTGGGGGGTGAAGGGGTGAATTTTTGAATTGTAAGGCTTCCCTTCACCAAAGGAGCTTAAGGGTTCTTGTGGTTTAGCTCTTGGCCTGGGGATACAAGAAGCTTATGTTGGAATTCACCGCACGACCCATAAACATCACCAAAAGCATTAATGCTGGTTATGAAGTAGGGCTGTGCATCAAGGTATACCGATTCCCCCCCCCCCCAACCCAGAAAACAGCCATTTTTAATTTTTGGGGAGGGTTTCACTGAATAATAATTTTTTAAAAACAGTTAAAGCCTACTAGCCCGAACCGGAACAGAAAAGATGAAAAATGTTTCAACTTTTTCAGCTTTCGGCTATTCCCACGGCTCAGACAGCAAAGTTGTGTGCAGGAATTGGCTTCATCCCACTGCCTCTGATGCCCAGCCAGGCTTCAGAGACAGTAGGGCATCCAGCAGAACTTAGCTGACCCCAGCATTCGGCTGTGTGGCTCAGAATTTTTCAGATTCAGCATTTCCAAAAAATTTTACATCTCTGAAAAAAGCTGAAAAAGTTGAAAAAGACAGCTTTTTCGTTTTGGTTTTTTTTAAAAAAAATCTGGAACTTTTAAATTTGAATTTAAAAAAATATCAAAAAATGATGCACTTCCTTGCTATGAAGCTTTGGGGAGAAAGCTGAAGGGAACGGGGGCTCTTCAATCCTTCCATTCAGAGGGAATGTTCTCTTCAATCCTTCATGTCAGAGGAAGGGAAATGCGCCAACAGAAGATAATGGAGGTGAACCACTGGCTATGTTGGTTGTTCTGGCAGGAGTGATGTGGATTCTGAGACCATGAGGTGGGTCTTCTGGGCAATGTCCTACTACTTGCACGCAACGGACTTCATCTATCAAGGTTGGGAGATAGTGGATTTGGCAGAAGCTTGGGGAGATTCATCATGAGAGCTTTACACCGGCACCACAAGTGATAGGGATGACCAAAATTTGAAAAGATTTAAACAAAGAGAGAAAACAGCAAAGGCTCACCTGGGAGGGCCAGGTCAAATGGAGCCGAAGATATGGGGCTTCAGGTGTCTAAGTTTGGACAATTAGAAGGAAGAGCTTGAGGTTCTAATGCAGATAGTAGGATATAGTTTAACAGGCATTACAGAGACTTGGTTGGATTATTCCTGGGACTGGAGGAATAGAAATTGTTCAAAAAACCCCAAAAGGGTCAAAGAGGATGTAGAGTGGTGTTGTGTGTGAGGACAGGTTTGCTTGTCAGGAAATACTGGAAGAGGAAGATGACTGACCAGTGGAAAATATCTGGGTGAGGATAAGGGAAGAAAGTATAAACAGTATTATGGTTGGAACCTTCTACAGACCTCTTGACCAGGGTGAGGAGGTGGATGCTATCCTCCTTTACTAGCTTCAGACTCAACCACATGACCTGATAGTAATGGGTGACTTCAGGTTCCCTGATGTGCGCTGAGAGACCAACTCTGCAAAGTGTCCACCACAGTCATGCAAGTTCTTGTTCTGCCTGGCTGGCTATTTCCTTTATCAAATGGCAGAGAAAGCGCCAAGGAGCTCAGCCATACTTGACTTGAGCACTGAGCAACAGAAAAAGAGATGATAGATGGTGTGAAGGTGATGACGACCTTAGGGGGAAGTCCTCCTATAATTCTTTTTGCTGTGGGGGACCAAGGAAGTCAGTTGCTTTTAGTAAGACAGACTTTAATAAACTCAGACACTCGATGAGAGTCATTGTATGGGCAAGACTGCTGAAAGCAAAAAGAGCAAGTGAAGAGTGGGCTCTCCTTAAAAAAGAGTTCTTGCAAGCTGTTCTAATAAGAAAGTAACATGGTAAGTGATCCAAGAAGCCAATGTGGATGAACAGAGAACTCCATGATGATCTGAGTCAGCATGGTGGCTCTTCACTAAGAGACACCGTGGTGTAGTGGTTAAGAGCAGGTGCACTCTAATCTGGAAAACTGGGTTTATTCCCCACTCTGCCAGTTGATCTGTGGAGACTTATCTGGTGAACCAGATTAGCTTGTGTACTCCAACACATGCCGGCTTCCTTTATCCAAACACATTTCCTTTATGAAGACAAACAGACAGGATTGTATGACAGTTTGTTCAGCTACCACGAAGTAGCAAGATAGATGGCTGTTTGGATATAGTGAATAGGGTTATAAAAAGTTGGGATGTGTACCTGGAATCCACTCCCAATTTCATGAAAGGTTGAAGTGTAACCCTCCCAACTGGGATGGGAAGGGTTAAAAGGTCCAAACACCCAAAAGAAGAGCAGCAGTGATGTAGTGGTTAAGAGCAGGTGTACTTTAATCTGGAGGAACTGGGTTTGATTCCCCACTCTGCTGCCTGAGCTGTGGAGGCTTATCTGGTGAACCAGATTAGCTTGTGCACTCCAACACACGCCTGCTGAGTGATCTTGGGCTAGTCACAGTTCTTCAGAGCTCTCTCAGCCCCACCCACCTCACAGGGTGTTTGTTGTTGGCTGGGGGGAGGAAAAGGAGATTGTAAGCCCCTTTGAGTCTCCTTACAGGAGAGAAAGGGGGATATGAATACAAAGTCTTCTTCTCTTCTTCTTCTAAAGGAGAAAAAGGAAATGCTCAAGATATCTGAACATACTGAAGATAATACAATACAACAAGGATAAGTGCTGAGTTCTACAGGTCAAGACAGACTTCAAATGCAGGTCAAGATAGACTTCTGTTCAATTGGTCCCTGTTCCCAGCCCTTGGCTTGCACACTCCTAGCAGCAGCAGCAGCAGCAGGAGAAGGAGCAGGAGGAGGAGGAGGAGGAGGAGGAGAAGGAGAAGAAGGAGAAGAAGAAGGAGAAGAAGAAGAAGAAGAGATGGATTTATAGCCCCCTTTTCTCTCCTATAGGAGACTCTAAGGGACTTACAAACTCTTTTCCCTCCCCCTCTCACAACAAACACCCTGTGAGGTAGGTGCGGCTGAGATTGCTCTGAAGAACTGTGACTAGGCCAAGGTCACCCAGCTGGCGTGTGTTGGAGTGTACAGGCTAATCTGAATTCCCCAGATAAGCCTCCACAGCTCAGGCGGCAGAGCGGGGAATCAAACCCGGTTCCTCCAGATTAGAGTACCCCTGCTCTTAATCACTACGCCACTGCTGCTCCTCCTTTGGGTGTTTGGACCTTTTAACCCTTCCCATCCCAGTTGGGAGGGTTAAACTTCAACCTTTCATGAAACTAGGAATGGATTCCAGGTATACATCCCAACTTTTTATAACCCTATTCACTGTATCCAAACAGCCATCTATCTTGCTACTTCGTGGTAGCTGAACAAATTGTCATACAATCCTGTCTATTTGTCTTCATAAAGGAAACTAATATCCTACCAGCCTGCAGTTTAATAAATCTATAGTTCCATTCCCAGAGAAAGACTGTTTTCTCCAAAGTCAGGGCCTTCCTGAATATAAATTATGAGACCCTACATATCTCATAAGAGATGATATAGATATTAACCACAGAAGCTAGACAAAGCCTCCAACATCTGAAGTAGTGTACCCCCATAGAAATATCCATCATTGAGCAAATACCACAGAGCATATTTCCATATCCGCGTTGCCAACAGCAACACAGTATTGAGGGGGGTGGGTAGAGGTAACCAGATTGAATAGCCAACTCTTGAATACAGTTCATCTTGTAAGCTATTTGCTGTTTGCACCATTTGAAATCCCAGACTTATTACATTGCTTACTGGATATTTTATACTATCTGGTGGCATTGTTTTTGTATTTTTGTCATCTGCCCTGTGTTTCAGCCAGGAAGGCTGACAATAAAAAAAAACAAATTCAACACTAAACGGCAACTCCTCCATTAAAGACGTTCAAGTTCCCTTAGGGTTTTAAAGAGAATTTGGGTGGATCCTTGTTTTTGACATATTCATTTCTGCTGTCAAGTTGCAGCAGACTTATGACCACCCCACTGGGTTTTCAAAGCAAGAGACATTCAGAAGGGGATTTGCCGTTGCCTTCCTCTACGTAGGAACCCTGGGCTTCCTTGGTGGTCTCCCATCCAAGAACCAACCACAGCAAACACTGCTTAGCCTCTCAGATCTGATGAGATTGGACCAGCCTGGGCAAGTCAGAGAACGGTTCTAACTTCATAGCCCCAGAAACATGAATGGAACGGAAAGTGTAACAATGGATGAACATTATTTTCCATTTCATTTACTCAGACTTCAATTTGTGGTGAAGACTGATGTGTTAGGCTGAGAATTTCCACGAAGTCTAAGTCTGGCTCTCTAGAGTATCATGAGATGACCAACCAAGGGTCAGGAATGAGTGGAGTAACAGTGGCAACAAAACTTGCTTGCTGCCCATTTTGAGGCTATGAAGGGTGAGTCTTCTTTGAGCCACCCTTAAACTTACTGGATGACATGGTGGGTGGACTAAAGGTGTCACGGAATGAGCTGGGGTGCTGTTCAAGGTATCAGGTTGCCCTGAGAAAAACAGGCCCATAATCTTCCAAGCCTGCTTCTCTGCTAGCTCTTCCTTGTAGCAACCCATGAGCTGGATTTGAAGATCACATGACATCTGGGACACTTACCCTAGGCTGTGAGATGTCGGACACCCCTCATGGAGAAGGCAAGGGGGCCAGTAAGACTGACATCAGAGCAGAGTACTGCTCCCCAGAGACAAAGTGAGGGGGAAGTGCTCCTGGTGTGCGTGCATGCCGCACACCCCTCCAAGCCCCCGGAACACCCTGTCCCGCCCCGCCATGTCCCTGGAACGTCTCTGTGGAGGCACCTGCCCGGTGCATCATCCACTCCCCCCCCCGTCCCCTTGGTGCTACGCCTCTGCTGCTCCCCCAAATGGATGCCGCTCAGAGATTAGAAACCATTTGGTTTCATGCCTGGGCAGGAAGGAGCTGACTTTCCCCCGTAGTCTAGAGGGTGTGCCTGGCTTAAGAATAGGACCAGCTAGACCTCACTGTGTTTCCTTAAGGTGATTTAATCAGTGCTCTAAACAGGCCATTAGTCACCATATCTGCACCTGTCCCTCTAACCAATCAACACTTAAGGAAACAATTCAGGTCTTCTCTTGGCACTATACCCTGTCATCCAAACAGTTAACAAACCATTAAA
This sequence comes from Sphaerodactylus townsendi, assembly GCF_021028975.2. Classification (NCBI taxonomy): domain Eukaryota; kingdom Metazoa; phylum Chordata; class Lepidosauria; order Squamata; family Sphaerodactylidae; genus Sphaerodactylus; species Sphaerodactylus townsendi. The sequence continues at coordinate 99,319,440 of NC_059430.1, read as the reverse complement.
CCTCTCCTACCCTGTGCCAAAATCCTAGGAAAACAATCAATTATTTGACAACACAATCAATTCTTAGTTTTCTGGGATTTCTGTGAAAATACCTCATACTGCTTCAGGACCCACTTTTGAGTGTAAAAACAGGTCCTTTGGCTCCCATTATGTGTGTGTGTTCTTGGATCCCCATTCAGTTCCATGGCCTTTCCTTCACTTCCAGAAACCTGGGTTGTTTCTCTCTTCAGTTCTGTTTTTACAGACATCTTCTTAGGATAGGTAAATATCACCCCTATTCCTGCCCTCAGCTTTGTCTTTTTCCTCAAATAAATTTTTTTTAGTTGAACCTCAGCCTGGTTAATAAGAGAGTTCCACTGGGGCAATCTATAGATTGGTCTCAGTTACCCCCTTTCTCATAATCTCTCACTTGGTCTCCAAGCTAATTCCCCCAATTCTCAAGGACACTGCCTATTTAGGGTAACAAGTCTGGGAGGGCCTCCTGACCACCCACAGCCTGACCCCACTCTCTAACAGAGGGACAAAGAAGAGGACAAGTCAATGGCTGCACAGTCTGCCCACATCCTCAGAGATGTGAGTAGAGGTTGGTCAGCTCAGTAGCAGCTGCCTTAAGCACAAATTCATCCTCCCCATTGGACTTGGAAGCATTCATCCTCCCCCTAGGGATTTGGGCAGCAGCCAGCTCAGTGGCCACCAAGCCCATGGATATGCTTGCTTTTCACACAGAGAGTGTGAACCCTTGCTTGATACTGGAATGGCCCAGCTGGGTGCTGGTGGTTGAGGCAACTTGCACAGGGCCCCAGAAAAACTAAGACCACCCCTCGGCTTATGCCTGGATAGTTTTGACTTGGGCGTAGGAGAGGATGCCAGTCCCCTCTCATGACACTGAAGGCAAGGGACCAGCCAAGTCTCTGTGATGTATCAGAATCCTTCTCATCATGGCCTTGCTGCAAAGTGAGACCTGAATAGCAGGATGGGGGCGAGGGGGAGGTGTTTGAGGCATACAACAGAGCAAGGACAAGACACATAATTCTTAAAACAACTTCCCCTTTCCTTCTCATTCTACTCCTCCGCTTCCATTTTTTTATTCTTCAGTTTCCTAAGCCAGCAAAATTCATGGTCACTTCCTGCGCAGAGAAGTCCATCAGCCTTTCTCCAGCGCTGCCAAGTCTGACCCTTCGGCGCGACAAGGTCTCGCAAACTCATCCTGACGTTTCATTAGCAGAGCTAATTTGCGGTCCGAGTCCCTGGCCCATTGCGAAAGCCACCCACGTCCAAGGCGGCAGGCCCATCTGTCAAACAAAAATGCAGGGTTGGCTAAGTCTGTCCCAGTTCCTAAATGTGTTACGGTTGGGTGAAGTAGCCCTGGATATGCAAAGAACAAAAAAGAAAAAAAAGGAAGAAGTTATTTCAGCTAAGATTGTTCTTGTCTTCCGGTGGAGATCTATGCTGTCAGCAGACAATGAAGCTGTTATCTGAATTGACACAAACTGCTTTTCTTTAGAGGCACAGGTTGGGCAGAAAATAAGTTGGATTAATTAAAAATCTTTCAGGGGACTGAAAAGGTGCTCCCTGATTTCTTAACCGGCTGATTTTTTTCACTGTTAATATTTTTTAATAGCAAGGGCTTTTCAAAATGGTGGTAGCACCATTTTAAAAGAGGACTTTGCCCTTCTCTTACAGGGTAAACATCTTCTTAAAAACAGAAGCATATGCCTATTTCTCTTTGCAATTTTATTCTGAAGCAAATTTACATAGATTTAATCAATTGTTATCCATCAAAACTCAAGGAAAGATTTCTTGCCACCTATCCTGGATATCTTTGAGAAGGCTTTCTGTATTGACTATGCCAATAAAGGTGTCTTTGTCTGTATTTCAGAACTGCATTGAAGAAAGTTTTGAACAATCTAAAATAAATTTGAATTTAAAAAGTTAACTAAACCCATTTGTGGTTACTGGTTCTGGTGGGTTTTCCGGGCTGTGTGGCTGTGGTCTGGTGGATCTTGTTCCTAACATTTCGCTTGCATCTGTGGCTGGCATCTTCAGAGGTGTATCACAGAGGGAAGTCTGTTACACACTGTGTCCAGAGAGAAGGAAATGTTTGGGGTATATATTGTCCATGTCCCAGGGTGGGGAACCAATCAGTAAGTGTTTGGGTTGAACTTGTTATGCATAGATGTGGTTGATAGTATTGTATTGTGGGCGGGGCTTATCACTCCAGAGAGTGATTCACATTTTCATGCCCTGCAGGAGCAGTAGTATTGGTGAATGCAAATCCTGTGTTTGGGTGGAGTCCATTGTTCATGAACTTAGCATGCCCTTGGGGTTTGCTTTTGGTGTTTTTAAGTACTGGTAGCCAAGCTTTGCTAATTTTCGAAGTCTCTTCTTTCCTGTTGAAATTGTCTTAGTGTTTGTGAATTCCAATGGCCTCCCTGTACAGTCTGACAAAGTAACCTTCTGAATTGTCCAGAATTTCAGTGTTTTCAAATAAAATGTTATGTCCGGTTTTGTTTAAGACATGTTCTGCAACTGCAGATTTTTCTGGGATACACCCCTGAAGATGCCAAGCCACAAAGATGCAAGGCAGAAACGATTAGGAACACCCATGATCCACCCAGACTCCTCCCGAACCTCCCAATGAGCCCGGAAAACTCACTCTAGAACCAGTTGAATCCGGCCGTGAAAGCCTTCAACAATACATTTGCGGTTAGTTATGGATGCCAAACTTCTCTTTTTTCCCTAATGGGATCTCTATGCCTTTCATAGCAGAGATTCAACAGAAGAAACTTTTCTTGGGATGAAACAAGAAAGATGGAGAAAATCTGAAGAACTGTTGCTGCTAAAGACACTGGGGGCTAGCCAGGAAAAAAAAAAGTGTCCGCCTTCATATTAATTAAGAAGTGCACTGTAATGTGATTCAGACTGAGGTGATGGAAGATGAAATTCTAAGATTACTGTGAAAACTGAAAACAAATACATGTGCAAGTCCAGATGGCATCCACTCAAGGGTTCTTAAAGAACTCAGATGTGAAATTGTTGATCTACTAATAAGTATATGCAGCTTGTTGCTAAAATCAAACTCTGTGCTGAATGACTGGAAAACAGCAAATGTCACATCAGGGTGTTTTTTTTTAAAAGGGTCCCAATGGGATCCAGGAAATTACAGGCCTGTTAGCATAACATCTATCCCGGGTAGGGTTGCCAGACTGAGCCTGGAAACAAGTCAGAAGGCTGGGGCTGGGGATATGGCGGTGAAAACAAGGTCACCAGTATCACTGTCTCACTTCTGGGTACAATATGGAAGTGACAAAGGGTAGCTCTAGGAATTTTGGAAACTCTATGGTAAATCTATACAGTCTGGCCAACTGAGCCATAGGAAGGGTGCTTGTACTCTGGAACTGGATGTCCCAGGCAAAAACAAATGATACATAAATAAGATGGTCAACTGGTCAGACACACACAAAAAATCAGTCTACTAGGCTTCTGTGACTCATGGCTCAATGACCTAGATCAACAGGTGAACTATCTCATGGCATGAAAGTTTCATAGTAACATCACCTGTAAAGTTGTCAGATCAGGCACCTGTTAAAAGTACAGGAGCAGAGGATGCTACACGCAGCTGGCAATCCTCTGATAAATACCAGGCAGGCAGAGATGGTAGTTACTACAACTGAATCTCTTTTGTTCATTCTCTGGATTCCATAGAGGTTTCTTTAGCCTGTGTGTCTGCATATAAATATATGCATAATCCACATCAGAGGATTAAATACTTATAAGTCATTTTAAATTCACAATTTTCATATTTTATTCATGGTTAATTTAGCAAGCTTGGGCTAAGTTAATCTCCCTCTTTTCCCTCCCCACAGTACTAAGTTCACCCTCTCTTACATAAAGCCATATAGCTATGTAAGTAACTATGAGCTGGTCTATTGTTGAGGTAACAGTGGGGTGCAGTTGAAGGTGTAGTCGACCCACGCGGTCAGCGTAAGAACGAGACGAGACGCGGAGATAACATCTGGTGGAGATCGCCAGCAGCGGGAGACCGGAGGTCCGTGTTCCTAGCGAGTCTCCCGTCTGCCGGTTCCTGGCACCTTTTATTATTATTACTCCTATCGGGGCGATGTAGGGAGGGAGGGACTACTTGAGCGGAGTTCCGGGAGAGCCGGAGGCCGGAGTAGATCACATCCCATGTGATGCATGATCCTCATCCCTGGCTACGTGCGGAGAAGGAGGCGTCTGGCGCTCTAGAGCCTAATCCTCACCTATGAGGGTGGCAAGACCATTGTCCCTGCGCCCATTGGTGATTGAGCCAGACAGTTCATGACCCGTGACTCATGGGGGGATGAGGAGTGGGGGTGCGATGCGACCGGCAAGGCCGCAGGTCCGTTGGCGTCCCAACGTTCTACTACGGCACTGCTGGGTCGGCAGTGCACTACTACATGAAGGACTGTGAGCAATGGTGGGATTCAGCCAGTTTGGTCCGGTTCAGGCGAACCAGTTGTTAAAAGCCCACTTGCTGCCCCCCCTCAGCACTTCCAGACTCAGCAAGTGTCCTCCCCGCCCCTGAAGTCCAGGTGGGGAGGACAGCTGAGCCAGGAAGTGCTGGGGGGGGGAGAGGCGGGCTGGGTGGCCTCCAGCAGGGTTGCGGCCAGTGGTGCAGTCTGTCCTAGCCCAGGAGGGCCATCATGGCAGGCCGCCCCGCCAGCCCAGGTGCACGGCCCAATCTGTGGCTGGCCAGCCCCAGCACTCCTACATTCCTGCTAGGTGACCTTGGGCTAGTCACAGTTCTTTGGAACTCTCACAGCCCCACCTACCTCACAAGGTGTCTGTTCTGGGGAGAGGAAGGGAAAGGAGCTTGTAGGCCACCTTGAGTCTCCTTGCAGGAGAGAAAGGTGGGGTATAAATCCAAACTCTCCTTTTTCTAAAAGAGCACAATAAAACATCATAAATAAACTATGACAATTAAAACAATCAACCCCACCACCACTCCCCCAGACCACACACCCCAGACCAGCAGCTGTAGAGGAGGGGGGGGGGTCCAGGGAGGCTAGCCAAATGCCTGGGCGAACAGAAATCTCTTCGCCATGCACCAAACCCCATAAAGGATTTTGTTTACACAATTTTAACATGAGAATTGTGACATGTTGCCAGCCTCCCACATTTGTGAGCTATCGGGGATACGAACTGTGAAACGCATGAAGCTGCTTTATATGGGATCAGGTGGTCTATCCAAGTGAGTTTTGCCTTCTCTGACTGGTGGCAGCTTCTCAGGAGCTCAGGCAGAGGTCTTCCTGTTGGCAGATTGCTAATTATGTGCAGAAACGGCAGACTCACTGGTTACAGATAAAGTTCAATGTTTCTTAGGGGACTATATTTCAGATAGGACAGCTGAGAGACAAGGATAGCCTTCAGGGACCACAGTAGCGAGGGAAGAAAGGAGAAGGGAGTCCTAGGAAAAAAAGGATGACATTAGACCTGAGACTATCAGTCTAAGGATTGACAAGAGATAACACAAAAGGATGGAAAGGTCTCTGACCTTACAGCCCCCTCTAGCTGACCACTCGCCCACCTCCTGCTGGGTCTTCTTCTCAGTTTCTTTGCATGTTAGACATTGTTACCTCCAATGCCCCTTCTCAGGGTGAGGTGTGCGAAGTCCTCAAGGTTCACCTTTTTATGTCGATTTTCAAATTTGTCTCCAGGCAATGGCGTGGTTAATGTGTTTACAATAATTTCTTCAGTACGAAGAAGCACTGCAAAGCAACAAGCCTATCTTCACACACGTTCCTCACAAGATGATGCTTCACACCCATGTGCTTGGCCCTAGACTTTATCTGCTGTGCCTGTGCGAGCTTTATGCATCTTTGGTTGTCGTCACAAAGTTGTATGGGTTTGGGTTCATCTATCTTGACTGCATTCAAGTTTCTTGTGTTTAGTGACTCTGTCCTGCATAACATCCCCACGGCTACTGTCATGTCAGGGTGAATCAGTGTCTTTATGTGCAGCAGTTTCTCAGTTGTTTCTGTGCGACACTTGTTGTCAGGTAGAAGTTCACTGTTTCCTTGCTGATTTGAGTAAATTGTTTATATGGGAGTTCTGACTGGTTCAGAATCTTTTATAAGGCCCAGGAATTCTAAGATTTTCTGCTTTTGGTTAAGAAGATAGCTCCTGACTTCTTCCCTTTCTAGTTCTGTTCCAAGATAATAGTGGATACTTCCAAGCTGTTTTACTTCCACTTCTAGATTCAAATGATGAACTGTTTCACCACAGTCCTCTTTGCTTCCATAGCATAGAAAAAGGTTATCCACATAATCCCCAAAGCGATCCGGCTGGCCCCTACTTGGTGGAACAGGCTCCCAGGTGAGATCAAGGCCCTGCAGGACTTACAGAGTATCTGCAGGGCCTGTAAAATGGACCTGTTCCGTCAGGCATTTGGCCAGCCGGGGTAACATCAGCATCTCACTATATAATAAACATCTGGCCTTCTGTGGGTACAAGAAAGGGGGAGGGGTGAGAGTTTGAAGCCGTCTGTAATGTATGTACGGGTATTGATTGTTTTAGCTGATTTTAAATGTTTTTATGATTGATGTTGGACACTGCCCTGAGCCCTTCGAGGGAGGGCAGAATGTAAAATTGATAAAATAAATAAATAAATAAGTCAAAATGTAAGTCCATTTGTTGTCTATATATACCTTGAGAGCAAGCAAGGTTCTGGGCTGACTTTTTCAAAGCCTTCTTTGGTAAGCGTTTGATGAAGTTTCTCATTCCAGCATTGAGCAGCTTGTTTTAGTTCATAGATGCTCTTTTGCAATATGCACAAAAGCTGCTTGCCTTCACATTGCTCAAATCCTGGCAACTGTTTCACGTAGCTTTCTTCCTGGAAGCCATGCTGGAGGACATCCAGTCACTGGAAAGGCGGTGCTTCAGCACACATGAATATGACTAACAATTGATTTGCTTATGTTGCCCTCATTTCCCCCCAAAATGGCACTAAACGCTGCTTCTCTTTCAAAAAACACAGCGCAGTCCTTTGAACATCAGCGGCCGAGGCTGGAAAACAGCACAATCAAGATTTTAAAAAGCACCTACGGATACACTAAAAATGTTTCTGCTAAAAATGTACCAAGGAGAGTGGGCCTGGCAAGTTGTTCTTGTTAGGGAATAGTTTAGTTGAGTGTGCTTCAAGAGGCATTTAGTTTTTTTCATATTTATTGTTTCCATATTAAAATTTTTAAAAAATGTTTGAAATCATCCTGTGTACCCTGATTTACATCATCACTTACAGGAGAAACCTTGCCTGCAATGATATTTGAAAACTTTCAATACCAAATGAAATAGTAACAATAGTATATTTAGTTGAATCCGAAACCAACAATAAACATTGTGTGTCTGAATGTTCACACACACTGGTTAATCTACAGGACTAGCCAACGCATCTTGCAGCCCTCATATGATCATATTTTGGACACAGGCCTGGGGGGACATGTATCACTTACAGTATTAGCAGCAGATGACTGATCTGGGAGTCACTTTGGGCATTAACTGGCTCACTTGGAATGTGTCTGGTATGAGATGTATCTGCTAGTTGCCTTGGCAGCAGTTATTCAGCCATGGATTTCAATGGATTTTACAGCATTTAGCATAACAGTAAAGTTTTTGTCTGTGACATTCTGCAAGGTTTTCTCTCCAGTCTGTTTTCCTCAATCATGATGTCATACCTGTGGTTGTCTTCAGCAATGGACTCATCATGATGATATTTGTCTTCATCATTAAGGCATCTCTCCTCTTCCAGGATCTTGTTATGCCATTTGTTGGCACTTCCTTACCACTGGCACACTTGCATACAATCCGCTGGGCAACATTGGTTAGGGCTGAAAGGCAACTTTCGTGGTCTCTTGCATTGGCCAGACATTGTGCTGGAGACAACTCAGGCCCCTTCCTTCCACACATGCGGAATAATGCACTTTCAATCCACTTTCAATGCACTTTGCAGCTGCATTTTACTGTGTGGAATAGCAAAATCCACTTGCAAACAATTGTGGAAGTGGATTGGAAGTACATTATTTTGCATGTGTGGAAGGGGTACAAGATGTCATTTATAGTTTGTGGTTTGGGAGGCTGGCTATTTCAGTTGGAATATCATAGGCCCCTTCCGCGCATGCCGAATAATGCTCTTTCAATCCGCTTTCAATGCTCTTTGTAGCAGTGCGGAATAGCAAAATCTACTTGCAAAATGTTGTGAAACTGGATTGAAAACGCATTATTCTGCATGTGCGGAAGGGGCCATAGATTCATGGAACATCAGGGTAAAAGTGCTCGGAGAGAACATGGAACAAAAATGATGTGAAAGTGTTTCCAAAACTGAATCGATGTGGGGGAAAGTGTGGAATTACCAAAAAAAAAGATATATATGACAGTTTGGAATGATGTTCAGCACACTTGGAGAGGGATTCCTTCATGTTGTGCACCTTTCTTTTTCTTTTCTTTTTTTCGGGGGGGCAGGGAGGAAAGTGTAGCACAATTCTTAATAATGTATGGATATACAAATTCTCTAAACAGGAGAGCGATTGATGGACGCTTGCCTTAATGAAAGCTGACGCCAAAAGCTACTGGGGCCCCGAGTGCGACATGACAGGCAGTCAATTGTCCTCTGGTGCGAATATGATGACTCCCTTGGAAGAGCATTCAGTAATTTGTCCTTTAAGAGGGGATGTCACTTCTATAGAATTGGCTGCAGTGAGGAAGACGAAGGGCTAGCTTCAGAGGTTATGGCAAGAACATCACACCTCCTTTGAATCAAGCCACCGGTCTTCTGGAGAAGTGCTTGGGACACGGAAGAACTCAGCCACAGAAGGACATGAAATAGTCTTGGGTGCCTTCCAGACAGGGGAGAGAGACCACCTACAGGTGCACACTTTAGCACAGTGATATAAGTCTGTCCAGCCTGCTTGAGAAACACTTCACACATCATTCCCCTCTTCGACATACTATTGTGAAAGCAAAAACAATAAGAAACACCCCCACCAAACATAAGCACCCCACCCAAACCCCATTGCTGTATGCCTGCCCAGATTAATTGAATTAGAAGTTTATCTGTGTGATTTACCTTTAGGCAGTGAACTGTTCAAGGCAGAGACTGAGGGAAGAAGAGACAGTATTGTCCTTCATTGACCCCATGTGTCAACTGTCCCCCAAACAGCCTGTGTTTTATCCATAGACAATCTGGATACCCCCAGGTGAGAGCTGGGCAGCAGCCAGATTGCAGCCTTATCTCCAGGTTTCACTGCTCGTCAGTCTGATCCTTCCTCCTTTTGCTAGGATTTTAAAAATATTATTTTAGTGCCTTGTGGGAACTCTGTGAATATAGAACAGAATGTTTAGGTGGATTTTTATCTCACTAAAGTTGCTGGAAAGGAGCCTCTAGAAAAAAATATATTGTCTGGGCATGGTGCTATTACATTCCTTATATTGTGAATGTCAAGTGGTGTAGCAAACTGGCTGTGCTTAAGATCGCTGAGTATCGTTTTTATTATGTCTCACACAGGAATCGGCTCGCATTATTTTGTAAATCAGACCACTGAAGAACATGGCTTGTCAAAGTGCCTTTGGTCTTTCATCTGTTGATAATAGGAGTGGATAATATCTGTTGATGATAGGAGTTGTTTACATATGATATTATATTGTGACTTTTTGTATAGCAACGGAAATTTGTGTTCAGAATCATTTCATTTCAGAAAGAGCTGGTTTGTTTTCGTGCAGTTACCTTTTCCTCTTTTTGACTCGATTAACTTTTGAGACCATTTTTAAAAACAAGTGTCTGTACATCTTTCAAGGTGCAGATTGCTTGTGAATTACCTCTGTTATGTTTCATTTCGATTTTACTCATTATCATGAGTATACCCGGCAGCCCCTCAGTGACTTTGTAGCTAAGGGAACGTTGGTCTAGAAAGAAACACTGTTCCTAATGCTTTTGCTGTCTTTTAATTGTCTTTGCGGTCTGTCCTTATAGAAGGTGTTAGGTTGTAAATCGTTGAGGGTAACAACTGAATAGATGCAAATCCTCAAGGGCAACCACCGAACCAAAAACTCCAACCACCACTCACAACAAAAAAGAGGCATAATCAAAATTTTGACAGATTGTGCAAAACGAATTTGTGAACCTCACCTCCTCCCCGATGAAATCAATAATCTAGACTGGGCTCTGCAGGCTAATGGCTACTCCACAACAGAAATCAGAAGAGCTTTAAGACCAAGAGAAACCCAGAGGACTGAGGAGAAACAGCCCCCCACAGGAAAAATATTTCTACCATACCTCAAGGGAATCACAAACCAAATAGGGAAACTGATGAAAAACATAACCTACAAACAATCTTCAAACCTACCAGAAAAATACAGCAGATGCTATGCTCAGCAAAGAACAAGAGAGACCCCCTCACTTCTGTAGGAGTCTATCGCATACCCTGCAGCTGTGGAAAGGTCTACGTTGGAACTACAAAATGCAGCATTCAGACTCATATTAAGGAGCATGAAAGACACTGTCGGCTTAACCATCCTGAAAAATCTTCAGTAGCAGAACATGCTCTAAACAAAACTGGACATAACATTCTATTTGAAAACACTGAAATTGTGGACAACTTGGAAGATTACTATGTCAGACTGCACAGGGAGGCCATTGAAATCCATAAACACTAAGAAAACTTCAACAAGAAGGAAGAGACTCTGAGAATTAACAAAACTTGGCTACCAGTAATTAAAGACACCAGAATCAAAAGGCCAAGGACATGCTAGGTTCATGGACAATGGACTTCACTCAGACACAGGGTTTGCATTCACTAAGACGGTTGCTGATGCAGGGAATGCAAATGTGAATCACTCCCTGGACTGAAAAATCCCACCCACAATGCAATACTATCAACCACACCTTTGCATAGCAAGTTCCACCCAAACACTTACTGATTGGTTCTCCACCCTGGGACATGGACAATATATACTTCACTTAAAACATTCCTTTCTCACTGGACACAGTGTGTAACAGAATTCCCTCTGTGATACACCTCTGAAGATGCCAACCACAGATGCAGGCGAAATGTTAGGAACAAGATCTACCAGACCACGGCCACACAGCCCGGAAAACCCACAACAACCTTTCAAGGCTGTTTTTAATCAGTAAAATGGCATGAATGGGGGGTGGGGGACTAAAAAGATCCCCTCCCTTTATTCTGAGATGACAATCCAAATTGGGTCTTGATGCTTCCGGTAAGTGAGTTTCCAAAAATACCAGAAGGTCTGAACACATAACTCTGACCATCTGCCCGCAACTGACTCAACCACTGTTCCTTACTACATCATATTGTTAACTACAGGTGTGGTGTTTAAGAGTAGATGGATTCTTTATCTGGTGAACTGGATTTGTTTACCCACTCCTACACGTGAAGCCTGCCAGGTGACACTGGGCTAGTCACAGTTCTCTCCAAATTCTCTCAGCCCCATCTACCTCACAAGGTGTCTGTTGTAGGGAAGGGGTTTGTAAGCTGCTTTGAGACTCCTTACAGGAGAGAAAGGCAGGGTATAAATCCAAACTCCTTCCTCTCCTTTTTCAGGTCATCCTTTGTTCTGGGTTTATCACTGGCTCCCACCCATCCCAAATCCCTGGCCCAGCGCACCAGAGGGATTTTCTCGGCTTGCCCAGAAAAGACAGCAACTTGGCATGTGTGATTTTTGTAGCTTTCTCCAGGACATCAGCAGCCATTCAGTGTGGAGTGCTATTTCACCTGACTATGCCACCATGCAAAATTGAAATGCTTGAGGAAGAAGGGCAATGCCTCATAGTGACTTATCCATTTCCATAATGGCTGAATGAATGACCCATAACTCACATGCCCATTCATGCCAGTTCTTTGTGGATATTGGAAAGACAATTGCTTTGAGCTCTTTGTTGACTGATGAATTGGCAACATACTGCATCATTTGGAAAAGGAAGGAGGGAGATAAAAAGGCCTCGGTTCAGAAACAGCAAAGAAATATGGTTCAACTTTCTCCCTCATTATCACAACAACCCGATGAAGTAGGTCACTGTTCTTTCAGTAGTCTTGTCATTTTCCTGTTGTCAGGGAGTTACTCAACCTCTGAAGAGCAGGAGAAAAAGTGGGAGGAATGCTTACAATACTGACAATCTAGGAATTACCCCTAGTTTCTCTGGTATTTACAATAGCAATTAAGGGAAATTTCTAAAGCATCACCCATAAGTGACATCACTTCTCTCTGAAACTTCACCCTCTCCAGGCACCGTCCCCAAAATCTCCTGGCGCTTGCTGGTGCAGGGCTGGCAGTCCAGTCTTGAGGTGAGGCAAGCAGGGATGTAGGTAAGGTGGGAGGGGTTCTCGGGTTCAAACCCCTCCCATGACATGTCCAGCTTGCTTGAAGCAATGCATGGAATGGAACAGCTGGAAAGTCAGCTCAGTCACTGAACGCACCCCATAAAAAATCTATACCTACGTGTCACTGGGCAAGTAATGCAGAAGATGACTTTCATAAGAAAGCCTACAGATTAATCAAGGCAAACATTGGGTCTTAAAAACATGATTTCCTACATAAACCCCATTTATGCGAATAGGAGTTCCCTGACAACATATAAGCTTTGATAGGAGAACTTCCTATGGCTCACATGTTTGGTCTCTCCACTAACCAACACATTTTCTCCCCATGATACTGAATGATTCTCTTTGGACACCTGTGCTGCATTACTTTGGTATCTGTTACCCTTGTTCACCTCTCTGGCCATCATAAACCTCTCTAGCACTTCACCCGTTGTTTTGAAACAAGCAACTGCCTGCTATGCAGGGAAATGTGCAAAGAAAAGAAAATCCCCAGAAGATCTGCTGCTGTTTAGAGTCATGTTGAGCAGGAACAAATCAATACAACATGCTGTAGAAAGATATTCTAGGGTCTGACTAAACATTTTCACCCTATTATCTGTCATATTTGAATCCACAGGAGGGCCGCGTCTGAGACGGATCCCAAACGTTTATTTGCGAGCGTTAGTTACACCTCTAGATTTTCTTTTGCTTTTTTTCTTCACCAGTCTGTAGTTGTCCTCTGGCTTCAGAGAGCTTTAACAAGGTTTTAAACAACCAAGCAAGCAAGCAAACAAAACCCCCACACCACCTCTTGGCCAGTAACGCTAGAGAGTGAGGAAGCAGTTATTTCATTTGTAATTTTAAAGAAACGGCCTAAATTTAAGCTAAGCGCTTCCTCATCCATTACAGTTTAGGAAAAGGCCCCAAAGCCTCAAAATAATCCTTCCAATATTGTAGAACTCTCATACTGCTTCAAATTATATTTAACATCAATGGAGAAAAATTAAAAGGTAAGGCTCCTGTTCAATGTAGTAGGCTGGTAGCTATCTCCTGTGCATATATAAATCTCAGTTTAGATGAGAGGTGATGAGAGATGCCCCATTTCTCAAAAAATCCTAAGCATCTCAGAGAAGCTGCTTTAATATGGAAAATCCTGATCTAAATTGTCATTTTTTTCTTCTTCACCAAGCTCCCAGAGAACCAGTGGAATTTAGTAGATTGCCTATATCCTTGCAGCCACTATTAAAAATAAAATTGATTCTTTTCATGTAAGCTCTTGGGCTACTTTGGTCCACAACTTTTAAAAGGGGAAACCGAAGACGGTAGCGGCAACACTCTGCACCTCCCACTCTGCAATGACTCATGCTTACCACTGGGGGTGCTGTGGACCCTGTCCTGGCAGCCTCTGAACTGCAGCAGCTGGGTGTGATAGATTGGTTCTGGCAAGTGCTGGAAACACAATCAATGGTACATCCAGGGATACCAGACCAAGGTCAGGCTATTTGGATAGGTTGCCTGGGCTGCAGAAAGGATTCCGTTGTCTTCCAAGAAGGGTCATTCCATTTTGTGTATGATACTAAATGAATTGTGGAGACATTTGATACATTTTAGAAAGTGCACATTGCTCTTTATGCTTTTTAGTGTAATAAATTATGCCCCTGCAGTAGGGCTGCCAGCTTCCAGGTCGGGTCTGAAGTTCTTCAAAAATTGTAGCTGATCACCAGACTGCAGACATCAGCCCCTCTGGAGAAATTGACTACTTTGGAGGGTGGACTTCATGGCAGTGTGCCCCAATGAAACCCCTTTCCTGACAATGTGTTCTCCAGGCTCCACCTTCAATTCGGTGTCAAGGCCCAGCCAGGTGCAACTGAGCCCCGGGACTCAGAGGACTTGGAGGACAAAGAGCCAAATGGCAGCATGATGCTCCACCCCAGCCAGCAGCAGTGGGGCTGCAGGAGCAGGAGAAGAAGAAAAGGTTGGATTTATACCCCACCTATCTCTCCAGTAAGAAGTCTCAAAGCAGTTTACAAACTCTTCTCTTCCTCTCTCCATAACAGACACCTTGTAAGGTAGGTGGGACTGAAAAAGCTCTGAAGAACTGTGACCAGCCCAGGGTCACCAAGTAGACTTTATGTGTAGAAGTGGAGAAACAAATCCAGTTCACCAGATAAGAGTCTGTTGCGCCTGTGGAGGAATGGGGAATCAAACCCGGTTCTCCAGAACAGAGTCCACTGCTCTTAACCACTACACTGTAGGGTCAACCCAGAGCCACAACTGGAAACCAGAAAGGAGGCTGTGGGATCAGAGCCTGAGCCACAGTCAGGGACCAGCTCAGAAGCTCCTCAGCTTCCCAGTGGCAGACCAGCCTCAGGGACTCCAGCTTGCTCTCCCCATGCATCCACCTGAATCCATGCAGGAGAAGACTGTATAGCAACCTGTAGGTCTGAAGGCAGAGTGTTCACTTGGCAGCACCGCACTGCCCCAGTCTCAACAGCAAAGAGGAATGTTTGCAGGAGCAGGGCTGACTCAACAGCCAGGTGCGAGCTATCTCCAGCTGCTGGGGATGTGCCCTGTGAAAAGAGGCTGTGAAACAGGAGGCAGCATGGAAGCAACATCTGCTTACTGCTGCCAGAGCCATATGTGTATTATCTGACATTGGCCTAAACTCCTGGATTTGTGTTGATTGAATTTCCCTTGTTTGGAGTTGACATTCATGAGTAAGTGTTGACCTAAGACTGAACGTTGACTTCAGATTGTGTGTGCGTTACACTCTCCAGGAATTTCCCAACCTGGAGTTAGCAGTTCTCTCCCAAAGGCTTCCCTCTGCTGCAGCTAGATTCCAAGGATTACAGGACCAGTTCACAGATTATGGATCGCACAAGACATGACCACAGGAATCATAGGTCCTTCTCTGATCTTGCATATGCTACGTGCAGTTTGGACTGAGATTGTAGAAAAGGGGTTTCAGCCTGCCCTACTGCCATTTCTCTAACTTGCAAGATTCCCAGAATTGGACTATTTGACCCATTGGGAAAACCCGCATGTACATTCATGGATTTTCCCAACAGGCCAAATTAGCATCTTCACTGGGATTGTAATTCCCTTGATTTTACTGTTGTCAGCCATTTCCCTCAAGCACGACACAATGGCAAAAGGCTCCCTAATCTTTTCTTCTTCCGTAGCCAATGGCAACAGAGGCTCTGTACAGGTTTTCCCACTTGTACATCTTAGCTGCTCACAGCTGTCTTACAAACCTAAGCAGCTGAATACTTGGAGGAAAGCCTTTGAAGGCATGGCTGTTGCTCATTCTGGGGGGAGCATGGGTTAAATAACTCTCTTTCTGCCCTTGTGATGTCTTTGCTACACTCCAAGGGCTCTTTGCTTCTATCTCACTTCCTGTGTTACCTTTGCTCCACTCAAAGGGCTCTTTGCTTTGGTTTCCTCTCCTGCATGGCCTTTGCACAGTTCTAATTATGCCTCTGTTCAGATGTCTTGCAAGGTTCTCAGGACTGAGCTATTTGACACTCTGGGAAATTCTACATCTACAAATTAGCCCTCTTGCCTGGACTGTAATCCCATTCCATTCCATTGTTGTCAGCCATTTCTCTCACGCTTTGTTAACAATGGCAAAGGGCTCCCTATTCCTTGTTGTTGCTCATTCTGGGGGAGCAGAAGTTAAAGAATTCTCATTCGCTCCTTGTGCTGCCTTTGCTGTGCTCCAAGGGCTCTTGGCTGCCATCTCCCTCCCCGCATTGCCTTTTATCCACTCAAAGGGCTCTTTGCTTCTGTCTCCCCTCCTGCGATCTCTTCGCTCAGTTCTAATTATGCCTCTGTTCAAAATGAGTTGCCATCCAAAGCATTATGATGGAATTCCATCTACAGGTGGTGGATTGAGCTATAGATTTTCATCAGCCAGGGAAATCAATTCACTGCACCAAATGAGCAGCTGTTACTTCTTGTTTGACATGCTTAGCAAGCTTACCCAGTAGGGGTGGGAAACAGGTTTAATTCCACCCTATTGTCCCCTTCAATGTGTCTGCCTGGCAGAGAGTGAACTAAAGAGGCCATTATGGAAATAGCCCTAGATCAGACAAAAACCTATGAAAGAACCTCCTATTATCATATTTATTTCGCTATCTCCCTAAGTAACTCTGGGTGTTAAAGACTAATTCCTCCAACCATCAATCCTTGATGTGCTGGCCACAGCTTTTAAAAAATCTGTAAGAGGCCTGGGTTTGGGATTAAATAATGGGAGCTATTGTCAATAAAGGGGAAGCTTGTTAGCATCTGGCAGACCTATTGATGGAGGCTTAGAGAGCTGCCATCTGCGGAAATCCACAAAGGTACAAAGACTGTTAGTTGCCTCCAATTCATCATGGACCTTTTTTTGGAAAAAAAAAGGCATGGCTCCTGCTGTTGTATCTTTAATAGCAGTGTAGCATGCAGAAATTTAGCTGGAGGAAACTCCCCTCCCTCTACGCACATTGTTTAATTTCATAGCAAACAAAAAAGGTTCACGGGCTAATTTTGTGCATCTCAAGCTGTAGTTAAAGGCCTAGGAGCACAGCCAGTAAAATACCTGGCAACAGTAGCACCAGTTTCTTCTGATATGTGGCTTCTGGGATTCACAGCCACGACACTGGGGGAAGACTAATATGCTCCATCTTTCTGGCTGTTACTAATTGCTAAAGTAGGGATATCTATGCTTCCTTGAACACAGGGACAGAACAGAATCTCCTTTCTAGCATGTATCTCAGTATCTATAAAGCCACAGTCAAGGGGATTTAGGTGTTCCTCAAAAACTAATCAGGAGTTCCCCATAAGATAGGCTGACCAGCCGTCCCGCTTTTGGTGGGACCGTCACGCCTTTGGACAATTTGGAGCAGCCACCTCCCCGTCCCGGATCACAAAGGTGACCATTTGGTCACCTTACCATAAGAAGATATAGATTGGTGGACATGCCTCTCTTAATAGCATTCTCCACTTCGGAGCTTTGTCTGGCCACACACAACACAATCATGGGAGGATATAGTGCTTAAGGCATGCTTTCAGTTCATGTGGGTAGATAGCTGGACCCAGCTAATGCCCTTTTTAGAACCAGCTCTTCCTAGACCCTGGCCTGAATTCCCTCCAAAACAGAATTTCAATGGCAGATATATTTCTTGCTTCTTGCTTGCACCTTACCACATTTTCAGGTGCCAGCTCAACAAAAGCTGTACAAAGGTTTTGTAGTACCAGCAGTCAGCCCATAGACATGCTAGTTTTGCGAGTACACAGTTGCTGATTCTAGCAGAAAATGGCACCTGGGAAAGAATTAAAATCTCCCCCCTGTCCAAACATCTGACAGAAGGGGTTCGGAACAATGAGGGTGCCCAATGGATGAGAAGCGTGGTGAGCACTGTATGGAGAAGCAACAGTCTCTCTCTCTCTGACTTCCTCCCCTGAGTGGTAGAGGCTTATCTGATTAACCAGATGTGTTTCCGCACTCCTACATTCCTCATAGGTGACCTTGGCCTAGTCACAGTTTTTTCTGAGCTCTCTCAGTCCCACCTACCTCACATGCTGTCTGTTGTGGGGAGAGGAAGGGAAAGGAGCTTGTAAGCCACCTTGAGTCTCCTTACAGGAGAGAAAGGTGGGGTATAAATCCAGACTCCTCCTCCTCCTCCTTCTTCTGCCTTCTCCCTCCATTGTCGTGAAACACAGTGGGTGGCAACCAGGAGAGGAAGTAGAGGAAACACTTGGGTTACTCCGGTGGGTGGGAGTTTGTTGATTTGTTCATTTAATCTCAAGCCTGCCTTTCTCACAGGTTCACATTCACTTCCCAACATCTAGTTTTAGGGATGGGTCTGTGTTTCAGGTGACAGAATTCAAGAAGGAAGAACCTAGGACTTCTTTCATTTTATAGAAACCAACCACAATTTGAGAGTCAGATCTTGTGTCACATAAACATTTAGAAAGAATAAGGTATTTAAATTCACAATTTTTGGCTTCCGAGAAATTGGCTCCTTTAAAGACACTGACTTGCTCAATTCTCTGCTTAGGGTAGAAGTCATATCTGTTTGCATCTCTCTTGTTTTGGGAAGGACTGGAGTGACTCTGTTAACCTCTATGGGAAGGGAAATGGACTAGATTGGAGCAGGCTGCCACATCCCAACAGCATCCAAGCCATAGAGAGGTAGCATGCAAAGTTCACCTCAGGCAGCAGCGGCAGCTACTTGGCAGACTCTGGGTGGGGGAAGACACTTAAGGGTGGCCAGCCATCTTAAGGAAGGATCCAGCCAAAGCCCCTCCCTCAGCTCTTTGTTTGTGCCCTCCTCCCAGGAATGGGGCCTTTCTGTGACTGGCTGCCAGCCTGACACTTAAGGCTGACCAACCAGCTAAGGAAGGATCCAGCCAAAGCCCCTCCCTCAGCTCTTCATTTGGGCCCCCCTGGAATGGGCCCTTTCTGTGAAACTTCTCCTGCTGCCTGCCCAGCCCATCTATCTTCATTGCCTGTTATCACCATAGCACTGCTCCCCATAAGGTTGGGCCCAAGTGGGTCTCTGTGTTCATCTGGAGCTGCCCAGTTGGACCCCGAGAGGCACCCTTGCTTCCAGTGGAAGCATTGGTCAGTGAGAGCTTCAAGGCTGCAGCCAGCTGTGGTGGGGTGGGTTCTGGGGCTCAAGATCCCCAGCAGTGGGCTTTGTTGGAGCCTGCAGAGCTGCTGGACACAGTGGATGCAGGAGGCCTTGCCAAGCCACCTGCTGGTGCCTTCCTGGAGGAGGTGAGAACTCCACAGCTGGTGGTGACTGGTGTGCTGCACAGAGGAGTATTGGAGTGCCATCACCCCTTCAGCCATTGGGGTGGGAGTCCAGACACCAACCCCAGATCCAAGGGGTGAAAGCTGGCACTGAGCCTTGTCACTTTCATCCAGGCAAAGGATCATGTAACCCCCATGCTCAGAATGGGTTGACCCAGAAAGAGGTGGAGACTCAAAGCTGCAGCTCATGTAGTTTGGAGGAGACAAGGCTACCAGACTCGGACCTTAATTTCTATAAGCCCTTAACACCTTGTTAAGGTAACTGCAATGTTGTTGGGAACTCCTGGGAAGGTAGTTGTTTATTTTTGCTATGTTGTAAATGTTGGAGTTTACTGTTTCAGGGTTCTTTTTGTGGTTGTAATGGGTGAGAGTTCTCCTGGAAACCTTCATCATGTTGAATCCTGTTCATCAAGCCCTTGGAGTCTTCAGGAGCCAACCCACTTGCAAAGAAGAATTGGACTTGGCAGTATTAGTAGGCTGTAAATATAAGGACTTGAAAATGCAGCCTGAACAGGACCTTGAAGTGTGATGTTAAATTTTGATGTTATATGTGATATGTTAAGAAAGTAAACCATTTTGTTTTTTAAAATTGTCGTTGCAAACTCATTCCAAGTTCTGCCCCACAGAACCCACAAGCTGAGGTTACAATCACACACAGGCATATCTAGGAAGGCAAGCAGGCATGGCTGGCCCTGCTGCCAGACAGCCTTCCTGTCACTGGGCTGATGTCCCCCTCAAGGTGTGCCTAGGTTATATGCCCTGCTTGTCCCACCCTAGATACACCTCTGGATTCTAATCTTAAAGGATATAAGAGGAATCAGTAAATAAGAAAGTATCATATTTAGCAAGAGACCCCCCCTTTTTTGGTAATGGCTGCTGTTTTAGATAAAACGGCAAATTAGAGACTCATGTCTCTATAAATGGTGTATAAATGGAGCTTCAGTGTGTACACTGCTTCTATACACGCTGAAATGTCAGTTGTACCTCTGAAATGCCAGTTGCTGGGTGGTAACAGCAGAGGAGACCTGTTGTATTTCTACCTGGCTGCTTGCCTTGCCAAGGGCATCTAAACTGACTGCTGTATCATTGTAGGATACTGGACATGACAGCCTTATTGTTCTGATTCACTCAGATCCTTTTTCGACCTTATGTGTCACTTTGGGGGGAAGAAGACAACTGTTGGGACCCTGAAAAGGATATCAAGTGTTCATAGCTTGTGATAATATTTTACAACGTCTGGTAATTGATTGAGCATACTGGTAAGATTTAACTGTTTTCTCTGTATATGCTATAAAAACTACTAGCTGCCCTGACCCAGAGGGCCAATTGTGTTTGATTTTGGAAGCTAAGTAATGTTGGCTCAGGTTAGCACTTGGATGGAAGGCCATCAAGGAAGTCTAGGATTGCTGGGCAGAAACAGGCAATGGCAAACCACCTCAGTTTGTCTCTTGCCTGGAGTCACACTAAGTCAGCTGTGATTGGACGGTACTTTATTCCAGTTGCTCCTTTTCTTCCCAATGCATGCCTTAAGAACACAGTGGGAATTCTAATTCTGGTGCATGCTGGTGAGTGAGGATGGGGACACAGTGTTAACTTTTCCAGACTGGCCCATGCAGAAAAGGAAGTAGTAAGCTTGTATCGTGGTCTAGTGCAGCAGGGATCCTATGTTAGCGGAGACCCAAAAAAACCCTGTCTTAAATTATCTCCACATTTGCTTAACAATAACTGTTAATTAATCCTGTTGCATCATGACTTTGCGTGTTTAGTCATGGAAGCCAGAGACAGATATATATAGTATCTGAATTTTTAATCCGTCTTCTAACTGTAGCATTTCCATATAAGTAAACACTTTTTGGGGGGAATCTGCATCCTTCAGGGTTTTTTAAGATCTGTCTTTTTTTTGGGATCGTTACTCCATTCATGTCATCAAAGATTATTATCTCTCCTCCTTGGAAGTCTAATATAAATTGGGGGGAAATTCATAAAAATTTTCTCTTGCATTGTTTGGGGCTTGCATTGTTTGGGGCTGAAATCGTTGCCTATCTGGGAGATATCTTCTTTCCAGGTTTTTTAAACTGTTCTACAACATATAGGCCCCTTCCGCACACGCAAAATAATGCGTTTTCAAACCACTTTCACAACTGTTTGCAAGTGGCTTTTGCTATTCTGCACAGCTTCAAAGAGCACTGAAAGCAGTTTGAAAGTGCATTATTCTGCATGTGCAGAATGAGCCATAGAAGAGATGAAAGACAGCTGACACATCAGTGGTTCAACCTCTGAGGCTGTGTTGCTGTGCAGGACTGAAGAAAGAGGAGGATTAAGGTTAACATGATAAAGTTTCTAGGTGCCATGACATCCTGTCATCTGGATTTACTAGTCATAACTTTTTAAAAAACCTTCCTAAACCCGTTGAACCAGAGACAAGAGAATTACAAAAGAAAATTGTATACGCACTTTCAGGAAAATATGCTTTTAACTCTCCTTATGCATTTCGAAAAATACATTTCTAATGCACCTCATCTCTGCATAAGTGCAGTTACATTTAACTGCCCTGGAATGACCAATGATATACTGCTCATGTTAGATATCCGAACAAATAAGACTGTGTCATTCCCCCACTCCCTTTTATGCCTCATTGATGGCTTTTAGGGTTTGCTTTTCCAAAAAAGCATGAACAGAAGGGTTAAAAAAAGGAACAATCAATCTTCATTTTTGCAGCTACTTACCATTTTAATAGCCACTGGTGCATTAAGTAAAAAAATGTCTTTTTCAGTAAATGACTTGCAGAATCTAAAACCTGGAGCCTGGGGGGAGGTTGGCTTGCAGTGATCATTTTTGGCAAAGGGTCATTTGCATGATTGATTGATTTTCTTTTCTTTTTTTTCAATTCACACCCAGCCACATAATTTAAAAAAAACAACACACCATAAGGCTCAGAGCAGCGAACATCTACCCAACCCCATAAAATCCAGTAAATGTACAATAAAATCATACAACAAAATCAACTAAAAAGACATAATGGCAGCCAGTCCCTTCTCCCCTCACCTGAGCCGGATCTACATTTTTTAAAAAGAAGGGCAAAAGTACAAAATGATGTATATATTATATTACACACATATTTATATACACATATTAATTTTTATATTGTATACATATTTTTCTTTATATATATGTATATAATTGATGCATAAGATCAACAACTCTTTTAAACTTTAGTTTGGCTCCACTATGCCTGATGTCACCAATCTCCCTGCAGGCTTTGGACCTTGCCTCCTTGAACTTTTCTTCTGGAACTGGTAAAGATCACTCCCTCTGCAAGGACCTCTACTATTCTCATCTATGCTTCACCTCTATCTAGATCCTAGGCTCCTCGAAACTCTGTATGGGAGTGGGTGTGTTTTGCCAAACTAGCTGTGTACCTTTTATTATTTTTGTTGTTTAATAAAATTAACTTCACTTACATTCCGGTTTCTTGTGGGTTTCTAAAGGGAAAAACCATTGTAATACAAAGGTGCAAGGGTTGTTCCTGCTAATTCCTCACTCTAAAACAGGGGTCTGCAACCTGTGGCTCTCCAGATGTCCATGGACTACAATTCCCATCAGCCCCTGCCACCATGGAGAGCTGCAGGTTGCAGACCCCTGATCTAAAATGAGACAGACCCCATTAATTCAGGAAACAGAAGAAGTGTGCATGTTGCACAACGAGCCATTTCTTCAGTGCAGCGGAGCCTCCCCCATGTCCTGGCAGCAGATTATTTGGGGAAAGGGGGGGGGGGGACAGGTGATGCAAAACAAGCCATCTCTTCTTGGCAATTAGGTCACCTTCACCTGCAACTGCCTCCTCCTCTCTACTCACCACCTGAGGCACCTGCTCCCCCTCGCTGCTCCTAGATCTGTCCCCGATTAAAGGGACAGTCAGTTTTTCTCCAGGCTGTTGGCATCCCTAATGACATACCATAAGGTCTGCCTTCTGAAGCTGTGATTTCCCCCAGCAGAACTGACTTCTGTAGTCTGGAGAGCACTTCTGGGAGAACTCCAGGCCCTTGTGAAGGCTGACAACCCTAGTAACAGGAATGGCCTTCAGATGGCTTCTATAATTTGGGTCCTTTGGGAGGCAATTTAGCTATTGTTGAAAAAGTTGTGTCAGCTCCCTGGGAGTTAACCTGTCTGGGCTTCGAGGGTCTGCCTTATCCAGAATGTTTAATATAGATGTCAGACTACTGAATGAAATCCCCTGCATTCCCTGTTTAAAAGGGTTCAGGTAGTGAGTGATGTGAAAGACCTCTGCATGAGACCCTGGAGAAGGTACTCAGAGGAGACAAAGATGACCCTGATAACCAAGGACTCAGTATAAGACAGATTCACAGGTTCATATAAGTGACGGGTCCTTTACTGGACATCTCTGGGCAGCTTACAGTGTCCTCATTTTTAGTGGTAAATTCCCATGCCTTGGACAGTGGCCAAGCCCAAAGTAACTGAATAGGTGAGGAGTCATTGTGGTTAGAGTGTTGAACTAGGATCTTGGAGACCCAGGTTCAAATCCCCACTCTTCAATGGAAGCTCGCTAGATGATCTTGGGCCAGGCACATGCTCTTAGCCTAACCTACATACTGGATTGTTGTAAGATTAAAACTGAGGAGGGGAGAACCATCTATGTCACTTTGGGTCCCCACTGGAGAGAAATGAGACATATACCGTATATACTCGTGTATAAGTCGACCCGCATATAAGTCGAGGCACCTAATTTTACCACAAAAAGCTGGGAAAACTTACTGACTCGCGTATAAGTCGAGGGTGGGAAATGCAGCAGCTGCTGGTAAATTTCAAAAATAAAAATAGATGCCAATAAAATTACATCAATTGAGGCATCAGTAGGTTAAATGCTTTTGAATATTTATTTCAAAGAAAAACAGTAAACTGGCTCTGTAAGTGGAAAAGAGGGTCAACAAGAAAAATATAGTATCAACAATAACTTTAAAAGTACAAAAACCTTAGCTCAATCAGCAACCAAGCTAAAACACAAGAGTTAAAACCTTCAAAACTGGATTCCTCTTCTCATCTGTATGTCCAAATGTAACCCAACTTAGATTTTTAAGAGGGATATTATCAGAAATGGAAAATCTACTATTAGCTTCCATTGTAAACAATGGGGGATGGGGCACCCTTTTGGGGATCAATAACTTTGGATCCCCTGACCCAAACTTCACCAAACCTGGCTGGTATCATAAAGAGACTCTCCTGATGAGACCAGCCAGGTTTGGTGAAGTTTGGTTCAGAGGGTCCAAAGTTATGGACCCTCAAAAGGGTAGCCCCATCTACTAATAGCTCCCATTGAAAACAACGGGGAATGGGGGCACCTCCTTTGGGGGTCCATAACTTTTGACCCCCTGAACCAAACTTTACCAAACTTGGCTGGTATCATCAGGAGTGTCTTCTGAGGGTACCCCGACAATTTGGTGTCACTAGCATAAAAACTGCGCCCCCTGCTGGCCGGCAAAATAAAAACACACAAAAATTTTAATGACTCGCATATCAGTCGAGGGGAGCTTTTTCAGCATTAAAATGTGCTGAAAAATTCGACTTATACATGAGTATATACGGTAAGTGAACTAAGTAAGTCAGTAAGTTTATTACAGTCATTGACCAGCCATCATGTAAAAATAAAATTGGCAAACATACAAAATGGAAAATACATAGTTAAGTGAAAATCTATGCTGAATTAAAATAATCACTAATTAAAAAATTTAAAGTGAACCAACTAGATAAAAGTGCCCATGTCTCTTAATGCCAGGAAAACGTTGATTTGCTATATGTATGGTAGTTGTGGGTTTTCCGGGCTGTGTGGTCGTGGTCTGGTACATCTTGTTCCTAACGTTTCGCCTGCATCTGTGGCTGGCATCTTCAGAGGTGTATCACAGAGAGAAGTCTGTTACACACTGTGCTAAATGAATGTTTGGGTCAGTCTGGATTATCTTCAGGCACGTGCCTTCCAACCATAAATATACGTTGCACTGGAATTTTGCCCATTCAATAGTATTTTAATTTTTTTAAAAACTGGGTTTGTTTGTTCGTTTGTATAACTTAATGAACAAAGCCTGGGGTCATCATGAATGTGATTTTTTGGCTACTTCTCCAAATAGACATCTAATTATAGGCAGTGGCAGTACTCCTTGAGTGAAAAGGTACATAAAAACAATAGTCAAGTTTCAGAACCCACAAATAATGTCAGTGCCAGCGTGTTTGTGTGTGTGTTGTTAAAGATAGACTCAAATCCATAGCAACTGAATAATTATTTGGGTCTTTTTTTAAAGGCACATTATTTTTGGCTACCAAACCAAAATGCACAAGGAAAATAATACTGACAATGTGCACCCACCTCCCCTGACCTAGAAAGATAAATGAAATCAACTGCAGATAGTTAAGCGAGGGTGGGGAGGCAGGAGGAAAGACATAATTCTTTCTTCAACCCTACCCTGCTCTGATGCTTTGAAAAAAATTACATAGCACATGTACATGAACACAAGAAGCTGCTTTAGGAATCAGGCTTATGGTCCATCAAGGCCAGTATTGTCTACTCAGAATGGCAGCAGTTCTCCAGGGTCTCAGGCAGAGATATTTCACATCACTTGCTACCTCATTCTTTTCTATAGAGATGTCAGGGACTGAACCTAGGACTTTACACATGCTAACCAGATGCTCTACCATGGCCTACTTCATTGCATAAGGTATGGGGGGCACACAAACTTTAAAAAGTGGGGGAAACAATCTAGGAGAATCCAGGAAATGAACATGAAGTTGCCATGAGCCTGGCCTTTGGCTGGGGTAGGGTGGGATACAAAGTTAAATGAAGTAAAAATGATTGAACCCACTAGCATAGTGGCACCAACAGGGGTGTATCTATGGAAAATAGCACCTACAGCAAGCAGACTTTGCATCCTTGTCCAAGTATCTGACACCCAACCCTACACATGACATTGGTGCGCCCCTTGGATAACTGGCCCACCAGTGGTTGATCAGCTCTGAGGGCCAGATGGAGGGCAGAGTGAGGAGAGGCATTGGGGCCACCCACAGTCTGGGTAGCCGGTGTACTTTGGTTGGCCTAGAGCAGGGGTAGGGAACCTGCGGCTCTCCAGATGTTCAGGAACTACAATTCCCATCAGCCCCTACCAGCATGGCCAATTGGCCATGCTGACAGAGGCTGATGGGAATTGTAGTTCCTGAACATCTGGAGAGCCACAGGTTCCCTACCCCTGGCTTAGACCAACGCCCAGCCGACCCTTTGACAAGAACAACGACCCTCTTTGGACTTGCTAATCGAATCTGTTGCCAGCACCCAAGGGTCACCCAGCCTTGGAAGATGTCACCCTGTTTTGCTATTGGACTGTTTGAAGTTTTACTCTCAGGATCCAGAAGCTCATTGGACTGTTCACATCCTTACTTTCAGGATCCAAGAATTCATTGGATCATTTAAACTTGTCTTTGTCTAACACTCCCAAGGAACCACCTCAGGCAAGAAGGTGTAAGCTTTTCTTCTGGGATTTGATCTCATCAGCATGTGCAAAGAGATTGTTTTCTCCCTTTGGTGTTCTAGGATATTTTCTCTGTATTAGATGGAAGGAGACCACCCCCTTCCTGGGTTTTGCACTATGGGGGTGGGACTGCCCCACACCCCTTTTCTGGGTTACTGGGAAATGGATAAAAGGGGCTGATGCACAGCCATGTGGGGGTCCTTTTCTGCTGAGCTGTGCCAAGAAATCACTTGCAATAAAATCCTTCCTGTTTTGAAGAAATGCCTGCTCCCTGCGCCTCATTAAGTTGCTGAGCTGAAATCACTTATTGTTACTGGCTATTCGCAACAGCCAACTAACCAGGTCACAGCTGGGCCTCAGTAACTGTGATTCCTCTCCAGTTTAGGTCACAAGACTTGAGCCTCTCCATTGCAGAGACCCTCTGGGAGTTGTCCTTAAAGCAACAACACCAATATACCATGGGGCCACTCCCCACTTACCTCGTCTGAGTGCAACCCAGCAGCGACCCCTCGTAGAAAAGCCTCCGTGGCTTTTGACAACAGAGACATTTGTTCCCCACTCATTTTCCATTCAGGAAATAGCGCGGGGTTCCACATCAAGAGTCAAAGAGGCAATCGAGCGTTCTGATTGGCTGGCACGCGTGTGCATCATTTACATATGGGAGTTGCAGCCAGCCAAAGGCGGGGCTCCATTTTGATTGGCTGACCCGAAAAGTTCGTTTGGATAAGCTGAACGCATTGTTTTGAGACGTCTGCACATGCTGACGTCACTACCTGTTGCAAATTGCTTGGGCAGAAAAATGAAAGTAAATATCGGTTTCGGTTTACACCGCCGACAACCCTGTGCTCAGCGGCACTTTGCCAAGCTGCAAAACAGTGGAGCTCGAGCAAAAAAGAGCAATGTTGGGACGTCTTGTTGTGCACACATCTCAATTTCCGAGCACTTTCTGACAGGGACACCCTCCCTAAACAAAATGGCGGTTCCTGTTTCCTGATTGGCCGGAAGCTGCGCATCAGAACGAATCAGCCGCGCGTAAACAGCCGGGGTTCCCCACCCCCCTGCAGCACCTGCGGGGTTTTTGAAAATGTTGCTCTTTTCAGAGGACCTAATTTGCCGTGCGACAAGGAGGTGGGAGAGCGGCAAATTAAGGGCAGCTGCGCAGTGGGTGCTGGTGATGTGGGGAAAGTCCATCCTCCTCGTGTCTTTTAAAGAGGTGACCCCGCGGCTTATGGTGAGTGGGGAGTGGCCCATGGACTCTATATAATCAGAGGCGTGGGGGGCGAATGGTGCCTGAGGCAACACCTGCTCCAGCTGCCCCTGCCCCTCCCCCCACAACCACTTACCTTAACTGGCAAGTGCCTGCCACAGGCTGCCCCTCAAGCAGCCTGGCAGGGCCGGGCAGTGTCTGGCAGGGGCCCAGCCAGACTGCTCCTTCAGCCGGTGGAGGCTCCACTGGCAGAAGGAGTGGCAGAGCGGGGTCAAGGGGCGCCTGGTGGTGGCCCAGCCAGGCTGCTCCTTCGACCGGCAGAGGCTCTGCTGGCTGAAGGATCAGCCTGGTGGGGTGGGGCCGAGGGGAGGAGTGCAGGGATGATTCTCTGCCCTCCCCACATGACCAGCTAGTGTGCGCCCAGGGACATGTGACCCAGAGCTGGAAACCCTTATTTTCAGGTCTAAGAAAATATCCTTTACCTCTCATTTTCTTCTCCCGCTGGCTTCCTCTTTGGATGGTCCTCTCCTCTGATTTGAACATATTCCCTTCTACACTATTCTTTTTAGAATGGAAAATGTCCCCAACCATATAATTTCTCTGGGGCAAGTTCATTCCTGTGTTCAGATTTCAGCAGGAGCCCCACAGCTATTATGATATCCAGGACTGGAGGAGATTATCCTCTTCCTGTAGCTTCTCACAGGTGGTGTGAAATAGCCCTCGATATGATCTGATTCTTGAGCAAGCCTGCTTTTGATTCATTATGTACTGAGGGTGGCATAAATCACATATTGATTAAGAACTGTTGGAAATAGTTGCCAAGAGAGCTATGTACAGTGAACAGGAGACACGTCTCTTATAAAAGAATCCGCTTATAAAACATGTTTCACTCTCTCTCTCTGACATGAATACCTAAGTATCAGATACAAAGAGCTGCCAAAGATACAAAGTGCCAGCATGGTGTAATGCTTAAGAGCAGGTGGACTCTGGAGAACCAGGTTTAATTCCTCACTCCTCCAAGCTGAGTGGAAGAAGCTTATCTGGTAAACCAGATGCATTTCCGCACTCCTACATTCCTGCTGGCTGACCTTGAGCTAGTCACTCTCTCAGCCCCAACTACCTCACAAGGTGTGGTAGTTGGGGTAAGAGAAAGGAGTTTGTAAGCTGCCTTGAGTCTCCTTACAGGAGAGAAAGTGGGTAAGTATGAATCCAAACTCCTCTTCTGCTGCTGAGAAACTGAACACAAATCTTCTCTTGCCTCCCTTGGGCATTCCGAGATCCCCAATTACACCCAAGCCTTTAGCCCTAGATATGTGACTAGAAACAGAAATAAGTTGGTTCCCCTAATCTGTTGCTTTCAGGTTCAAAACATTTGCTCCTCTGTAATTCCACTTTAAACAGAAGAATGTATAAAATTAATTTCAAAATTGGAGCAAGCACAGCTTGCAACAGCTTTCAACCTATGCTTACAAGTAGGGCTTGCAGATCTCTTGGAATCACAACTGATCTCCTGACTAAAGAGATCAGTTCCCCTGGGGAAAAAATGGTTGCTTTGGAGGGTGGAATCTGTGGTGTTGCATTCTTGCAGAGCTTCCTGCTATCCCCTTACTTTGACTCCCCATACTTTGACTTTAGGAACAGGCTCTGCTCCTAAGTCATTAGGAATTTCTCCAGCTGGAGCTGACAACCAAATTTCAGCCCCTGTGCTCCATCAGCAACTTTTCTCCATTCTGCAGTATTCACGTGCGAATACGCACATTGATAAAACATCACACAAAAGCAGTCTGAAAGTGATCCTTGGAAGTATTGTCTCAAGGCTACTTTTCTGTGATGTTTTATTGATACAGAAGCACTCTCCTGTGCCTGCTGGCTCAAAACTTCTGGGCTGAATATTTCTTACTTCATTTGCAGGTTTTTAAGGCAGCGGCATGGCCAGGGATCATAGGCGTAGCTCCAAGGGGGCTGGGGGGTGACAAACCAGGGGGGCGCCCCTTTGAGGGGGTGGCAAGGGCATTCAAGGGGTGTGGTGGGGCAGAGGATGCACCAGTGTACTGGTGTGTCACCCCCCAGTCCCCTTGGAGCTATGCCTTTGAGGGGCTACATTTATTTATACTATAAACATGTTGGAAGGTGACCATCAAATGCGCTCCAAAGCCAGGACTGATTTAGAGCCAAAAAGTTTAGATCTTACTAGTCAATCTGATTCTAACTACCAGGCGGGAAAAAATTCTATATGCAAAAATTACATGCCTAATGTGAGTGTGGGTAGAATAAACTGGGCATTGGCTTGTTGGACAAAGAACCTGATGTGAACTGATAGTCATTTTGTGGGGAAAGAATGGGCTTAATTCAGGGGTGATAATGGTGACTTGATTCTTCCATGCATTAAGGGTATGTTATCCTAGCTAAATATTGAAACATCACATTTTTGGGTGGAGAAGGGCCTATTTCACTTAACTCCTGTTTGGGCTGTTTTTCTTTGGCCCTTTCAGCACAGGTGGTATATGGCGCCCTGGGGATGGCAAAAAGCCGTCCCCAGGGAGCCATTCGCACAGGGGGCGCAGCTGCTTCGCAGCCGCGCCGCCCTCGCACTGCCCGACTGGTGCGAAGCCGCCGTTTTCCGACCTCGCTTGGGAAGCAAGGTTTTCGGAAAACGGCGGCTTGGAGCCGCTGCAGTGCGAATGGCAGCGGCTCCAAGGCGCCCTTCCCCCCTTCACTTATCTTGTCTCTGGCTGGCCGGCGCGTCGCCGAGGCCATGGGACACGCCCCCCCTGCCCTGCGACGCTGGAGCGATGCGCGCGGAGCCGGAAGTGTAATCTCGGAGCCTGCAGCGGCGATGTGCCAAACTGGCTCGAGACTCTGCCGAAGTGGCCGGGCGACGAAGCTCCACGGCGCCGTCTCTCCAGTTGTTTCTGGGACCGTTCGTGCGAACGGTCCCAGGGGGGTTGGGTCGGCATGGAATGTGCCAACCCAACCCCCATCAACACCGTGCGGAAATGGCCTTTCATTATGTTAGGAAGTTTTTTAGGAATAATCAAGCTGCTTCTCTGTTGTCATACGGTGGAAAATGCCTTGCTTGAAGGCCTGTTTGAATTCTACTGAAATATGGGTCAGATATGGTCTGGAATATCCAGCCCGACTGGAATATCTTTTCTACCGCTTGAGGGGGGGGGGGGGTTATACAGGATTTTACATTAATATATTTCTAAAGGTTTTTTTGTAAACCACTTTCGGTCCCATTGGGAGGAAAAGTAGGGTAAAAATGTACAGTGGAACCTCGGTTTTCGTTCGTAATCCGTCCGAAAAGAATCGATGAAAACCGAAACTGATGAAAACCGAGGCAAACTTTTCCATAGGAATCAATGTAAATCCAATTAATTCGTTCTAGGCTCTCCAAAAAACATACCCAAAACACATTTTTGGTGAATAAACATAGTGTTTAATGCTGAAAACAATAACAAACAATAACACAAGGACCAGCTTCAGAGCCAGTGGACCAATGTCACATCAGAGTGCTGTCCAAAGAGGTCTGGTTCTGACGTCTCTTTAAGATTTGTCTGAAATGGGGCAAGACATTGTCATTAAACAAGTTGCAGACACAGCCTGCAACAGCTTTGTCAGGATGATTTTTCCCCACAAACCCCTGCACCTTACTGCAAATCGATGAAAACCAAGGCAAATCGATGAAAACTGAGACAAATTTTTCACTGAAAAAATCGATGAAAACTGAAACCAATGAAAACAGAAGGCAATTGAAAACCGAGGTTCCACTGTATTAAATCATTTTTCAACGCAAGCTGTTCAGCTGCAGTTTACTAGTCCTCAGTGACTGGAGGCCATTTAGTGTACTGATTTCTTTTTACTTTTCTCCCTTCTTCTGTTCTCGTCTCTCCCTGGACATAATTTGGTTTTCAAATTCATCTCTAAGACAATGAGGGCTAGAGACTCATCTTTAAAATGTGAAGAGTGCTTTCCCAATCATGAGCCCATTCCTTGGGAGGTGCATAATGCTATAATATTTATTTCTGGGTTGTACAGAAAGAAATCAAACCCAATCAAGTTTTCAGCTGTTTCCATGGGCCAGACTCATAATTTAAGCAAGGAAGGAAATGGTAACTTAGGTAACCCATCTTTCGACAAACAGCAGCTCTGCTTCTCCACCTGATGAAATGGTAAGAACACCTTAATAGCACCCTGTACAAGGCCGGGAGTATATAATTTGCTGTGCAAATGTGCACAAGAAAACTTGGGGGCTGGCAAAACATCCCCCTTACGCATCATTTCTCCAAGCACCAAATTATATGTTGCTGGAATGGTCTTTTAGACAAATGTACAATGAGTGGTCAAGAGAAACAGAACCGGCAATGCATCAGCATCGAGTGTCGTGCTTATATAAGCAAACTGGCATAAGAGTATGTTCACAGACAATGCCTTTGGTGGTTCATGCTGTCTAAAAAGTTTGAAGGCACAAGAAAGGCATGGGGAGAAGTGTTCCCAACTGGGGGGGGGGAGGGGTGCTGTCTCTTTTGTCCCAGTCCTGTCTCCCATGAGACAAAGTACCAAACCACAGTACCAGAACTCAGACACAGTCTAGCAACACAACCACATCAGACCTCTAGGCCAGGGGTAGGGAACCTGCGGCTCTCCAGATGTTCAGGAACTACAATTCCCATCAGCCTCTGTCAGCATGGCCAATTGGCCATGCTGGTAGGGGCTGATGGGAATTGTAGTTCCTGAACATCTGGAGAGCCGCAGGCAGAAAACCTTAAAGGATAA
Organism: Sphaerodactylus townsendi; assembly: GCF_021028975.2. Taxonomy (NCBI): domain Eukaryota; kingdom Metazoa; phylum Chordata; class Lepidosauria; order Squamata; family Sphaerodactylidae; genus Sphaerodactylus; species Sphaerodactylus townsendi. The sequence goes on along the minus strand of NC_059430.1, from coordinate 99,286,776 downwards.
ACACACATACTTATACTTATAGGGCAGGACTATGATCAGCATCTACCTACTGGCAGGGTCCTTCCGCTTAAAACTACTGGTAGAACTCCAACCTAACTACCGAAGAACCTTATTAAACTAAAATCCTGTAAACTATTAAGGCATAAATCCTTAACTAAGAGGAACGCTTCTACTACATCCTAGAATGACACAAACACAAGGGAAATCATATAGCACTGGCTAAGTACAAACATACATACATGCTCTCTTGTGAACTCCTTATGCAGAGTGCCTCTTAAAACCACACAAGTCTCTCAAGCAGTCCGGCATGGAGCCAGTCATGCCTCAGGCAACTCCGAACTTCAGGAAAATATTTTGTTTATTTTCCCATTGGTAACAGAATGACAGCACAGAAATGGTTAATCCCTGCCTGGTCCTGATTGGCTGAGAAGAATTGCCTACAGGTTGAAAATGAGGCAGCAAGGGTGTTGAAGGTTTTTTTTGGGGGGGGGGTGGTGTTCTCTGGGGAGAGTCCCAGGAAGGGAGACTCTGAGAAAGGGGTCTGAGTTTAAAAAAAACCCCGAAAGGGCTAAAAAGAAATAAAATTCGAGTGACCCTAGAAATGTGTCATTGGGGCTTATTTACTCTCCCAAAAGGGGAGGTCTCCCAGATTTGGCTGCAGGGAAGCGCCTGAAGGAGACTGGACAGTGTTGAAGTGGAAGACCAGCTTCCTGAGGGGAGAGCTGTGACCCTTCTTGATATAAGCCAGTGGACACGGGGATTCTAGGCAGGGACCCAACCAACTCACCTTTGGGCTTTGGAACATATGAGAGCCTAAATACTGGAATGCCTATACATACTTCTGTTCTTCATTATATGTTTATTTGTTCCTCATTCCTACCAAGGGAAGTTTAGCTTTAACGTTCATTTAATGAAAACTTTTGGTGTTGTGCTATAAAGCAATACAGGCTCTGGTACTGATTATTCTACAGGTACTCAGAGGAAAAAGTGGGAATAATTTCTGAGGCAATAGTTCCTCCGTTTTGGGACTTGTGAGAAAAGGGGAATCCTTTTCTTTCTTTCCTCCCCAACCCCCCAGCCTGTCGGGGTGTTTGCCTCAGTTGGCAACCCAGGAATAAGCAATAGAAATGCAATTCACGGTTGTATGTTATTTCTGTGGTCTGTTCTACTCCCACACTGCACAGTCCCTACTCTGGATGGCTAAAACTGGGCTGAGATCCAAATGCAGCCACTTGGGCCAGACATATTCCCACTTTGGACAGGTACCACCTTGCGACGCGCACTGCAGTAATTCAATTTACAAGCGATCAGATTCATCTAACGCATTAATCAGGAAGGAGAGACTGTAAATTTGAAAAGGTTCCCTCAACGCCAATGTTCTGGTTAACTTCAGCTTACTTCCAAGGGACCCATTCCTGAACAAATGAGGCCACGCCTCCCAGAGCATTTGAGCGATTTGGAGAAGACTCTGCAAAGTTGTTTACATCCAAGTGGGACAATTTAAAGTATCTCATCCCCAACATTCAATCAGCAGATGTGGCTTTGTGTGGCATCTCAATCCCCGATGGAGCATCTCTCCTTTCAGAACCCACAGTCCATGCAAATATAATAAATATCCAAGGACTCACTTATCACACACCTGTTCAATTATAATTTTGCAGCTGGAAAAAAAACGGGAACATCACCACCACCTGCCTCACGGCCCTGCAACTCTGGAAATATCCTTAGGGATAAAAGACTCTGGAAAAAAGACAGCAATCAACAACTCCTCTGGCTTTTGCATAGAAAACAAACCCAATGTCTCTAACAGAGTTGGGGGTAGTGCAGAGAGGGGGCTTGGTACAAACTGAACAAAATAATCTTGTGATACCTTAAAGGCTAACACTTTTTTTCGTTACCTTTATTAGGCATGGATAGAACAACAATCAGAATAACAATAACAACAAATAGAAAGGGTGTTAGGCGATCAACAGGAGTGCGCAGTTGATGAGAAAGGTGTTGCCAAAACCTTTTCTTGGCAGGGCCAAGGGCGCCCGAAGATGATGAGGCAGCTGGTCTTGTGGTCTTCCTGGTCATGTGGGGGCCTGATTAATGGCTCCTGGGGACAGAGGGCACTCCCTGTTTCTCGGCAGATACACCACTGGTCTTCATTCCCAGTTGAAGTTGACAAACTTGCGATGGTTTTCTGTAAAACAGCTATTTGCAGTTCAGAAGTAAAAATATGGTTTATGACAAATTTGAGCTACAGATGGCAACTCTGGGCAAGGAAGTTTCTGGAGATTTGGAGGAGTCTGGGGAGGATGAGGTCTAGGGAGGGGATGGACCCAGTGGTGGGATTCAAAAATTTTAGTAACAGGTTCCGATGGTGGTGGGATTCAAACAGTGACATAGCACCAATGGGGCTGGGCGGGGCACGATGGGGGCGTGGCCAGGCATTCCGGGAGCGGGGCATTCCTGGGTGGGGTTGTGGCAAGGACACAGGGCGCGCGCACCCCAGGTGCAGTTCCCCTTTGCCCACCTCTAGATTCAAATAATGACTGTTTAAAGTATTTAAAAAGCAATATAGCAAAAGGTTGTGTATTATTTCTTTTTTATATAATTATATTGATTGATTTTAAATAATAACATAAGTAAGGAGAGAAACCAAAAACTGTTTACAATTGTTAACATCTTACAAACATATCTAATTGTCTATCTCTCTCAACCCCCCCAACTAAAACATCCTATATTGCCTCCCTCCTTCCCATATTTCCTCTCTCCCTACTTTGTACTTCCACTTCAGATTCATATAACTACTTCATCTATTCCACTTGAAAGAAAAACTTTCAACAGAGGGAGTAGATCCTAAAAATCCTTAATCTAAAAGAGTAGTTTAAACTCCTCTCTTTCCAATGTAAATTTCAAGGGGGAAACAGAAAATGAAAAACCTTTACCTATAATACTTTCCCAACCTTTATACCAAATAACAAAAAAATAGAATTATTATATATTGTATTATTTCATACAGTTCATACACACGTGGGGGGTGCCATGAAGGGCAGGGGGCCCTGAGGGGCGATTTTGCATCCCCCACTTGACGAGATTTGTTGTACCCAGGGACAGAGATTACCCCCTTGTCCCTAGTGGAGTTAATCATTAACAACCGGTTCTCCTAACTGAGAAAATTTAGTAACCGGTTCTACCGAATAGGTGCGAATAGGCTGCATTCCACCTCTGGATGGACCTCAGCAGTTTATAAAGCCATAGAGACCACCCTGCCAAGCTGCCATTTTCTGCAGGAGAGCTGATTTCTATAGGCTGGAGATGAGTAGTCATTCTAGCAGATCTCCCGGCCCCACCTGGAGGTTGGTAACCCAAACCATAGCCCATGTTTTCTTCTACTCACATTGCAGTTCCCCAAATACCTCATCTGGAAATCATGTGGGGGTTTCTGGAGGGGGAAGAGAGCTATTTTAACTGTCAAATTAACATACAAATGTAAAAATGAAAGGACCGCCCCACGTCTCAGCTAGCATGACATAAATATGGAAGGGGCAAAAAAAATAACAGCACATTAATGCTAATTGAAACAGTGCGGCTTCCACTTATGCTATCTGAATATGCATCAATTGAACTGGGAATTAATAGAACTTTTCCTTTTCATAGGAACCCTGCTTTCTACCTCCCCCACCTATGCCAGACCTAACACTAGCAAAATGTTTTAATTTGGGGAGCAAGCGCCTGATTTGGAAATTAAAATTAACCCTTAAGCCCTGAGCATGCCACACACTGATCCTTTCCCCATTTTTTAAAAAGGGCCTTTAGCCACTGTAAAAATGAGCAAAAAGATTGGTTTGCAAGATTGTTCAGCAGAACACATTTAAAAGACGAATAAGCAGGCTGTCATTGAACTGGCTGCTGAGAACCTTACAGGTGCACTGCCCAGACTTAAGCATTGTGCTGATTCTGATGCAAGACTTATATTTTACGCCGGAGCTACACCTGAACAGATACATGGCCCGCGTGTAGAATTCATACTAGATCTCCAGTGCTTTCTTAATCACCATTTCCCCACACTTTGCAGTTTGTTATAAGGATGACCTTCCCTTCCCCTGTATTGTGACCCTGATTCACATCTGCTTGCCCTATAGCTGAATTCTGCACCAGGGATTTAATAGTGAATTCCCAGCCTGTTGCTATCGGAAGTTACCACAATATTCTTGTTCAAATAAATCACCTGTATGGTTTCCGGGCTGTATGGCCGTGTTCTAGCAGCATTCTCTCCTGACTTTTCGCCTGCATCTGTGGCTGGCATCTCTGAAGATGTCAGGAGAGAATGCTGCTAGAACACGGCCATACAGCCTGGAAACCACACAGTACCCCAGTGATTCTGGCCGTGAAAGCCTTCGACAATACAAATCACCTGTACTTTGTGGGTTTTAGGGTTTCCTTTAAAAAACATTTATGCAATGAAGAAGAAGGAGGAGGAGGAGGAGGAGAGTTAGATTTATATCCCCCTTTCTCTCTTATAGGAGACTCAAAGGGGCTTACAAACTCCTTTCCCTTCTCCCCCTCACAACAAACACCCTGTGAGGTAGGTGGGACTGAGAGAGCTCAGAAGAACTGTGACTAGGCCAAGGTCACCCAGCTGGCTGGTATGAGAGTGTACAGGCTAATCTGAATTCCCCAGATAAGCCTCCACAGCTCAGGCGGCAGAGCGGGGAATCAAATCTGGTTCCTCCAGATTAGAGTAGACTTGCTCCAAACCACTATGCCACTGCTGCTCTCTTGGGCAAAGTGTTAGGATGTCACACTAAGATCTGCATGAGCCACTTTAGAATTTTCACTCTGCCAAGGAAACTCAATGGACACCTTGGGCCAGTCATCCTCTGAGCCTCAACTTATCTACCTACCTGTTGCAGGAATTAAATGGAGGACAAAAGAGCTATATGTGCCAACTTGAAGGGCTCAGCTACACATTCCCTGTTGATGGTTCTCCGCCAGGTTCTGCCAAACAAATCTGAGCAGGGAGTTCTTTGTAGGAACTTAATTCCAATGAGCAGAGGGACCTCTTTCTAGTCACAGTCTTCCCATTGGTTGGCAGATGGGCAGCCCCAGTCAAAAATCTGGGTGCCCGGATACAGCACTGCAACCACACTGCCATGTTTTTCCCAAGGAGTTTTTCCAATGGTGTGGGGAGGCAAAAATCACATTGGGCTAATGGACTTACACCACCAAAAAGATGGTGTAGGGCCAAGTCCTGGCCTCTGGCATAACAGGGGCAAGGGCTGGATGGAAGCTGGCTAGCGCTGGCTCCTCTAAACTGCCGTTACTATGCTGGGGGTGGAGGTGCAGGCGTGGCATTCAACACTCCATCCCACAGCTGTGGAGTGCCACGGCAGCTGCCTGCCAGTGGATCTACCCCTCAACTGGGGCAAATGCCCCAAGGAGAACAAATCCACCAGCACAACCCCTCACCATCCAAATGGTGGATTCAGCCTCTCCTTTGGAAAGGGGGTATCAGTCTAACAATCCTAGATTTAAATGTAATAAATAGTAAATTCCAGTAGCCAGAAACCAAAATTCTACATAATCCAAGTTCTCCGTGCCCTGTGTATCTTTAGGGTTTGTATTTCTCACAAGACATGAAGCTTAACAAGCTACTCTTGAAATTGAGAGACCTTTCATCCAAAGCTGTTTGTGATATGGCTGATGAGTTTGCGGCTGAAATGGGAAAAAGCTAAAAGTCTTACAGGAATTCAGAGTAATATATTTTCCATCTTTCTCCCTCTCATTAAAAATGGGCATTGGGGAGATCAGTTTGGTATTTAATTTCAAATTAAAAATGAGGTAATTAAACATATGTACAAAGTTTCAATGCAGTATTTGTTTATATGCTTATGAGATTTACGGTGTGATTTTCAACATAAAACAGGTTTACAACCTAGAATATAACCATACAAATGATAACATAAAAACCAGAATTGATGTATTAAGGCGGAGAGAACAAACTTGGCCTCGTACCTAAGGCCCAAACTACACAATCCAGTTGGACATTGTTACATGAAATGGTGGGGGCCTGTCCCTTTTAGAGTTGGGGAATTAGCGAGAGCAGACCTTTTGGTTAGCGAGGGATTGATAAGCTTGGAATCTTTGTTGCCTATATATGCAAAGAGTTGCCCATGCAAGAAATCTGCAGGAGAGCCAGGTAAAGTTTAACAATTTCATTAAAGGGAAAATAATAAATGCACAAGCATACAATGATCAAATCAGCAGAGCGCAGTCCTGGATAGAAGGAGTGTGAGGGGAAAGGTTTGGAGATAGATGGAGGGAACTGGGGAAGTTTTTAGGGATAATGCTGTAACAGATCCTGAAGTGTCTTCAAGTCTGATGAACAGAGCTGAGTGAGTGACCCACGTTAGTTCTGGTAGAAGAAGAAACAACATGTGGAGGACAATATCTGCTGACAGAGAGATGTCCAGAGATATTTAACACTGGGTGTTGGGTGAGGGGGCTTCTTATAGGAAGAAAGGGGCCCTCAGGGTTATGCAAAGTGATGCTTAATTACCCAAGACAAAGGAGAACCCTGCCTTTTGGGGCAAAGACTAGAGAGAGACATAAAGCTTAAGTGTTGGGAGATTAACAAGTTGAGCACTTGACTTAATTGGCTAAGACTGGGAATGCTCAAAGGGGGGACAGAGCTGATTCAATCACAGCTGTAAAACAATGGGAATGCAAATGAGAACTTTTCTTTGGAGAGAAATTAGTCAGAGGAAGAAGTTTATGGTTAGTGTAGTACTGGCAGGAACACTTGGGGCAAACACATTAGCAAGTTCTTTGTCTTAGTCCAGGGCTGGAGGTGGAAAGTGAGGTTCCATGGCAGAGGTATTGTATTTGCTTTAACACCTTTAGGAAGGGAGCAGCAGGCTACATGCAAGGCAGATATGACCAAGGACAGGACCAAGACAAGATTTACTGCCTTTTGGGTACACTACCTAATGTAGAGAATGGGCTCCCTACTTTGGCATGGCACTGCTAGGCGCCCCAAGGCTTGGCAGGGAGGGTAGAGATGGAAAACAGTGAAGAGGGAAGGGGCAACAACAAGATAAAATGCCGCAGAGCTGGGATCCCACCTTAAAAGCTGCCATTTTCTCAAGTGGAATTAATCAGTTGTAATTCCAGGAGTTCTACAGGTCCCACCTGGAGGATGGCAACCTTAGATCCTATTCAGATCAGGATATGTAGTACAGTGGGAGATGTGGCTTTAGCCTACCTCCTTGCATAGCGATGCCAGCCTCCAGGTGGCATCTGGGGATCCTCTGGAATTACCTCTCATCTCCACACAACGGAGATAAGTTCCCCTGGAGAAAACAGCTGTTTTAGAAGATGGAGACTATGTCATTGTACACCCCCGAGGTCCCTGTCCTCCCCAGGCTCCGCCCTAAAGTCCCTAGGAGTTTCCTAACCTGGATTTGGCAACCCTATCCCCCCACCCCCATTCCCCGATGACCAGCAGAAACCTGGGAACCCTGTCAACGGTGCCGTTTTTTCCAGTAGGGCTTGGAGATCTGCTGGAATTACAGCTGACTTCCAGAACACACAAATCAGTTCCTCTGGAGAAAATGGCTACTTTGGAAGATGGCCTCTGTGACATTAAACCCTGCAGAGGTCCCCCTGCTCCCCAAGCCCTGTCCTTCCCAGTCTCGACCTCCAGATCTCCTGGAATTTCCCAAGCCATAGTAGGAAACCCTAAAAGTGATTCTAAAGATACCCAGATCCAAGGTTTATGAAACAAATACTGCATTTCAGAATTCCTTCCAAGCCCCCTTAAAAGTCTCACAATACTAGAATCTCTCACAATACTAGAACCAGGGGGCATTCATTGAAAATGCTGGGGGGAAGAATTAGGACTAATAAAAGGAAACATTTTTCACGTAACATGTGATTAGTGTTTGGAATATGCTGCCACAGGAGGTGGTGATGGCCATAAACCTGGATAGCTTTAAAAAGGGCTTGGACAGATTTATGGAGGAGAAGTCGATCTATGGCTACCAATCTTGATCCTCCTTGATCTCAGATTGCAAATGCCTTAGCAGACCAGGTGCTCAGGAGCAGCAGCAGCAGAAGGCCATTGCTTTCACATCCTGCACGTGAGCTCCCAAAGGCACCTGGTGGGCCACTGCGAGTAGCAGAGTGCTGGACTAGATGGACTCTGGTCTGATCCAGCAGGCTAGTTCTTATGTTCTTATGTTCTTATAAGTGGTTGTGGAGACTTAGCTGTATTCAGTCTTGCAGTCTAGAATTGTGTCCTGAATGTGCACACCAAATTCCTCCTTGGTCTCCAGAGAGATTTCTTGCTGTTAGCCAGCAAACCAACAATGAACTCTCAACTGCTATGTCAACCCCAAAGGTCTCATTCTGCTCAGCCAGCCGCTATATATTGTGGGCCTCTTTGCCTTTAAATTTCTAACAGGTCTTGTGACCGATTTGGCAACTGCTCTTTCTCATGATTTTGTCAAATTGCCTCATATGACCCTGAGGTTGGAGTGCTCAATTAAAAAAATTGCTGGAGAAATCATCACTGCTGTTAAAGGAGATGGAACATATTGAGCTAGGTTTCTAAAAGCATCAGTTGGCAAGGTTCAAATGGCTTCCTTAGAGGCTTTGAAGTACTTGTCAGGATCTGAAGTGTAGGTCATAATTAAGATTTAAGCACCTTTGCACGGGGGAGGGGAGGGGGGCTGATTTTTTTTGAAAAATAATGAGCAATGCTTCGATGAACAGAATGGAGTTGAAACACACTGATTAAATTAAGGGGTCAAACAGAACATATTTAATTTTGATGTGTTGTACTCCACAGAGGACCCCTGGAATTCTTTTGGAGGACTGTGCAGACTTGCATAGGCATCCTTTCGAGTTATCCAGAACTTTCTCCAAGCAGGCACAGAGTTAAAAAAAGCAAAAATGGTGTCATTGAAACCGTGCTTAAGTCCTGAACCTCTGAGCTTGGGGGTCAAGGGAAGCAGGTGAAACAAACAAATTTGCTTCAAGGAGTCCTTTTCAGAGCTTTCCTTGGTGAAAGTTAATGCCAGTGAATCCTTGAGCTGGTGTGGTGTTGTGGGGAAGTGGGAGGTCTTAGTTCAAATCCCTCTGCTTGGCCACAAAGCATATTCATGACTATAACCATTGAGAGTGAGACAGTGGCTGGGAATGTCTCCACAGCTTCTCTGTAAAACCCTGTGGATGGCTACAAAAGTTAAATTCTGAGGAACTTGTGGAGAGTAGGGATAATCCTATGCCTTTCTCTGCCCCTACTTTGTTTTCAGGGGAGAGGAATTCCCATTCTTACATTCATTGGCCCTCCCCCCACCCACTTTCACCTTTGCATTAGAAAATATAATATATTCCAGACTTGACCCACAGTGTGTGTGTGTGGGGGGGGGGAGGTCTGAGGCCCTTCTCCCTGCATGCTATGGTCCCAGTTGGACCCCCATATACCCTGAAGCATGAAAAGCCCAGAACACATTTATGGCCTTACTCAGGCCTATACCCCTGGAAAATATAACAGGATATGCAGCTTTCTGTCTCTGCAGTGGCCCATAATTGGACACATGTGCTGCCCTTCTAGCAAAGAGCAGTCTGAATCTGTTTGGCATGCCATCTGGTTGGGTACAAATGGCTGCAAAATGGCAAGAACCATGGTGGAGAAAGGAACAGGTAGTGAGTAGTCCTGAAAAAGAGATGGTCTGGATAGAAGAGTCTGCCTCATTCTATTTTTTTAATGTGATATAGATAGACTAGTTGTTGGAAACATGAGCTTAAATTTATTTCTTCACTGAAAGAGTAACTGAACTATGGGATGCATTGCCTGTGAATGAAGACAAGAGGTCCCTCAGTGGCTACTAGTCAAAATGATTAAAGGGAATCTCCATATTCAGAGGCAGTAACTCTTTGAATACAAATTGCTGGGGAGTAAACACGGGAAAACTTTGTTCTCTTTGCTGTGCTTGCAGGACTTTCAGAGACACATGGTTGGCCACTGTGTGAAAAGTTTTCTGAACTAGATCGACTACAGGTCTGATCCAGAAGGGCTCTCATGTTGTTATATTGTTATTGAAGTTCTTCGTGTATTCTTGAACCTGTCATTGCTCTCTCAGCCTAGCCTTATAGGGCTGATGTGAAAATCAAACAGGAAACAAACCTTTTTCCTGAGCTCATCAGATAAAGGATAAGATGCAAGTCTGGTAAGTTTGGTAATGTTTTGGTTCCTTGTGGGGAACAACAACAACCCACCCACTGCCCTGTCAGTCCAGTTTCAGACAGGGGTTCAGCACTGAAACTATCTTGGTCACCCTCTTGGATGACCTTGTCAGGGAGAGAGACAGGGGTCATGCATCTTTGTTGGTTCTCCTTGACCTCTTGGTAGCCTTTGATACCATCAACCACGATATCTCGCTGGACTGTCTGCGGGGAATGGGAGTGGGAGGCAGTTTCTCCTCTCATGTAATTGGACAGTTCCAGAGGGTAGTAGTGGGGGATGCAAGCTTGGAGCCCTGGGAGTGCTCTTGCAGAGTTCCCCAGGGCTTCGTGCTATTCCCTATATGGAGGAGGTCATCAGGAGGTTGGGTGTGGGTTGCCATCAATATGCCAATGACACCCAGCTGTTCCTCGCAATTCCATCTTCATCAGGTGAAGCAGTGCAGGTGCTGGAGCACTGCCTGGAGGCAGTCATGGACTGAATGGGGATGAATCAATTGAAGCTGGATCCTGACAAGACAGAGGTGCTGTTTGTGCCAAGTTATACAGTCCAGTTCATAGTGGGTCACCTTCACCTGGACAGGGCAAACTCGCTCCAAAAGGATCGGGGGAAAGTTTTCAGGGTTCTCCAGGATAGGCAAATGTCTATGGAGGTACAGGTGGCAGCTGAGGGGAGGGGGGCTACCAACGTCTTTGGTTAGTTAGCCAGCCATGCCCATTTCTGGACAAAAATGACCTGGCCACAGAGGTCTAAGCTCTGGTAATCTCCAAGTTGTACTACTGCAATGTGCTTTACATAGGGCTACCATTAGAGACAGTCTGGAAACTGCAGCTGGTGTATCATGCTGCAGCTTGGCTGCTGACTAGCACCCTAGGCCATGTGCATGTACTGAAGGGTTTGCAGAGGCTCCCAGTTCACTACCAGGCTCCATTTAAGGTGTTGGTTATGACCTATAAAGTCCTGGACTATCTGTGGGAGTGCTTTCTGCCATGTAGATTGGCCCAAGTGCTGAGGTCACGGGGGTGGGAACTGTTGGTGACCCCTTCTCCCTCTGAGGTGAAGGGAATGGGGAGTGCCAGAGGGCTTTCTGTGCTATAACCCCCACTTTATGGAATGCCATACCATTAGAGGTCCGATGGGCACCAACATTATACACCTTTTGGTGCCTGCTTAAGACTGTCATTTTTATCCAGGTGTTTAACTGATTGATGCCATCTAATCTCACACCATTAGCTTTCTTGGAACTTGTCCTCCACCTGTACCTGGGAAGGGGTGGGTTTTTGAGTATTGGTTCTTTTTTTAAAGGTATGTTTTTAGGAGTTTTTCTTTGGTAATATTGAATGTATTTTTAGACTGTGCAATCTGCATTTGAAGGATGGGACAGAAATCCACTAAACAAATAAATAAACATCACTAGAGGCTGCCCACACTGCTGTCCTTCTTCAGTGTTTTCCAGACTAAACTCTGGTCTAATTAGGAGGAGGAGGAGGAGTTTGGATTTATATCCCCCCTTTCTTTCCTGCAGGAGACTCAAAGGGGCTGACAATCTCCTTTCCCTTCCCCCCTCACAACAAACACCCTGTGAGGTAGGTGGGGCTGAGAGAGCTCCGAGAAGCTGTGACTAGCCCAAGGTCACCCAGCTGGCGTGTGTGGGAGTGTACAGGCTAATCTGAATTCCCCAGACAAGCCTCCACAGCTCAGGTGGCAGAGCAGGGAATCAAACCCCGTTCCTCCAGATTAGATACACGAGCTCTTAACCTCCTACGCCACTGCTGCTCACTGTCTCCAGCACTGCTTCATCCCCCTTTTTTTTGGATTTCAGCACAGGCATTGGACTCTGTTTCTTTGGACCTTGCCGTCTTCAGGAGAGGTAGCTATCACCCTCCCATTATTGACCTAATTCTATTCCAAGGCCATCCTTCCTCTATTTCTCTATCTTAGGACCCTCCAAGTCTCTCTCTGTGTGTACATTTTTACCATTTGCGTGTTTATTTTTGTTATTTTATTTTCCCTATAACAATGTTTAAACTTTACTTCTTGTCTCTTGTGGTGTTCTAAAGAGAAACACCCCCATAAACTCCAGTGGAAAAGATTCTGGTTACCCCTCTGCTCGCAATGCCAGAGCTGTCCTTCACTAATGCCCCTTCCTAAATGGGACTGACCCTTCCAATTCAGGTAACACCTGGAAGCAAGCTGCAGGAGGCCACCCTGTCCTGCTGGGGCTTGGTGTGTATAGCATGCATCCCTGGAAGCAAGCTGTGGCTGCATGCAGCATATGTTCATGGAAGTAAGCTGTAGCAGGCCACCCTGCCCCACTGGGGCTCGGGGCAGTTGCGTTCAGTATGCATCCTTGGAAGTAAGCTGCAAAAGACCACCCTGCCCTGCTGGGGCTCCGGGTAGCTGCGTACAGCATGTATCCCTGGAAGCCCCTGTAGCTGTTATTATTAAAGCTCCCAGTGATAGGTCATAATGACTCCAGTCAGTTCTCTCTTTGCCTTTTCTGGGTAATTTCAGAATTATTCACATATTCTTAGGCTGTTCCCCTCTAATCTATAGTCACAGTAGATTTTTGTGTTTGCAGTGTGTGTTCTTTGTTTTATTTGTTTATGTGTTCTTGATGGAGATTAAGCAGCAAATGTAAAAATGTATAAAGATGATGATTTTGTCTTTGTTATAAATAATTTTTTTTAAAAAAATAGAATTTTGCAAAGCCTCCAGGACTGATGGAGAATTTTTCTATTTTGAGAACTGAGGCATGTGCAGTTTGCCCCCAGATCACTAAATCTTCCATTCGTCAGTTTTGTTTTTGCACATGTGATAATCCATGTAGTACAAGCTGCCATGTTCATTAAAGTTACACTGTTATTCTTGTTCCCTTTGGAGCTGGTGCACATGATCGCCCCACCAATTCCTCAGCCTCTTCCAATTTACCATATCATTCCATTGACCATCTTGCTAGGGCTCATCTGCTTTTCTGTTTGAAGCCTTCTTTGGATTGCTAGTGCCCTGCTTCCAAAGACATGTGTCGGCACCACTCCCTTGAGTCGGTTTCATAGGGTTATCATGACAGGTGATGCAAATGGACTGGGAGAAGTTGGTACACTTGCAAGGTGTCAGCAGCGATGGAGGGGAAATGATGCTTAACTCAGATCAACAGAGCATACTGCATCTCTGTCACATCATGTTAATATTAACACTTCCAGGGAGGAATAAAATAAGCCCAGTGACAATCAATGTTTTTCAGATCACCTTGTTTTTCTCTGATGGGCAGATTGTGCCTTCTGCATTCCCCTTCTTTTCTTGTCTGTAAACCCCACCTGTTCCCACAAGAAAGGCATAGTTTCAAGGGCATCTTTTAAAAGGCACCTACCTGTTTGTATAACCCCAAGCAGGTGTTTCAGTTTGGAGTGTTCCAAAAAGAAAGTAACCGAGAGAACTGAGGAACAGGGGAGATGAACTAAATAGCTGTTTGGAATGTTCTTGCCAACACAGATGGTGTTTATCCATTAGGACTTAACCCAAGCCCAGTTTATACTACAGAATTTTAATAACTTGATTTGATGCACTTTTTCAAGCAAGACTGAACACCAAAATTCTGAACATGTCTGGGAATAGGAAACAGAGCCAGGAGAATTAGTGCTATTCTTAATCGATTTATCAGAACTAGGGGTCTTTTTCATGTGATGTGATACTGCCTAAGGTGGTCCTTGTTTCAAATCACTAGTAGGGCAAAGAACTCCAAAGTGGTCTGGGACAAACTGTAATTCATCAGGCTAATTAACGGTTCAGGGCTGAATTAGGCATTAAAAGAAACACATCCACATATGTGATTTTAAAATTTTTATTGCATTTTATTTTCCCTTTCACCTGCCTTCAGTCCTGCCTCGGGCAATCCAGGTCAGGGCAGCTTATAAATAGTTCAAATAGATGAACCACTCCAGCCATAATAGCAGCTCATCATTCATTTGATCCTCCTGATACACACTCTACAATTTTGTGTAAATGGACCAATGTGTGAATTTTCCATGTGCATACAAGCTTTGGTACACTTGAACGTTTTTACTCAAAAATCTGGAGATCCCTTTGCACATGTGGAAAGTATACATGCATGGAAAATTCACACCCTGTTGACACAAAACCACAGCTGCATGTTTTGGGAGGATTGCATGTAGCATGAACTCCAATTCATATGGTTGGAACACCCAACCTGAATGAATAAAAAATGACTATAGAGAATGAGTTAAGTAAGAGTGGCTATTCTGTGTTGGCAAAAACATCTAGTTCTACTCCCTGGAGAGTGAACAGAAAAAGGAACAGAATAAACTTTGAAGATTTTTATCCAGCTTTCCACTAGAACCCCAAGATCTCTGTCAACTTCAGCCTCAGTTTGTTCTGAACCCATCAGCCTATATAAATTTAGGATTTTTTAAAAATTCTGATGTGCATCACCTTGCACCTACCAACACTGAGCGTTATTTGCCATATTACTGCCCACTTGCCCAGTTCACAGAGATCCTCCTGGAACTCTTCCCAATTTACTTCAGTTCTCACCAACCTAATAATTGGGATCATTTGCAAACATGGCCACGACATTGCTCACCCCCAATTCCAAGTCATGGAAGCAATTCAATAGCAATGGTCCCAGTTCCAATTATTGTGGGATCCCACTGCTCTAAATGTGATAGATAGAGATGAGCAAGAATTTTTTTCAATAAAGTGCTCATAAGGATACGAATTTTTAATTACCCCTACTCAAAAATAAGTGTTATATTTAGAAAAGTAAGGTAAGTACTAAAGATGAAATGGTGTTAGATTCGCCTAGGCCTATTGTTTTTATGAAGAGGTAAATGGAAAGTAGGCTAATACTATAGTGGAAGTATTTATGGAAAAGTAATAAAAAAGTAATTGAAAAATCAATTAAAATTAAAATATAGATTTACTGCAATTTAATATTCTCAGAAAAAAACGTTCATTCTCAGAAAAAAAACGTTCATTTCATCCTTATTTTTGAGGTCTTGGAAGTCAAGGTAATTTAACAACAAATGGAATCTATCAAATCTAACGTCTCTCCTAGTTTTGTGTTCTGTTTCTACATGTAACCAATATTGTTTGTATGGTCTCCCTGTTCATTAACAAAACCTAGAGAGTAAAAAAAAAGTGTCTTCAATCAGCCCTACTTATGGCCTCCAGCTGTGTAGGATACCCATTTGTTTTTATGGCTGAACCGGGTAGGCTATTACTTGTTATAAAAGAATACAGGCTTGCTGTGCTCTTATCCTCTAAAATGCACATTTTAGCATGACCAGTTGTCTCACAAATGTCTAGTCGTGTTCTATATTACTCTTCTTTTGCAACAAGCTGTCTCAACAATCTGAAATATAAATCCTTCCCTCATAACCTATCCTCAAAGGCATAAGATCTAAAAGCATTGATAAAAATTAATTTTAGCTTAATGTATGAATTGTCAGTGATACCAATTAATAAGCTTGCTTGATAGTTGGTAATTTTTGAGCAATAAAGGTACGCTGCATGAATAAATTGACAGAAGGTGGGTCAATCTGAATGGATAACATGATCTCTTATATTAAGACAATTATGTGGTAATGCAGAAAAAGTACAAGAGGATTTACAAAGATGGTCCAAATTGAGATTATCCTGGCTAGGAAATATTGCCAGTGTTCAACTGAACATTTTGCCAAAGACAAACTTTTTGTTTCAAGAAAGAATGGCAAAGTCAAATTAATACATTTATCTGGATCAGTAAGAAACCAAGAATAAGATTTAAGGTGCTACAAGATGAAAAAGAGAGAGGAGGTTTAGCCAGGCTTAATATTAAATTATACTTCCAAATTGCGTGTCTTGTGTGGATTTCTGATCGGATTAAAAACCCAGGTCAAAGAATTATAACATTAGAAACAACAGATTTGAAAGCAGGTACACATAATTTTCTATGGAGGCAAAAACTGGACGAGAACAAAGATCTGACTAGAAAAGATTCCCTTGTAAGCCCTCTCTGGATAGGACTGTTTGGTGAGAAGTGGGACAAACCCTTTGAAGAAGATAACAATGGTTACCCAATCTCCTTGCTTGTTGCAAAGGAGTCCCCATAGCAGTTCAAGCTTTAGGGTCTCAAAAATGTAGATCCATCCTTGGATCTGGGGGGAAAAGTTTCTCAAAGATAAGGATGTCTGCATGGAAATGGCAGCAGTATTCTGTCCTTGTACAAGATTTAAAAAGTGTTCCCAGAAAATACAATGAATGGTAGGAAAGCTGCTCAAAAAAGCACCGTCAACTAGTGTGATCAGCATGCATGCTACAGGATGATCAATATACTTGTCAGTTGTTTCTATGATACGCTGACTCTGCTTCCTCCTCCGACCCTCATGCCTCTACTGAGATGACTCAGCAGCTGGCAATGTGCCAGACCATCAAGAATTAACGGCTTCTAAATTTTGTTAATTTATAAAAATTTGGAGTCAGTATGAGGACTTTATTACAAAATGAGGTGGGCTCAGTTTGGGTTTTGATTAGTTGCTGCCTAATTGTCAGAGGCGTAGCAAGGAGGGAAAGCGCCCGGTGCACTGGTGAGTCCTCTACCCCGCCCCAGAACATGCCTGCCCTGCCCTAGAACACCCTCACTACACCCCCACAGGTGCATGCCTGGTGCGGCGCCCCCCGGTTCCCTTGGAGCTACGCTTCTGCTAATTGTACAACCTTGCTTGGCACTGGTTTGCCAGTCTTGGGTTGGATAATTCCTGGAGATTTGTGGGTGGAGTCTGGGGGGCCAGGCTTGGGAAGTGGAGAGCGGTAATTAGAGATGTGATGCCACAAAGACTTGCCTTCCGAAACTGGTATTTTCTCCAGGGGGGCTGATCTCTGTCATCTGGAGATCAATTGTAATTCTGAGAGATCTCCAGGCCCCATCTGGAGGCTGGCAACTCTAAGTTCTTATTCCACTCTTGAGAGTGAACCGTTGCTCAGCATTTCTTTGCGGCTGTTTTAAGGTGACTGCTGTGAATTTATTTCTGCTCTCTTTTTAATTGGATTTTTTTATTGTGTGCTGTATCTTATTTGGCTGTCAGATGCTGTTAACCATTGCCAACATTCTGTGGTGCTTTAGAGTGTCCCCCCCAAAAAACCCTATAGTAAGGGTAGGGCATATTAAAGGGTGGGGCTATGTAGAGAGCAGTCAGTTTGATTCCCAATATGTGGGATCACTAGGGGCTAGGAGCAGAAGAAGGAGACTCAAGGTGGCTTACAAGCACCTTTCCCTTCCTCTCCCCACAGCCCGGGACTGCCGCCACCCTCCTTAGCTGGCTGAAGGAGCAGTCTGGCAGGGCTGAACTGGGCTGAGGGGTATCTGGCAGGCTTGTGGTAGGCTTCTGGCCTGGCTGCTCCTTCAGCTGGGCCAGCCCCACTAGGCCCGGACCTGCCAAGCTGCTCATGACTGCCACCCTCCTCTGCCAGCTGAGGTAAGTGGGGTGTGGGGTGTTGTGCGCAGGGGGACAGGGGCATGAAGGACGCATGCGGGGGCATGAAGGGCGTTCAAGAAGGGGCATGGGGGTTGCCCTGGGCGCCATTTATTGCCGGTACGCCTCTGCTTGTTAGATAGGTGGGGCTGAGAGAATTCTGAAGAACTTTGCTCTAGCCCAAGGTCACCCAGCAGGAATGTAGGAGTGCGGAAACACGTCTGGTTCACCAGATAAGCCTCTGCCACTCAGGTGGAGGAGTGGGGAATCAAACCCAGTTCTCCAGATTAGAATCCACCTGTTCTTAACCACTACACCATACTGGGAGCAGGTGCTAACCCTGATGTCCCTTTTTAGTTTTTCCCATATAAAGGCATCATTTGCTGTTTATTCATGAAGATGGTCCATGGCTCAGCTGGTGGAGCAAATGCTTTTTCTGCAGAAGATCCTGAGGTTTTTTTCACAGACATACACACACGTGTGTGTTTACAAATCCTTTGAAACATAGCTGAGATCTGAAGCTATTTAAGCTTCCTTTACAAACGTAACCACTCTACCTCCTTGAGTTGGTGCTTCCTTCCCTGGGAAACAACAGCAACTCTCTGCCTTTCGACCAGAGGTCAGTTTTTGCTTCATTGCAGATTCAAGGCAAAACAGGAACAAAAGGAGAAAAGAACCACACGACCCATAACAAGAAGATGTGCTTTTTATCTTGCACAGCTTGCTGCTTCAGCCTCTTCCGAGTGTGCTTAAAGTGGGCCTCCAGGGGATGGTGGATAGCAACACAGTGTGTGACAAGGAGGCCAATTTGGTCTGGTGACATTCTGCATGCCCAAAACACGGAAGTGAGAATGTCACACAGCCATGCCAGGCTTGTAAATTTCCCAAGTGCACTGCATCATATTGCTGCCTCTCTGCGACAGGCAAGGATATCTCTCTGTTCCACAGAGATTTGATGATTTCCAGACTAGGGGCATCTGCATCGGATGCTGCAATTTAAGCTGTCTCCACGGGAGCAAATGTGGTCTATCCCTAATTCAAGATGGATCCATACATGTCTCAATCAGAACATCCTTCTGGCCACTTTCCACCAGCGGGCAACTTCACTGGAAGAAAATGGAGGTTTAGAAGATTCCAAGGGAAGTCCTGTAGGACTGCCAACTTCCAGGTAAGGCCTGGAGAATTACACTTGATCTCCAAACAACAGAGATCAGTTCACCTGGAGAAAATGACTGCTTTAGAAGGTGGAATCTATTGCAATATACCCTAATGAGGTCCCTCCCCCCCCTTTGGCCCCACCCTTCCCAGACTCCACCCCCCAAATCTCTATGTGTTTCCCTACCTTGAGTTGGCAACCCTTGCCTCCTGCAAGAATCAAAGCCTCTAAGCCACAGCTGTCAAACCTGCAGCCCTCCAGATGTTATGGACTACAGTTCCCATCATCCCCTGCCAGCATCATGCTGGCAGGGGATGATGGGAACTGTAGTCCATAACATCTGGAGGGCCGCAGGTTTGACACCTATGCTCTAGGCCATACAAGAAATTCTGTTCCATTCTGGACTAGCTTTATCAACTCAATGCCAGGGCTGGAGTTCTCCCAAAATTACAACTTATCTACAGACTACAAAGATCTGTTCCCCTGGAGAAAATGGCGGCTTTGAAGGGCAGACTCCATGGCATCAGATGCCACACTGAGATTCCTCCCCTTCCCAAACTCTACCCTTTCCAAGCACTCCACCAAATCTCCAAGAGATTCCAACAATGGAGTTATCAGCTGTTCTCTGGACCCATTCCGAAGCCTGGTACGATTGTTCCAGGGGCCAAATGGTCCAGGAATAATTAGGGAGGGATGATGGCTCAGCGGTAGACAGGGTAGCCAACTCTGGATTTAGATATACCGGAAGGGGGGGCCTGGAAGAGTGGGGTTTGTTTGTTTGTTCGTTTATTCTTTTGACTTCTATCCTTCTCTTCCTCAATCAAGCCAGATTCAGGGCAGATTGCCATAATTTCCAATAGCAATTAAAATCACATCATTTACAATTTATCTATTGATTTCCATATCCATTGAAATTATGATGGCATCTTTCAACCATATAACAATAATGGGGACCACAGACAAAGAGGTGGAAAGACAAGGGAAGGAAGGAACAATGTGGTACCCTCAATAAGGATGGGATGGGGAATAAAGTAGGTAACATATAAGTAAATAGGTAATAGGGAAGAAGGGAGTAAGGCCAGCTAAGGTGGAAACAGTTGCTGTCCTCAACCGGAGGCAATATGGACCATCACAGCCTTACAGGACCTGTGGAAGGATCTTGATAGAGTATAATGCCATGCAGTCCCCTTTCCAAAGCAGACATTTTCTCCAGCAGCAGCAGCAGAATAAATTATTTAAATAAATAAGTGATTTATGCCGGCTAGAGATCAGTTGTAATTCCAAGAGATCGTCAGCCTCCACCAGAAAGTTTGCAACCTTAATGGCTGAGCATTCCGTTGAAATGCAGAAGATTGCAGGTTCCATCCCCAGCATCGCCAGCTAAAAGTCATAAGTGAGGTGAAAGCCCCCGACCTGAGACCCTAGAGAGCCACTGAGTAGACAATATGATTTGGATGGACCAAGGTTCTGCTTCAGTATCAGGCAGATTTCATGTTTTCTGACATTCAAAGAGTTCAGCCCCTCTTGAGGGCAGCCATGTTGGAACAGCTCAAGTCAAGTCCAGTAGCACCTCAGAGACCAACAAGATTTTTGGGAAAAAGCTTTCAAGAGTCAAAACTCCTTGCATCAGGTACCAACTTGTTTGTATGATGTAAAGATTGGAAGGGCATTACTGACATTTGGTGGCATAGATAACTGTCCTGTGCTGGTCCTGGCTTGGGACTGCCTCCCTCGCTGCCCCCCCCCTTTCCTCCATCAGCCCACCTACACCTGGACCCGTGTGGAGGGTGATTTACCTTGGAGTGCTAGGGGATGACAACAGGAGCAACAGAGGTGAAGGAGGGGAGCCAATGGTGGGGCCTGCCCATTGGGGTGCCATCAGGCAGTGGAGAGCAAAGGGATAAGATGGGTGGCTGGGTGGAGCCTGGAGGCTGCTTGTGGAAGCAGCAGGCAGCTGGGGCGCAGGAGGTGTTCCACAGCGGCAGAAGGGAGCTAGGCACAGGGTGAGCATTCCTGGGTGAAACTGCAGGGTGGAAGGTAGGCAGAGCCTGTTGGCTCTCTGGCAGGCCTTGGTGTCTCAGAGGGACTTCAGGGTGGGGCTCAGGGAGGGTGAGTTGAGAGGTGTGGCAAGGCCCAGATAGATAGGCAGGCCAGCCAAACAGGGCCCAGAGGGAAAGACCAGGGTCTTACCCAAAAGCCCTGGGTGGCTGAAGGAGGGGTGGGGATGGAGCAACCCCTTTATGACTGTAGATGTATGTGAGGAAAACTGGCTGGGAAGAAGATTGCCATACAAGCTGGGGAATCTATCTGCCCACAATGGAGAGGGCTTGGAAACATACCTTCTCTCTGTCTCATTCTGAGGCTGAGACCTCCAATCCAGAGCTGCAACCCTGGGAGATGGGGGTGGCAATGAGGGGAGAGCAACCACCAATGACAAGCAACTCATAACAACATTGGAAGATGAACAAATGAATCAACCTGAGATGGTATGGCTTGTGTCTTAAGTCCAGTGATTGTACTGTCAGAGTGAATATGGGGTCAGAGTTGGCATCTTAGTTCATTGTAGGCCCTGGTCCCTGAGTCCATGCTGGATGCCCATGTTAGGAAAGGCTTTGTTGTGTGTAAGAAGTTATTTAAGGTTAGAAGGCTGTCGATGGGCAAGAATAGATTTGCCTTCCAATACCTGTGAGAGAAGACGATCATTGTCCAGCATAGGTTATAGGTCATTCACAATGTGTTGAACCGGTTTGAGTTGAGAGCTCTATGAGTATGAAATGGCAGTGGGAAGAATGCAAGCCACTATTCTAGGGACAAATGGCGTACAAAGGAAGCAAATAAATAAGTGCAAAATAAATTGCAATGAACTGAAAAAGGACAACATAATAGAAACCTAAACCATTATCAAACAAATCACCATGAAACATTGGAACATAATACTGAAAGCTAGAGTTAGAAAAAACAAGTGGATATTGCAGGCTAAATGACGCAGAAACAGAACTACCTGTAGGTGCAGTACTAAAAAGAGTTTTTTGGAAGCAAGCCCCATTGAAAAAAAAGGAACTTACTTGTGAGTAGACCTGCTAATCATTGCTCTGTTTGCCTGTTATGAGGGTCATTAACCAAGGGTCTCAATGATTTTCCCTGAGGTGGGATTTCCATACTTTGGTTGCCAATATTGAATAAGAACCTAATACAGATTGGGAGATTATGTTGCATTCCTTAGGATGCCTCTAGTTCTGTTAAGGAAAATCCCTGCCTCTGTAATGGCTGTGACTGCAGTGCTATCTGCGAAATCTCAACATCGTTTACAATGCAGTGAATTTCAAACAGCATCAACAACAAACTAAACGATCACTTATGGAAAAGCTCAAAGTCAAATTTTATGAAGAGTCTATGAATAACTTGCTGTCACCCGCTCATTAGCGAAGATGCTAGATAACTAAGCTATAAAAAATTGAATTACGGAGCCAATATGCCTTTTTGTAATTTTACTGGCAACCAGAAAGACTAATAAAACAGAATGCCAAATTAAAAACCGTACACTGCAGATCACTGTGGCTCAAAATGGAGCAGATCATTGTGGCTTGAAAAATATCTGTTAAAGGGAAGGGAGATGGTCACCTAGACATGGAGGAAATATATTCTCATCAAAAGTCCAAAAACACTTCACCGTACAGAAGTAGGAGCCTTGACCCAAATGGCCCACCAACTCCAGTTTGTACTTGCACGGGAGACCAATAAGGAAGTCCAGGTTTGCAATGCAGAGGCAGGCAATGGCAACCACCTCTGTTCATCTCTTGCCTTGAAAACCCCACTGGGGTTCATGAAACTGGCTGCAATTTGAGGGTGCTTCCCAACATCACAGACGAGCGGCTAGGATCATTCCTTCGCAAAGCAGTTATTTGCACATATACAAGAGACAGTCCCTGAAATTATATCCTAATATAATTATTCACGCATCACTTGCTCAGCTACTGTTGGGATAATTACATGAATGAATTAGACACCGTATTATGTTTCATTTCTCCGATTTTGACAGTTGGTATTTAAGAACATTTGGCAACTGACATTCAACAGCAGTCAGTATCTTGACAGTACTAGGAAGCTGGCATGCAATGGCATGTAGTAGATGACAACATGGCATGCAGTGGATGACAATGCAGTGGATGACAATAGCATGCAGTGGATGGCCGATTTCCCTTATCATTGTTCAAATGCAAAGTTTGGAGAAGTCAGCAGATTTCAACCTTTTGTGGTGTGGGGAGTGTTCAGTCCCCCAAGTAAAACAATCTAAAGGTGCCCTGTTCTTGGGTGGAACAGAATGGGAGACACACAAGCAAGGTGTAACAGTTCAAAAAACAAGGTTTATTGCTCAGAAGAATTGAGACCCTAACTCCTCCCAGGGCTTGACTAAAATAAAGTACTTGCTTGACTGGAACAGCTTGGAGCTTGAGACTTTTGTTCTTTCTTTGACTGCTTCCAAGAAAGTCCACTTTGTCTTTGCTGGTTCTGAGTTCCTTGAGCGTCCTTTATCTGGATTCTACTTTCTGTACACCTTAACTTTATGCTATCTCTATACACCATATACGTAACATATATTGCAGCCTCCCAACTACCCTAGGCATCTTAGACAGACTAACTGACCAGGGGGATTACTGGCTAATAACAGGAAGACTTCCTCTAATGAGATTTCTTAAAGGGACAGCATCCACTAAAATTTCCTCCCTTAGAAGACTAAACAAGGAACTAAACCCATTATAACTATAGGGAAACTGATGCTTAATGGGAAAATAATAAAAGCTACTCTGGGGGCATGACAGGGAGTATTCATTTTGCTATCTTATTAAAGTTAAGAATTACTATTATTGTAGAAAATGAAATGGTTACTGCAGGCTGGAGGATGAAGATTTAAAAAATTCGCAAGATCGAGTTTCGTTTATGTAAAGGATCGTGTCAAAGAGGTTGGTGTAATGGTGGATCTTCTGCTTCCTTGAGCAAAAAGACAAGTGGTTTTGCACAAGAGCAAGCCAATGACCTTTTTTCTTCAAAAAAGCATTTGGGGAGTTAAACAATCTTCTCACACCAAGGGAGAGAGAAACGGGCAAAAGCTGGTTGATGAACTTAGCTTAGTCATACATCACTGTCAGCAACAATCTGCACCATGCCACCAACTTCTCAGAGACCTTTTCTTAGCTAAATGGGGCTGTGTCTCCCCCCTGCCCATATATTACTGGTGTCTGCCAAAGGAGGGGGCATTTTGCAGAAACATGTGCACCCGACTCTTTCCATGTCACGTAATTGATGCTCGAGGCGGGGTGTATCCCATTCTTCTTTCTTCGGCTCATTCATTTACCTTCAAAGGTCTGCCTCCCTGTTTGAAGTAGGCACCCAGGTGAGCGCAAATCATTCAAAGTCATGGCATTTTTGTGCATGTCTCTGCCTGGTGGCTGTGGTGCATGTATCCAATTGCAGCCACTACAGAGGTATAAAGAGACTGCGAAAAAAGCAGTTCAAAATGTTAGCCCAAGCACTGTGTTAGTGCTGCCCTTCAGGTCAGTGGGTCAGAGCCAGATGAAACTTCCTGCTAAAGGAAGGGAGTTCCATCAGCAGTATGGACATTTCTGGCCTTGCTAACTACCATGGTGGGCCTTTGACCGCCCAGAAATGCCACATCTGTGGGGCAAAGCCCCTTTAGAATGCATAAGGGGTAAATTGGGGCATTGTAGCAGGAAAGGGAAATGGGTAGAAATTACATCTCATTTAGTGGGAAACTTCGTCTGGATCCAACTTATTACTTCCTTGTGCTGTAGGGCAGGCCCTGCTGGCTAGGAGGTCACTGAGGCAGTGCCTGTTCCTGATCTAGCAATCATCATGCAGAAATCAGCATGATGGTCTGGAGCACGCTGTGTCATCTCAGAGGCCTCCATGGCACCAGGGGGCACCCTGTGAAAGTAAGGTGCAAGGCTCCAGCATCCTTGTTCTCCAGCAGTCTTTTTAGTTTCCCATAATCTTTCTTGGGTGGAGCACGTAGTCACAAAGTCCTGGGATAGGAGCTGGCCATTGCTTGCCATGGGTCGAAGTCAGAGGTGGGATCCAACCAGTTCTCACCACTTCTCTAGAAGTGGTTACTATTTTTTTTCTGAGTGCCAAGAAGGGGTTACTAAAGCAACCTCCCTGCCCAATAGTCCCATTGGCGCTACGCCACTGTTTGAATCCCACCACCATCGGAACCTGTTATTAAAATTTTTGGATCCCACCACTGGTCGAAGTGTTTTGAAATACTCAGGCCACACTCTTCTGAATCTGGAAAATGGGATGGCTCTCAGAAGCAGGCAAAGCAATGCAGGATGAGTAAATGTTGAACGCTGGAATGTTGTCCACAGGAATGCATGAAAGAGATTCATGCAATGTGGAACACTGAGAATTTTCTCCTTCAGTGCCAGAGTTGCCAATTCGGCAGAACAGATTTCTGGGCCTCTCTTTCAAAAGTCCCCTTCTACACTTGACCACCAAAAATCCCAGTAAGTTTTCCAAACTACTTTTGATCTGATGTTTGTCTTTGAGGTAATATATCTATCGGCCCGCCCCGGACTGTTCCTTTATGTGGCACTCATTCTGCAAACCTGAGCTCTCTTTAAAGACCCCAAATTATTTATGTGAAGGGGCTGCTTTGCCTGTGTAGGCTAATTTATGATTTTTTGCAAGACATTCCTTTTAAGGGCCGATTCCCCCTTTCTTCCTCCTTTTAAAGGCTGTTTGAAATCCCTTTCCTACCTTGCTTCAGAGAAAGCCAAAGCAGCAACAGACAAAAAATCCAGGTAAGGTAGCATTATAAAGATTCCCTATATAATGACACCCAGAATACTATCTAATGGCAGACATAGAAATGGGATCAATCCACAACAGTGTCATGGTGCAATACTGCCAATTTAAAACATGTTTAAATTACAGCCACAGCAAGCAGTTTGGATGTTGGCAACTAGAGTTGTGCTTTCCAACCTGCATGTAAATAGCATCATGCTGAGAATATGTCAACACAGAAGTTCAAAAATTGTTCTCACATCACAGACCTTCTGCCTCTATTCTGCACAAAAGCAGGAAAAATTACTTTAAGGACAGTGTAAATTAGTAGCAGAAGGAGGTGACCTCACTGAGAGCAAGAGCAAATTTTCTAGTTATTCATTCATTCGGTGTCTCTTTCGTGCTTATACACAAAAACATGCAAACTTATTAGACTTTTGCATGGTTATAGATTTTGCAATTCACAAAACTACAGGTGCTAATCAGCGGTTCCGAACCTGGCAAGCTTTTCATGAACTGCTTCCATGAACTTGGCTTTTATGGAAGGCATTGCATAAATTTCCCCCCTCTCATCCTTAACTAAGAGGCTGGGTGCGGCTGTCTGCTCTCCTTCCATCATCTCGAGTACATCTCTTTGTAAGCGTTTCAATCAAGGGCTGGTGCCCGGGCAGAGCGTATTGATCTCAACTGTCGGCTAGTTGCCGATGGGCATAACTCTGTCTTGGCTTGGCAGTCAATTATTATGGCAGACACCATTAAGGAGTCCTGTTTGAAGCAGCCAATCAATAGGCCCAGCTGAGCTAACAGCAACTTCCCATAACTGGCACTGCTGCTGTAGAGCAGCTACTGATATTAAGGGTCTGGGCCCTGGCAGGAATATCAGGAGCCATGGAGATTTGAACCAATGACCTGGAATGTGGTACTGACCCATGTTACAGAGATGTAGACTCCTCAGTGTCCCAGGGGTAGCACAAGACCAGAGGCTATCTAGGCAAACTGGAGCCAGGGGACAAAACCTGAGTTTGGCACTCCCCCACCCGGTATGGGTGGCCACCCTCCCCCATCATGGCCAAACAATGATTTTTTGCACCAGCTCACAAAACACGTCTCACCCCCAGCAAAACATACATGGCTCTCTCCCCCACCAACTCTCTTTCCTAATTTTGTCCTCACACCAACCCTATGAGGTAGGTTGTTAGCCTGAGAAACAGCTCCAAGCCAGTCCAAGTGGGTATTAAGCATGTAAATCTCTCACAAATCACCCCCCCACCAGCAAAACATTTACCAAACAAAATGGAATAATGGAGTCAAAGACTTCAAAGTTTCCAAACATGACTGTATTAATTTTGGGGGGATGGGTTATGATATTAACGAATGGGGCAGAGTTTCTGATTTTGATAAATGAATATCCCAGTTTATATCCCTACCTACAAATAGTTGCCAGACCAGGTTTCTATGCTGGGAGGAGCAAAGGACATCCTTATGACCCGGCCTTGGCTTTTCTGTCTATCTTTGCACAGCAACTGAGTCTGACATGCTATCACTCCTGTCCAAAGACTGGTCCAGGGAATCTTCCCCCAAACACAGCCAGTGACTGGATGCTCCGGCTAAAGTTTTATGGCATGTCAAAATCTGGGGAGTTAGGATTTTTCTTGCAGACATGCACTTCGTCACCAGTTCTCTTTAGGGCCAGGACTGGAAGAGAGTTATTCTCCTCGCAGGCCGGGCTCCAGGCTGCTCAATCATTCCTTGCCGAGAAGACGCAGACGCAGAGCCGTGATCCTCGGAGAAAGATCATCAATACTGTACTAGTAATATAACCTTCAGCTTTCTCTAAGCCTCCAGTCAATCACCTGTGAGTGGAACCCATTTATCCAGCCAAGCAAAAGGCAAGAGGGGATAGGGCAGGGGGGACTGTGATTTCTTATTAACTTCCAGAACTTCTCACATCTTCTGTTATGCACTGTTCAGTGTTTCAGCTGAACTTCTGAGTTTGGATGTTTGCCTTTAAAGCTAAATGGTCACCTGCAGGCCAATGCATGATTTGTTTAGCATTTTGAGCCCAGGAGAATCCCATTACTCCCCCATGAGCCACAGCCCTTGGGGATGGGGAGAGAAATAAGAAGAGTTTGGATTTATATCCCCCCTTTCTCTCCAGTAGGAGACTCAAAGGGGCTTACAATCTCCTTGCCCTTTCCCCCTCACAACAAACACCCTGTGAGGTAGGTGGGGCTGAGAGAGCTCAGAAAAGCTGTGACTAGGCCAAAGTCACCCAGCTGGAGTTTGTGGGAGTGCACAGGCTAATCTGAATTCCCCAGATAAGCCTCCACAGCTCAGGTGGCAGAGCAGGGAATCAAACCCGGTTCCTCCAGATTAGAATGCACCTGCTCTAAACCACTTCGCTACTGTACAATTTGTGTGCAAGTGTCCAGCTGATGTCATCTGACGTCTCATCCTTGGAAGTCTCCTTTCCATGGTTTTGGTATCCTCCATGGCTAACCATGTTTGGGAAGGAAGGCAACAAGCTATCACCCAAAAGGGCCATGACTCAGTGGTAGCACATCTGCTTAGCGTGTGGAAAGTCTCCAGTCCAATCTCTCCCATCTACAGTTAAGGATCAGATGGTAAGTCATGCAAAAGACCTCTCCCTGATGTCCTGAAGAGCCTCAGCCAATCAGGGTAGAAAGTACTGACTTTGATGGACCAAGGTCTGATTCTGGAAAATGCAGCTTCATCTAGTTTACCCAGCTGCTAACAGGGCTCACCCCAAATGTTTCACTGCCCAGGAGAAGAATTAGAAGGAGCTTCCTCTGCAGAGAACAGAATGTGTATCTGGGCGGTTGACTAGCAAACCTCTGTGAGACTACACACACCCTCTCTTTTTTTCTTTTCAAATGTAGCAGTCGAGAAAGCTGACAAAAGCTGATAGATTCAAAGCAACAGTTAAGACTGACAAGCAAATAGTAAATTAGGAACAATTAAAAATAGCCGCAGCAAAACAGCGTCGAAAACACAACAAATATAAATCAGAGAGCAGTGGAGAAAAAGAATGCTGGCTCCAAATGCTTTCATTGTCATCTCTGCTGTTTTGTGAGAACCAGGAGAGAACCAGCTTCTTGGAGAACCAGGAAGCTATATGGATGGTGATGTGCAGAAGAGGGTACTGACAAGCCGGCATGTTCCCCACCCTGGTGTTTTTTCCATCGCAGAAGTGGACTGGGGCTTCAGCAGAATTGTCAGCCATTCCAGTCAGAAACAACCTTAGAGCCAGTTGGTTCCACTAGTCTTCAGGGGTGGAAGGTGTTTTTTTAATGCAACTCTTCCACCCATGCAGAGGTTTTGGTATCCTCCATGGCTAGCCATGTTTGGGAAGGAAGGCAACAAGCTATCACCCAATCACGGCAGATCTCAGAAGTGAAGCAGGGTCAGTACTTGGAAAGGAAACTTCCAAGGAGGATTCTGCAGAGGAAGGCAATTTCCAACCACCTGTGCTTTTCACTTGTCTTGAAAGTCCCTAAGTCAGTTGAGACTTGACAGTAGTTTACACACACCTGGCTAACCACAACCATCCATTTAGGAAATGCTATAGTGCAACTGGCCATTGTTTAGTGCTGAAGGGTCTTATTAAAAAAATACTAAGAAACAATGCTGAGAAACAAAAATGTCAGCTATTTGTAGCTTTTGTGAATCTCACTTTGGCTTTTGCCTCAATTATTATATGGTATAAACTAGGTAACACTAATATAGACAGAAGATTATTTAGGCTTTTAAGATAAGGTGACCAGATTGTCACCTTTTTAAACTGGGATGGGGGGCACGCGCATGCGTGCAGACACAGGAGCACACTGCCCTTTGGGGTGCTCCCCAGTTTCCTGCCCTGTGACAGGGTGGGAAACCGGGGAGTGCCCCAAAGGCAGTGCTCTCCTGCGGCCGCGTGCATGGGAGGCTGCCGCACTGCCTACTGGGGCACTCCCCTGTTTCCCGTCCTGTGACAGGGCGAGAAAAGGGGAGCGCCCCAGAAGGCAAAATCGGGACAATTAAAAAACCCCGCGGGACACGGGACAGATTGGTTTAAGGCGAGACTGTCCCGCCAAAAGCGGGACGTCTGGTCACCTTATTTTAAGAGAATTACAATAAAAAAATAACTAAAGCAGGCTAAAGAAAATGATGCATACATTAGCAGAATGCTGTGATAAAGAGCATTTACAGATTAATTACAAAAAAAACCAAAAATAGTAATCATTGGCAACTCCAGGACAAAGTCTGGAGGCAATCATAAAATTGAACAATGTTCTTTTAAAAATATTTATATATGACTTTTCAGGCTTCCTTGTTGCGGTGGATGCACCTAAATGCTGCCCTTTTGGTAGCTTGTTGTACATAAGGTACTATTTTAAAAGTTTTCCATTCCAAGGGGAGGGGGTCCTCTTACTGTTGTGTTGTCACTTCAGGCCTGCTTTAGTTATGGAGCTGAGATCTGCAGGTGGAGCCAAAAGATCCTGATTCAACTACTGTAGATACTATCCAGAACATCTTCATCAGAAAGATCTTAGACTTCCCCAGGGTACACCAGCACTGCATTTAAGAATGGAGAGAAGTTTGCCCTCCATAGGTGTGAGGGCCCATCTAAAGTTCCTTCGCTTTTAAATGCCCCAGATACTCACCTGGCTAAATATGGCTACCAGTTTTATTCGAAGGAGCACTATTGGACAAAAAATATTAATTCCTATTTTTCAGTTATATGCCTTAACTGATTTTGAAGTAGTTAGAAGATGGAACCTTATTAAAACCACAACTGGGTGGTTGATAAAGACACATGCCATGGTA
The DNA here is from genome assembly GCF_021028975.2 of Sphaerodactylus townsendi. Taxonomy (NCBI): domain Eukaryota; kingdom Metazoa; phylum Chordata; class Lepidosauria; order Squamata; family Sphaerodactylidae; genus Sphaerodactylus; species Sphaerodactylus townsendi. The sequence continues at coordinate 99,256,286 of NC_059430.1, read as the reverse complement.
TTTGCCTGATTCAAAATTCAAAGTTTTCTATTTGGTATCCTTGGTTTAAGCACACAAAAACATTTTCATGGTATCTATTAGATCTCACCAAAGCTCCATTAAGAAGAGCCTTTACAAATGCCTGTCTTCAAGCAATGCCCTTGGCTTATTTACAGGGCAGATGTAATAAAAACCCCTTTGGCTCTATGCCTCTGTCCCTGTATATCTAGCCATATAGAGGACTTTTAAAATTTTATTTTATTGTACCTCACTCAGGGCTGCTTTCAATAAAAGCAATACGTAGGATAACATTAAAGTAAAATTAAACCAATCCAATTTCTATCAGTGATAGTGATAAATAACTCTTCACCCTGTAAAATCTCCAATTCAGAGTCACCAAAAGGTGACTGGGGACTACGACAAGATGTAATCAAGAAGGGAGGTGCACAATAAATATATATAACAGTAAGTGCTTGCTAGTATTTAATCCAGTGGTCTAGTTAATCATTGATGGTCCGGAGGCCAGAAAAATGGAACTATAACAATGGATGGCCTCAACCAACAACCTCTGTCATATTTGCCTCATTATCTTCTTTACTGTCCATGATAAAATTCTATCCAATCTAGGCTCAATCAGGCTGTTCCACATTCCCTTGGAGCAGATGAGGAACGCATCAGTTTCCTGCTGGCCGACGTAGATCCTTCTGTCACTCATTGTGTTGCCTCTTTTATGTTTGCTTCAGCTAAATTAAGGAAGAGGTCCCTGCCTTCCAACCTCTCAAAATAAACGTGTTAGGACAGCAGCCCCTTAAAGCAAATATAACTATGTCTAATTTTACAATTGTGTGCTATTATATTTATTGTATTTTGAAGTATTAAGGACTACAACATTTTAGTAAATTACTTACAACCACCCATGACAAAAGAGTTGTTGCAAAGTCGTTAGTAGCCGGGCACTCTCTTTTCACTGACAAGAAACACAGGTCAAGTGCATGTTCCACTGCGCGAGTCTTGAGCCCGGTCTACCACAGAAAATAATGTCCCTTTAAAGCTTGCAGAAGGCTAGGAGTTTGGAGGCCAGCTCTCCCCATGGATCTCTCCTCCAGGATACATGCCTGCCTAGTCAAGGCCTCTCACTAAAATGTGAGCTAAACTCGCTGGGTGACCATCATGAGGTAATGGTTAAGAGCAGGTGAACTCTAATCTGGAGATCCAGGTTTGATTCCCTTCTGCTCCAGATGAGTGGCAGACTCTTATATCTGGTGAACCAGATTTGTTTCCCCACATCTGCATTCCTGTTGGGTGACCTTGGGCTAGTCACAGTTCATTCAGAACTCTCTCAGCCCCATTTACTGCACAAGATGTCTATTGTGGTGAGAGGAAGAGAAAGGAGCTTGTAAACAGCCTTGAGTCTTCATACTGGAGAGAAAGGCAGAATATAAATCCAAACTGTTCTACTTCATAGGAAATAATGTGCCTTTAAAATTGAAAGGGTGCACATACGCCCAAACAGCTGTACACTGGGGTGCTACATAAAAAGAGTCCTGCTGGATCAGTGATACATCTAATCCAGCACCATGCTTCACACAGAAGCCAAGTATCTGCTCCGGAGGGCCAAACAAACAAGGCATAGAACCCCTGCCTGTTACAGCTTCCTAGCATTGACTTTCAAAGGTTTGCTGCCTCTGTATATGGAGGCTCCCTTCAGGCACCATGAATTTAATCCCCCTTTCAAGACAGCTGTGCTTGCGATCACTAAATCCACCAGCAGTGACTCCCACCGTTTTCTCTCCCTCCCTTCCTCCCTGCTCCTTTCTCTCTCAAATTCTGAAACACTCCTGAAATTATGGGAGATAAATATTTATTGATCCCAAAACATCAGGAGATTTTTTGTGTGTGTCCTTTTGGATATCTCCAAGCTATTGGCATAAGTAGGGTGGGGTGGGGGAGGGTGAATGCCCCAGATGCCGCTTGAAGGGGGGGGGTGCCAGACAGATTTAATTGTGGCTCAGTATATCCAAAATAACATCTCCCCATTTTAACATATACTAGTAGAATCTGAGTAGAAATACTTGTAACAGGGTAAGGACTTAAGCCCAAATCCCATTCTAGCATTTTTCAGCCTTTCAAAAACCTGCTCATCTTTTCTTCGAGGTATCTGCAGCTCGTGCATGACGGGAGTGGGGGGATTCTTCACATTTTCTTTTCCCCCCTGAACATCCTGCCAAGTTACGTTTGCATTCGATTTTTTCTGCTACGGACCCATGTATCCTTAGCCCCATCTGCCTCATAATTTCCCTTTGGCATCTGGAAAATTACCAAGGGTCACCTGGGGAGTCCAGCTCACATTTCAGTGAGAGGCCTTGACTAGGCAGGCAGGTGTCCTGGAGGAGAGATCTATTTTAGAGCATCTTGGTGCAATCAGAATCTCAGCAGGGGCAGGCAAGAACCAGTGGGGGGCAGCGAAGGACAAAGATACAGTTTGTGCTGGGCCCTCCAAATGCACAATGCCTCATCTCTCCCCACCCCATGCCATTAGCAGACAAATGTCATTCCTGAGGAAATCACAACAGCTTCAATCCATCACCTGCTTTGACTTGGGTTTTTAATAAATGTCTCAGTTGGATTGGAAAAGGGCCTTCATAGACTGTTCTGTACCGATTCAGGAATCCTGAGCGGCACTTCTCAATGTTTTGGTGGATGTGCTGGGAAGGGAGCAGAGGGGAACCAGCTTTTTCCTTTATCAAAAAAATGTGGGGAGAGTCATTTGCCAGTGATAGATGGACAAACAACCAGTGTGTAATGGGTAGAGTGTTGGACTAGGATCTGAGAAACCCAAGTATTAATTCCCACTCTGCCCTGGAAGCTTGTTGCATGACTTTGGGCCAGTCATTCTTTCTCAAACTAGTCTACCTCACAAGGTTGTTGTGAGGAGAAAATGGAAGAGGAGAGAAGGATCATTGTAAGCCGCTTTGGGGAGAAAAGCAGGGTATAAATATTTAAATAAACGTATGAACCTGAAAATTCCATTTTTTAGGATTTTTCAAAGTGAGGCCTGGGCAGGAGTTGCAAAAAAGTTTGATTAGTAATAAATGCATACAAAGTAATGATAGCAGATTTTGCAATGTACAGACATGACCCTGCTACAATTGCAGAAATAGAAATAGGAGTTGCAAGACCCTGATCGCTATGGACTCACTATATCAGACTGGAATGATTTGCACTGTTGCTAGATCGTTCCTTTTTGTGAACCAAACAAAATTTAAATCATGCTATAAGTGTAACTGCTTGCCACGGAGAGTGTGAAAAGTGAAAGCAGGGCTAGAGGAAACACAAGAAATCTTGCTGTGGCAGACATTTGCCTTTCACCATGCAGCAAACATTTTGTACGTAATCGGACCATGCCTAATTTCCTATAGCTGTTCAGCTTTCTATACTTAGTCTTGGCCACTGTTAATTAGGTGTGATTTTGATTGCATCCACTTACACTGTGAAAACTGGATCTAGTCCATAGACACTGGCTAGCCCAAATACTGAAGAACAATTTGCAACCTCCTGAATCCTTCCCAAAGTTAATGTGAGGCTGGTTCATACTGAAAGGAATATTTATTCGGTTACAGTAAGCAAGCGCAGCAGAGAATTTGTTCTTTCTCTCTGAGTTTTGATAGTCTGTCTGGAAATCACCTGCCTAGAGAGCTCTCCTGTCCCATGCCAAACATGCATGCTCAGAGATTGTCATGCTTCAGCAGTGAGGGAATGTACTCTGCATGTGCACACAGACACTCTCTGTTTTCTAATTAGAACGCAGCCCTTCAGCTCTGAAAACAGGCCCTGCGGCTAATCTCCAGTTTCACTGAGGTTTGCGTTGAAGTTTGTTCTCAAATTAAGATGTCAAGATTTTTATCTGGCAAATTACATTTTAGTTTAAAGACAAGAAACTGCATGCTGAGCTTTTTGCAAAAGTGGCGTAGCTGTGAGGTAATCCCAGTTCCTGTTCTCAGTGCTCAGCCCTTGAAGAGGTGGATTTTTAAAAAAGGGTGCATATTGTGTCTTTTTGGGGGGGGGGTGTGTGTGGCTTTGATGGTCATTTTTTCCTCAGGCTTTCTGACCATCCTTTAAAAAAAAAAAACCTTGATGTTTTATGCTGCTGTCCAAGAGTTTGGTGTTCTTAAATTTCTGTGGGATTTTGGGTTGTGCTTTTATATGGGAACTTTATGACCCTTAACAATAAATGGACATCATTTAATATAACAAGTATACAAAATAGAATATATTAAATCCGAATATATATGTAATCGATTTGAATTATATGGATCCAAGAGTTAACAAGCAGGCAGGATAAAAACACTTTCAATAAATAATTGCATAAGAGGGTGTTTTGAAGCATTGGCAGAGTGTGAATACAAAGAATATCTAATCCACAAAATATGAGGTGAGGGAGCAGGAAATGGAAAATGAACAAAAATGGACCATGGAATCCAAATCTTTGGAAAGTGAAGAGGTCTTGTGTGGCTGGTGCTGTCTCTAGGATCATCTCTACAAAGTAACCTGGATCACATCTACATTCTCCATGACCAGGTTCACTGGGCTTGTTGTCTCTGAAGAGCTGCTAACCAAAAAGAGGAGAAAAGGATAACACGTGTTGAGGCTAAAAGTTTGGGAGCAATATAAAAATAAAGGGTGCTTTGTCTCGGTGATTCACAGACTTAGTTCTACTTTATTTTCTTCACAACATAAATCACTTCCAAAGGTTACGCGCTGTGATCTAAACGTCTCAGTTCATAATCATAAATAATAACTTTTGACATCCAGTAATAATTCAGAAGTATCACTTATAATAATATACATCATATACCGATAACCAAAAACAATAATATACAACCAAGTCAGTTAATGGCAAATCATGCAAATGAACAGCAGCAGACAGGATTTCCAGATAACCTTTGTGTTTCAAAACCGTCATTTCATCAGCACTGCTTGAGGGACTTGTGCTTTTTTCTTTTAGCTGTGTGTTGTTCCAGGTGGGGCCTGGAGACCTCCCTGTGCAGCTCTGGATGGCTGAAGGGGGCATGTCTCTCCAGCTGTCCAGAGCTGTGCAGGGATAAGAGTTTGGTGAACAGGAACACCGGAGGGGCCAAAAATGGCGCCCTCACGCTGGTGTGCTTTGCATCACACTGGCGGGAGGACACTGCTTTTTCAAAAGTGGCGTTTTTGCGCCTGTTAGGGGGGCGAGCACGGCACTGCTGCAATGCAGCAGCGCCAGGTGTGTACAGTGGCCCAGGGACAATGTTTTTACCATCCCTAGGGTGCTGTTTTTTGACTGTGCGGAAACTGCCTAAGTTGGAGAACTGGGTTTGATTCCCCACTCCTCCACATGAGCAGCGGACTCTTACCTGGTGAACTGGATTTGTTTCCCCGCTCCTACACAGAATCCTGCTGGGTGACCTTGGGTTAGTCACAGTTCTCTCTGAACTCTCTCAATCCCATCTACCTCACAAGGAGAGGAGAGGAAGAGAAAAGGAGTTTGTTTGCTGCCTTGAGGTTCCTTATGGGAGAGAAAGGCAGGGTATAAATAAAACTCTTCTTCTTGCTCTGAGGGGGAAAAACTTTCTTCTGCTCACATGAAGCACAAGGATGTGGGAAATTAGGCCCGATCCTGCACCTCCCATCAGCTGCTCCGCCTGTAGTTCATAACCCTAACGATGTCACTGTCAGGGCATCCGTGCAGCTGACTACCAGAGAAGACATTCACTGGCCTGGACCTGAGGAGTGCTCCAGTGGAATGGCATGTGGAGTGGGATGTGATTTCTTTAGAAGGCCTTTGTGTATGTATGTGTAAAGTGCCGTTAAGTCATAGCTGATTTATGACAATCCAGTAGGGTTTTCAAGGCAAGAGATGACCAGAGGTGGTTTGCCACTGCCTGCCTCTGCATAACAACCCTTGACTTCCTTGGTGGTCTCCCATCCAAGTACTAATCAGGGCTGACCCTGCTTAGCTTCTGAGATCTGAAGAGATTAGGCTAGCCTGACCCACACATGCTATGAGGCCTTTAAGAAAGTGAATTCATGCATGCACCCCCAGGGGAAACTTCATAGTGATAGGTTATGGGAAATTATCTCTGCTGCATCACTTGCTTTTATTTATATATTTATTGCATTTGTATCCCACCCTATTCCCCCAGGGTGGGTCACTTTGAATGCCCTATGGGGTTGCCATAAATCAACTGCAATTTGACTGCACCACCCACCCACCCACACACTTATGCATGCACATGGCTGTTCCCCTTGTCTCCAGTGGTACTCAAGTCAAAGCTGTTGTGATTTCATTCAGCAGGGAAAACAGATTGACAGATGCAACTGATTCTGAATGAACTTTTCCTGAATGAACTACCTCCATTATTTTTCTCCTTGTTCTTAAAACAATCCTTAGAATCCACAGGGGCTGTTTCCCCAGACAACCTCATCCTTTGCTTTTCAGAAATGCCCACTCAGATTTCCTACGTGGCTGACTCAACATCATTAGGCAGAAAATGTTGCAATGATTTGCAACTCTGCAGACAATAAGGTTGCCAACTGACCAGTCTGCTCATGTGCTTTTAATAGCAGCTTGGTCAGCAAAAGTCAGCTTTTCATAGTCCTGATGTAAGCCCAGTTGCTGCTTGATGTCCGTCCGTCCGTCCGTCCGTCCGTCCGTCCGTCCGTCCGTCCGTCCGTCCGTCCGTCCGTCCGTCCTCCCTCCCTCCCTCCCTCCCTCCCTCCCTCCCTCCCTCCCTTCCTTCCTTCCTTCCTTCCTTCCTTCCTTCCTTCCTTCCTTCCTTCCTTCCTTCCTTCCTTCCTTCCTTCCTTCCTTCCTTCCTTCCTTCCTTCCTTCCTTCCGATTAATCCTACCCTCCTCAAACAAAAATGTGGTGTTTGTGGTTCTTCATTAAAATAATAAGTAAATTGATAATAACAAGGAAACAGATGAATTATTAAATTTCCACTAGGGGTTACCAGTTCTGGATCAGAAAATTCCTGAAGGTTTTGGGAAAGGAAGTGTTTGGGAAAGGACCTCATTGGGATGAAGTCCAATCAGAGAGCTGATCTCTGTGATGTGGGGACCAGATATCATTCTGGATGGCACCCGTATTACTTTGCTGTCTGGATTATCACATAGAATGCAACAAGCATCAAAGCAATAGTTTAAAAACCCATCCCTTCTCGTTGGCTCAAAAATAGCAGCCATATTAAACAAGATATTTATATTGTACATCAGAGTAGCGTGTCAGGATCCTGTTCTGTTACTAATCCCTTTTTTCAGCTTCTGGCTGCTTCAGCTACTAATCACTTAATCCCTCCTGGCTGCTTTTTGCTGCCTCCTGTCAGGAACTTGGGACCCAAGGGCATGATCATGTCAGAATGACTTCCTTCAGGTTCCCAGCCGCTTGGCTCTAGCCTTGCTTCTCCTCTCCAGTGGCCAGTCAGTAGTCCTGTAATTCCTTCTGCTAGTTAAGGGGTTGGGAGCCCTGTTGCTAGGAAAATGAATCAGGTTCTTTTCTCAGGCCCAACAAAATCCATTGCAGCTGTTTTTGAACTATCTCCATAACTGACCTCAGACGTCAAATATGTCCTTGTGAAAGCAGTTGCTTCTATTCTGCTTTTTAAGGTCATTCTAAATGCTATGTAAGGTCGCCTGTCAAGCGACATTAACTAGACTCTGATATTGATAATGGTAGTCTTTAATGAAGTTCTATGCAAGGCAAGTACCTATATTTTTCCACAGCCAGATCTGAGGAAGGCCAAGGGGAGATATAGTTGAGATACAGTTTGAACGACCCCCACCCTTCCCTCCTTACAGGTGGGAAAGGCAAGGAGGATCAGAATGTCTATGCTTAGGTAGGTGATTTACACAGCCAGGCTTCCTTATCACTGGTTGCCTTAGAAAACTACAGAGAGATGCTTTTACTAAGGTGATCAAAAAGGGGTCATGAAAAGAAAGATTGAAAATGATACAGGCATCACCACCAAACCTCCAGGAATTTCCTAGGTTGAAGTGGCAACCCTAGGAACTGCACTATTTGTATGGGAAACTGCAGCTTGACTGAGGTCAATGCCAGCTTCATTGTCCTCAGTGTGACACTGGCTTAAGGCTCTCCCAAGCAGGTCCCTTCAGAATTGTCCAGGCAATAAACTCCCTCTGTCCTCTCTGTAACTCTGCCTGCTTCCCTCGGGTTCCAAAAGCAAGCTCCTATGCTGTTGTGAAATCCTGTCTGCCTTTCTCAGGATGCAAGATGTCTGAGAGTCAGTGTAATGAAGTGGTTAAGAGCAGGAGCACCAGGTTTGATTCCCCATTCCTCCACATGAGTGGCAGACTCCTAACTGGTGAACCAGATTTGCTTCTTCACTCCTACATTCTTGCTGGGTGATCTTGGGCTATTCACAGTTTGTTCAGAACTCTCTCGGTCCCACCTACCTTACAAGGTGACTGTTGCGGGGAGAGGAAGGGAAAGGAGTTTGTAAGCTGCCTTGAGACTCCTTACAGGAATGAAAGGCAGGGTATGAATCCAAACTCTTCTTTCTGTAACACTGCTTCCATTTTGCGATTGTTAAACCTCTGATTTTGTCTCTAAGGTGCTGCTGAACTCAAATCTAGCTCTTGGCTTAGCCTTAGCAAATCAACGCCGCTCCCCTCTGAACTAACTGCAGCCTTTGAGACGGCAATGCTTCTATTGTTCTGCAGGTGGCAGCAGAGAGTAAAGCATGATTCTTTAAAAGTCATGATCAGGGTGGAGATGGAGGGGACCTTAAAAGGCCATCTGCATAAATTCTTGATTCATCTTGCTTGGGGGTCTTGCCAAAAGAGAACAAAACTATCTCAAATAGAGGGATGCGAGCTGGGGAGGCTGATTAGTTAAAATCAAGAAAGGTCTCCCAAACCCACTTATGATTAGTAGAAATTCTATTGAAAGAAAGATCCATGAGGCAAACAACTCTCGTTGCAGATGTATTTGACTGTGTTAATTGGAAAACTCCCCTTTCAGTTTCATTCTCTCCAGTAACCTTTGAGTCTGAAGCTGGCTTGTGTGCTTTAAACCAAACAGTGAGGCATCAGAATAATAGCAAATGTCAGTTTGCTTCATTTGTAATATTTCCTTTGTAATATAACAATAACAAATTGGTCTTTTTCATTTGTTAATAAACAAAGCCAAAGGCTGTCTATCAGTGGTGTCTATTTATCAGTGATGACTAATGGAATGTCGGTATTGTTGGAGAGAAGGGAAACATCATGAGAAAAACCAACTCCACAGATAGGTCCTTTCTATCAATACAGACCATGGACAGCCAAGCACAGTGCTGTTGACTCACTTCCTGTTTCACAGTCAAAGTCAAACAATGTATATGCTGTGTAACATCGCAGAGATGCTCTAGGTAAAAAAATCCCCCTCCATCTGCTGCCATTCAATTCAGTCATGGAAGTTCCTTGCTCTGTGTCACGTGAATCTTGTCTTTACACTGTGTGCACCCTCAAAAGCTGTAACTTCTAAAAAAATCTCCTGGAAGAGGTGGTAGTAGGTCTATGAATCACCAGAAACACTTTGATTTTACTAGAAAGTTTCCCATTATTCCTAGAGCTACTGCCCAGCTTCTGGATTTTCCCTAAAAGCAATGTAATCATGCTTGCAATGTGACCTTTCACACTGCCTCTGCCCCCAACCCTCCTGCCAGTTGTCAGGCTCGGCTTGATAACCCTGCAGAGTGGTATAGCAGTTAGACTGTTGGGAGAGACCTGTATTGTCGAAGGCTTTCACGGCTGGAATCACTGGGGTGCTGTGTGATTTCCGGGCTGTATGGCTGAGTTCTAGCAGCATTCTCTCCTGACATTTCGCCTGCATCTGTGGCTGGCATCTTTTGCAGAAGGATGGGATAGACATCAGATCCTCTGAAGATGCCAGCCCCAGATGCAGGTGAAACGTCAGGAGAGAATGCTGCTAGAACTCGGCCATACAGCCCGGAAACCACACAGCACCCCAGAGACCTGTATTCTTGCTCTGCCTTTAATCTCAGTAGCTGAACTGAATTCAGTCACACCCCCTCTTCCACCATAAATCTATCTGATAAGAATGTTGTTTGTATTAAGTGGGGGACAGGATCTTGTTTGCAGAAGGATGCGATAGACATCAATTAAAAAGCAATGGAACTGGCAAAATGTTTCTTTGTGAACTGCAAGTCCTAAAATCCAAACTCTGCATCTCCATCCCACCTCGCTCCTGGGCCTTTGTGTCCCCTGGGCATTTCTTTACCCTGACAGTGTTGTTACCCAAAATAGTGGGAGACTCTCCCTTTAGAATAAAGAATTAGCGAGACCAGACTTTTGGCTTGGCAAAAGGATGGGCAAGCTTGGAGTGTTTGTTGCCTACCTATACCCAAAGGATGTCTGGTTGGCTTCTACAAGGGTTTTTCAGCCCTGGCCCCTACCTGGTGGAATAAGAACCCCAGTGAGATCTGGGCCCTGCGAGACTTGAATGAGGCCTGCAGGGCCTGTAAGACTGAGCTTTTCCACCAGGCGTTTCCATCGAGCCAGCTGGCCTGACCATGTCTATCATGGGCCTCCCAGGGGTGCAGTAAGGGAGGGGGATTTTTTCGCCATCTGTGGTTGGTTTTTGATGTTTTAATTGCTGTGTTGTTGGTTATTTATTATGGTACGTGGATTTTGAGTTGTTGCCGCCCTGAGCCCTACGGGGGAGGGCAGGATAGAAATATAAATAAATAAATAAATGCATACATACATACATACATACATACATACATACACACACACACACACACACACACACACATACATACATACATACATACACACACACACACACACACATACATACATACATACATACATGCATGCATGCATGCATACATAAACAAGCTTTTTCAAGAAATTCTACAGAAGAGTGAATGAAGTTTAACAAGTTTATTTAGGGATAATAAGTGTAAACAAGCGCATAATAATCAAAGGAGCAAAACACACCTAGGATATGCCCTGTTTCCCCCAAAATAAGACCTACCCTGAAAATAAGCCCTAGCATGATTTTTTTGGGATTTTTAGAGGATGCTTGAAATATAAGCCCTACTCTGAAAATAAGCCCTAGTTACAGATTCCCCGGCGCAGCTGATCTGGTCACGCAAAATCATGGAAAAAAATAAGACATCCCCTGAAAATAAGCCCTAACGTATCTTTTGGAGCAAAAATTAATATAAGACCCTGTCTTATTTTCGGGAAAACATGGTAAGCAGTTTTGAGTGGATAGGTTTGGAATGGATTAAGCGAATTGGGGAGTAATGGTTATAGTCACCAATGAACAGAGCTGAGTGGCCTGTGCTTAGCTCTGGTAAAAAAACAACATGCTGTGGAATGATATCAACAAACAGGGAAGTGTCCAGAAATACTGAACATTAGCTACTGCGAGAGGGGACTTCTTATAGTGAAAAGGGGACCCTCAGGCTTATGTAGGGTGATCCTTAATCTCCCAGGACAAAGAGAAGTCTTGCCTTTCTGGGGAAAGACAAGAGACAGACATTAACCTTAGTGGTTTGAGTCATTAATCTGATGGTTGAGGCATTAGTTTAACGGGTCGAGCTTGGGAATGCCTGAAGGTGGGAGGAAACTGATAAAATTACATTTTCTATAACAATGACAATGTAAATGAGGTGGTCATTAGAGAAATTAGTCAAAGGAACAAGTTCTTGGGTTAATACAACACTTGGCAGGACCACTCGGGGCAAAGACATTAACAAATCCTTTGCATAGTCCGTGGTTGGAGATGGGAATGCTCTCTATGGCAGGGTCATTGTGCTCTCTTAATCCCTTCAAGAAGGGTGAAAGATAGGTATTTTTTATGACAGATACGGCTGAGGGCACGTTCAGACAGATTTTTCTGTGTCCTTGTGGGTACACTAGCCAATGCAGAGGGTTGGCAGGATGAGTAAAGACACTGCTGTCTTAAAAGTAGGGTTCCCTCAGTCCTCCATGGATTGGTCTGGTAACAGTCTGTCAAGAAGTCACAACCAACCAGCTATTCGTAATAAACGAATATGCAAATTTTTAACGTTTTCCTGACAGTCCGGGAAGGAATCATCCATCATTTGGAATGGCCTTCAGTGCTCAGGATAGGCTGAGACAGACACTAGCTGGGCTTCCGCAGAGGTGGTATTTGTGGAACCCTCAGCAAGTGATACGACTGTGTGGTGTGTGTTCTCCACAGATTCCCTCGTGGGTTCTGCTTTTCTAAGCTTCTGTCGTGGGGAGAGGCCCCACATCCCTCAGGTGGATGGAAACCCTCAGGTGAGAGGGTGAGAGCAAAGGCCAGCCTGACACATGCATTGAAAAATTGGTCTTGAATTTCCTTGGCTATGGATGTAATGAAGTGTTAAAGTATGAAAATGTCTCATTAAAAAGCGAGAGTGGTGCAGGCTTTTGACGGCTGGACTCTGAACTGAGACCAATTAGATATGCAAAGTTACCCAGAGACCTTTGCTTCCCTGCCTATCAAACGGCTTGCTTTCAAAGCGCACTTTGCCAACTCCCATTTCCCCCTCCCCAGTGCCCTTCTCAGACAGAGAGGGTGTTGAGGATAATTCTGTCATCCTTTTGTTTCCCCATCCGGTGCTGCTGTTTGACACATTTCTTTCTATTTCTTTCCCCATTATTTAGCTCTGCTGTTTTACTTATAGGTGTCTGCCTGGCACGGAAGTTTCATGATTTTAGCTTCTTCTGAGGGTCCTGGTTCAAAACCACACACTGGAGATATGCCTCGATTTCCCCAAACCCTTTTTAACCATAACAGAAGCTGTGGGGAGCTGGACACTTCTAATCAAGGACCGTAGCCTTAACTAGTATGTTCTAGAAGAAATTCTGGCCTTCTCTCTCTCGAGAGAAGTCTCAAATGTGGAGAGTGGAACAAACCAAAGGAATAATTTTTCCTCCTCTTAATAAGTACTCCCCTTCAGCTACACGGCACAGCCAGGCCCCAACCCTCAGCTACTTGATACCATTCCTGTCAAGTTCGGTCAGTCTTTACCCATCCCTCCAGTCTCTCTTGCTTGAGGCCCCATCCCTTAACTGCTAGGCTTCATCCCAAGACAGAGATGGGGCGCTTGTCAACCCTGCCCATCCAACTGTGGTATATTTATTCACTTGGTTTATACTGTCTTTCTCTGTAGTGGGGACCCATGGTTCTCTTCTCCTCCATTTTATTCTCACAACAACAGCCCTGTGAGGTTGCTTAGGTTGAGAGTGTATGACTGGCCCAACTTCATCCAGCGAGATTCCATGGCAGAACAGAGATCTGAACCTAGGTGGTCCTAGATTCCAGTCCAACGCTCTGAACACTTCACAACACTGTGGTCTTCTCTTCCAGTTTCTCATTGTCCTCATTGTCCCAATTGATCAGGGTTCCGAAACTGGACCGTGTTTTCTGGGCATTGGGGATGCTTGTAGATTCTCCATCTTAAATTCTTCCCTTAGGGTGTTGCCACTGCTTGCCATATGTTCACAGATGAGCATGGAATGGGAAATGTTGGAGGCTTAAGCAGGATCCCCCAGTCCTGTTCCTTTATTGTCCTGGAAGTGATATCTGTATTGTATTTTCAATCTTCCTAAATTTTAGCTTAAGGAGAACTATGGCTGGCTCCTTTCAGACCAACTGCAAGTATGGGACAGATTTCAAAGAGAGCCTTCATAAAACTCATCACAGTAATGTAACCTAAGTGGCCCACCTGTTTAATCTCACACACAAAATGTTTGTGAACATTCCATGTCACCCATTTTTATAATGAATTCTAGGATCAGAGTGTGGGATTCCTGAGTCTGAAATCTGGATTTTATGTGTCTTTCAGTGTAGGTATGTACTGCAAATGGCAAGGGAGGTTTTGTTTTCAGAACTGTATATCAGGCCATTAGTTCCCCTGCTTCCCCTCTCCAGAATAGATTTTGTGTAAAAATTGATCTTTTCTATTCTTAATGGAAAATAAATGAAAGGGGCCATCACCTGGCTTGTGGGTTTCTTAATGCTCTGCTTCCTCAGCAAAGGAATGGCCCATTGGATTTGAGGAAGCACAGTAAAACATGCTGTGAAATGTTTCCTTGTAAATATTCGATATGGCTGAACAGGTGAAGAGAAGTGAAGGCTCCACATTGAGTCTCCTGATGAGAAATGCATTCACGGCTGTTAGAGCCAGGGATGGAGTTTCTCTGGCCCTTTTGCCTTTCCAATGAGGCACATGATTTGATTGGCAGGGCTGGTAAGGATCCAAATAGTGGAGGGGGAAGGCGGCTTTATAAGTGAGCTCAGCCACTCCAACACAAACTTTGGCAATGTGCTGCTGACCTACCCACCTTCCCATGGAGCATCATGGGATTAGTGGGTCATTGCTGGTCCATGGGGGAATATTTGTGGTTTTCCATGATTGGCTGATGGGGGACCATTTTCACCTGCTTTGTAATGTTTCAGGGTGTGTCAAAATTTGGCCTTGTCTTTGACTGCTTATGGCATAAATAGTTTGGCAGGAATGGGATAGGTGGCTCAGAATAGTTAGGGATCATTTGCAAGTGTAACCTCAGCTTATGGGTTCTGTGGGGCAGAACATGGAAGGAGTTTGCAACAACTAAATTTTAAACAAAACTGTTTCCTTTTCCTTAACATATAACACTGATCAAACATTAACATTTAACATAACAATTCAAGGTCCTGTTTAAGTTTCATTTCAAGTCCCTCTTATTACAGTCTGATAATGCCAAGTTCATTTCTTCCTGCTCATGAAGACTCCAGATGCTTGATGAGCTGGATTTGAGATGATAAAGGTCTCCAAAAGAACTCTCACCAATTACACACACACACAGCCCTGAAAAAATAAATTCTAACATTTACAATATAGCCAAATTAAATATCTCCCTTCCCACTAGTTCCCAATAACATTGCAGTTACCTTAAATAAGGTGTTAAGAGCTTATGATAATCTATCAAGGTCCCAGCCCGGTAGCCTTGCTTCCTCCAACTTCATGAGCTCTGAAGCCTTCTGATGCTTTCAGTCTCCACCCCTTTCTGGGTCATCCCTTTCTGAACACAGGGGTTACACAAGCATCCTGAGTCATCAGGCACAGTGGACAGTCTAACAGCCCTTCATTTGTTCTACAGAAGTGTAGGTTGTGTGTTGGGTCGTTAACCTTCAGGCTGGACTTGGAGATCCCCCTGAATTACAAGGATCAGTTCCTTTGTGGAAAATGGCTGTCTTGGAGAGTGAATGCTATAGCATTATATCCTCCTGAGGCTCCTTTCCCCAAGTTCTCCCCCCCCCCCCGCATCTCCTCACCAAGCCCTACCAGATAGGAGGGGGGGGGGGATCATGGAAAATCATGGAAAATCCAACTTATTTAAACTTCAAAGTAGCTACATGAGATTGTTGGAATGTGCTATTTTAAATAAGAGGCATTATTTCCTTCTTGCCCTCTTTTCCTGATCTAGGTGCTGTTTCCAGATGCTGTGAGCCCTTTATGGGGAAAGTAGATAGAGCATTTATATTAATTCTCTTTCCATCACAGGTGTTAACAGTTTCAGTTGAGGGTGGCGGGGTTGAGACAAGAGAAAGGCTGTAGGGTGCGTGTAGGGTGGTGTATGAAGACACTGTCTTTAGTTGTTGAACTAATTCCTGTGAACTGAAGGGTGTCAACATAGTAAATTTCTTGTTTAACTGACAACAGCTGAGAACGGTAATCAGCGGCTAACGCGGATTTGCCTGACCGTTGCTGGGCATTAAAAATAAATCTTAAGAACAGCTGGGAAAGAAAGAAGATAAGCAGCAAGGGAGGGTCCGTTATGGGAGTTTATGTTTTGCTCCTTCTGCTGGTGCCTCGTTCAAGGCTTGTTTTGATTTTGTTATAATTTTCCTTGGCATGTTCTCTTTAATCGTTTCAAATTGTTGTCTGTTGCTGGATGGAGAGGTTTGATACATTTCCTTGAATAAACTTTGGGCTGCTTTAAGGATGTGGTGTTTGGATCCAGTGCTTGTGTGTGCAAACCTTCCAGAAAGCGGACCCAAGAGGGAAGTGGCGAGTCGTTACACCTCAACAGAGTGAACTGTTCTTCTGTCTGAGCCTCCTGTGGGGCCAGGACCGCGTCTCTGGTCCTACACAGCTGAATTAGTTTAAGACTAAGTTAGAAAACACCCAAGAAGCAGTTTTGAAACAGAAGATAAGTTTACTGGACAGCATAAGTATCTGACCAGGGTGTTCCCTTAAGTAAGAGGCACACCCACTTCATACAAAAGGACCAATTTTATAGACACAAAAATACAAACGTCATACAGTTCATCCCCATAACTACGTACATGATCCAGAGAGAGATATATCCCTTATGGCATGCAGGTCTGAATCTACATTCTTTGAGATCATAAAACTTCCCTTCAATTCCCAGTTTAAAATGTTAAAACATGATTTTAAACTTTTAAAAGATTATACAAACCATTCTAACAATTATAGAATTATAGTGAAATACAAATACATGTGAATCTCTCATTATCATTTCTGTGTTCATTTAACATTATATAGAAAAACACTTATTAATTTAACTAATCACATTCATGTAGCTATTCTAACCCAAAAACCAAAGTTATAAATATATGTCTGCTGTCACGTTGGCCTTTAGTGACAAGATCTTAAAAATGTTATCTTTGCTTGCCTGCATAATCACTAACAAACTTCTAACATTCCTTTTGACCTACTGCAAACAAGCAGTCTTACTGGTGTCTTATACAGAAGCACCCAGTTTGATTCTTCAATTCTTTGGTTCATACAGCTTCCATATTTCTTGATCAAATACAATTTATAGACATTCTGATCCATCCCCACACTCCCAAAGGCTGAGAGTGAGCAGGGACAGCTGTGGTTGGGAGTGGTGAATTCATACAGGTGGCCCAACAACCTGGAGAGGAAAAAAAAGTCTTGCCTCTTTAACGTGGAGCAGTGGGCAATTGAAGCTTTTCACGGCATGGAGGCAAATAGCATACCAATCAAATCTGTCAAAGGAGCAGGGTTTTTTTTGAAACGCTGTGATGAGGAGGTGGCTATGTACACTTTCCTCAAAAGCTATTTCCCCAGTCAAATTAATACTCTTCAAATGAGACTCCTTCAAAGCAACAAAGAAAACCCCATAACAAAGATGTGGATTTTGGATTTCCTGTAACACAATCAGTTTGACTGTATCTGTATTGTCCATTCATAGCCTGCCAAAGTCTACAGAGGCATGGAACACACTTTCCAGTCATTCTTAATCACAGAGTTGATATCAGATTGCATTCTTGTCTGTTCTTTCCATCCCACGGTTCTCAGTGGTCCTCTGTTTCTTTACAGTCATGTTCCCAATTCAGGAGAACCCTTAGATCTCTTTGATTTGTGTCTTATTTCTCCTGGAAGTGGAAATAAAGGATTTCTCTTCTCTTGAGTTTTGCTGAAGTGCAGCTTCTACTGCATTGTTTTTTCCCCCCATAAACAAATTAAACAGACAGACAAACAAAAAACACCATGGGAAAAATGCAAAGAAAAACTGAGAGAAGAACAGCCAGAAAATGATACTGTGTGTGAAGAGAAGGAACAAACCAATATAATTAAGAAGTCAAGCAAAAACTGGTAAGGGCATGTGCAAGTCACATCTGTGATTTCAGACCAAAACAAAAAGAAGTATTGAGACATTCATCTTAGGCTACAATGGCCCCTAAATTTTGTTGGCTCAGTCATTGCCTACTGTGGTACAGCATATAGCTCCACCACTTCTACTTGCTACCCTCACTTTCTTTCTGGCCTCCTACCCCAGCTCTTTCTTTCTCTTTCTGCCCTGCTATCCAAACTCTCTTTCTACACCCTATCACCTCTGTCTGCCCCACTTATTCCAGCTCTCTCTTCCCATGCCAACTCTCTATTCTCTATATTTCTGCCACTCTACCTCAGCTTTCGTTCTCTCCTTCAGGCCACCTATCCTAACTATCTCTTTTTCTTTCTGCACTTGTAACCTCAGCTTGTGGGTTCTGTGGGGCAGTACTTGGAATGAGTTGCAACAACAATTTTTAAACAACAAAATGGTTTACTTTTCTTTACAATTAACACTTTTAAAACATCAACATTTAACGTTACAATTCAAGGTCCTGTTCAGGTTGCATTTCAAGTTCTTCTATTTACAGTCTACTGATATTGCCAAGTCCAATTCTTCTTTGCAAGTTGGCTGGCTCCTGAAGACTCCAAGGGCTTGATGAACAGGTTGCAACATGATGAAGGTCTCCAGGAGAACTCTCACCCATTACAACCACAAAAGAAAACCCTGAAACAATAAACTCCAACATTTACAACACAGCAAAACAACAACTACCTTCCCAGTAGTTCCCAACAATATTGAAATTACCTTAACAAGGTGTTAAGGGCTTATAGAAATCAAGGTCCGAGTCTGGTAGCCTTGTTCTTATGCAAAAGAGCTCTTTCAGCCTCTCTGCTGCTCCAAGTCTCCACCCCTTACTGGGTCAACCCATTCTGGGCCAACCCATTCTGGGCATGGGGGTTACACACTCATTCTCTTTGTGTCCCTACTCTCTCTTTCTATCTCCCCCCCATCCCTGCCCAATTCTTTGTCGCTTGCCTGCAGTGCTCTGGGTGGGTGTGGTGAGACCTCTCTCCCCCACAGTCCCTCACTCATCACTTCAGCTGGGTGTGGTGATGCCTTCTCCCTCCCACCCAAACAGCTTGGGGCAGGGTGCCCTGTTCTGTCCTGTCCCCTGGCATCAGACTCACTGCTGTTTTACATGAGAGTTGGTTTGGGCAACAGATAGGACATCCGTGACAGGACACCTACTAGAGCCGTGGTGGCGAACCTTTGGCACTCCAGATGTTATGGACTACAATTCCCATCAGCCCCTCCCAGCATGGCCAATTGGCCATGCTGGCAGGGGCTGGTGGGAATTGTAGTCCATAACATCTGAAGTGCCAAAGGTTCGCCACCACTGTACTAGAGAGTTGGCTCAGGCAAGGAATAGGATAGCCCTGTGAGGACCCCAGAGGGGTTACTGGTTGAGTGAGTCTGGGAACTGTAATCATACCAGTCCTCTATACATGAGAAATGGCACCCTCTGGACTACATCTCCCAGAGTCTGTCACTTTTTCTGGTTCATTGTTGGCAACACACTGCTCAATTATATAGGAAGAATAGTTGTGTGCTGTCAATTTGCAACTCAGAAGAGACAAGAGGTAGCTTTAGGATTAGCTGGAAACCTATGGCAAAAATACCTAAGAGAGACCTACATTCCAAATCCTCCCAGTTCAAGAGGAGAACCTTCAAAATAAAGGAGGTGCACTTGTAATGTCTCTAGATGTGTTTTTCTTTTTTCTTAATTGCAGCAAAATATTTGAGTAGGAGAAGTGAATTAAAGGCTGCGGGAAGGGGAATTGTGCCCTCGCTTCTCTGTCAGTAGTTATAATTTGCCTGGATTTTGTAGTGGCTCACTCAATAAAACATATTTTGCCCATTGAATGGAAACAATTGATTTGGTGCACCGCCAAATGATGATGATGATGATGATGATGATGATGATGATGAAGAAGAAGAAGAAGAAGAAGAGGAGGAGGAGGAGGAGGAGGAGGAGTTTGGATTTATATCCCCCCTTTCTCTCCTGCAGGAGACTCAAAGGGGCTTACAATCTCCTTGCCCTTCCCCCCTCACAACAAACACCCCGTGAGGTAGGTGGGGCTGAGAGAGCTCCGAGAAGCTGTGACTAGCCCAAGGTCACCCAGCTGGCATGTGTGGGAGTGTACAGGCTAATCTGAATTCCCCAGATAAACCTCCACAACTCAAGCAGCAGAGCTGGGAATCAAACCCGGTTCCTCCAGATTAGATACACGAGCTCTTAACCTCCTGCGCCACTGCTGCTCCTCATTGATGGGGACAGTGGCTTGAAAAGGATGTCTCTGGAAAGAGGTCCCCTGGTCAAAGTGTTTCCTGGAAAGTTTCAGACCTAGGAGGAGGGGGGAATGAATTAAGCATCACAATGGGCACTTTCACGGGCTCAAGTTCTTGTCCCTTTGCCTCTACTGCATTTTCATTGGCACATGAGGGCAAAGGGCTGTTTCCAAGAATTACATGTTCCAAGAGAGAACAACAAATCAAAATGGTACTTTTGCCATGTATTCAGACTGATGGTCCCCCTTCGTGGCACCAAGTTAGGGGTCCCATTCCCTCAGGGAGATTGGAGAATCTCCTTTGCCTTCCCTCACACCTGCTGTCCACCACTGCTCCAAAAACAAAAAAATGTCACTACGCCACTTCTGGGTAAAACCTTGAATTGACACAGAGTAGTTCCTAGAATCACTGGAAACACTGTGGTAGAGCTTTTTCCCTATCTTTTTAGGGGCACAGGACGCTCAGAGTGGAAGTTAATAAACCTGGTAACCTTTAATTCCACAATTCCAACTGCAGATTGCAGATCCTTCTGCTTGTAAAACCAAATTGAGAAATATTATTACCATGGGCAAGTGAGTTATTTAGAGCTCTGATTCAATTAACTTCTCTCTCACTTAGCAGATGGGAGGTGAAAAAAATACTTTCCTTTGGCATTAACAAGACAACTGAAAATGAAACTTTACGAGTGCAATTTGGACAAGAAAGAGAGGCGGGAATTGTGAAGGGTGTTTTGCATTGTACTGTTCGGAAATGCAAGGGTTAAAAACTATAGACTATGGTTAGAATATAAATTTGGCGGCATTCACATGGGCTGCTGAAAGCCCTTTTTAGCTGTTCTCCCACTGCAGCTGTAATGGTGGGGGAAACAGAAAAGAAAATCAGGAGGTAGAGTTAAAATCACATTGCAACCTACCAGCACACATGATTTCAGCCTTGAGGCTCAAAGACCTATTATGGTTTATTTAAAATATTTTTTCCCTTCTGCAAATTTAACTGCTGGGATATTTATCAAGGAGGAGAAAAGCATGGGGAAGGAGAGGGAAATTTAACCTCTTCCGCCCTGGCCATCTTCCCCTGGAAATGCCAACTCCAAGCTGTTTGTATGAACACAGGGGGGGAAATTCAGCTACCTCTAAATTGTTGGAATAATAGGTTAGCAGAATGCTCAAGAAACGTAACACAGCAGAGTCTATCTGGTTTGTGTGTGCTTTTAAGAAGAAGAAGAGTTTGGATTTATACCCCCCCTTTCTCTCCTGTAGGAGACTCAAAGGGGCTTACAAACTCCTTCCCCTTCCCCTCCCCCAACAAAACACCCTGTGAGGTGGGTGGGGCTGAGAGAGCACCGAAGAACTGTGACTAGCCCAAGGTCACCCAGCTGGCTTGTGTGGGAGTGCCCAGGCTAATCTGAATTCCCCAGATAAGCCTCCACACTCAAGTGGCAGAGTGGGGAATCAAACCCGGTTCCTCCAGACTAGAGTGCACCTGCTCTTAACCACTACGCCACTGCTGCTTTGAATTAAGGCTTTAAAGGCTTAACGTTTCTTCCTCTACCCTCTAGATTTCCCCTGACAGCTAAATTGTAAAAGAAAAACATTTGTTTCAAATATAAAAGAAAATATAAATTGTATCAGCCTCTACAATCCTCGAGCCAGTTCTGGGTCAGTCACGAAGACTGTCAAATGTGCACTTGTAATTCCCCTGCTGAGAATTTAGTTCCCAGATTTGCACAACCTTGCTTCAGATTGATCCCACACATCCATAGGGAAAGGGGGCTTCTGCTTAGGGTTACCAAATCCAGGTTGGAGAATTCCTGGAGATTTGGTGGTAGAACTTGAGGTGGGTGGGGGTAGGGAAGGGAGGGGCCTCAGTGGGGTGTAATGACATAGGATCCACTCTCTAAAGCAGCCATTTTCTCCAGAAGAACCAATCTCTGTCATCAGGAAATTAGGTGTAATCATAGGCATTCTCCATGCCTCACCTGGAGGTTGGCAACCCTACTGTTCTTCAGCATCATTTTTTTTTGTAACCTGAACTGCCCCCGAGGTCCTGTTGTTGTGTATACCTGTGTGCACCCTATCAGCAGATTAGGAGCCCCCAATGGGATTATAGCCATTGCAGGTTGGTAAAATGGGTGGGGAGCCATATGCCCTTTCTCCTTGTGCATTATAGGCTTGATCCTGTTGGGAGAACCACACCTGGTGCGTGTGTTTCCCTTGCAAAAGTAGCAGAGCGGCACAGAGGCTGAACACAGGGAAGCTTACCTGGGCACACACGCGTGGCTGAGCTTGCTAGAGAGAACTTCAGACACAAAAGAAAGTCAGAGTCGTTTGTAGTTTCTAATCTAATGAAAAGAGTATTTATTAGTGAACTCCATTCTGGATAGAAAGATGGAGAAATAGGTTCACTATCTATTCTAATTAGCTGGATGGAGGCGGATGCGTAGGAGACACATCCTCTCCCTAGGCATGGTGAAAGTAAGATGGAGAGGTTCTGAGAAGAAGGTGGAAGCAAGGGAGGAAGTCCCTAAGGGTATCAGTCTACATCAAAGGGATAGAGGGCCTTTCCCCACTCACCGTTTGCTGCGTGCTACTCTTGAAAAGTAGCGTGGGGTCCAGGGGCACTCCCCACTACAGGAGTGGCGACAACGCAGCCGCCCCGACTCTGCCGCTCTCGCACCCCCTCAGCGCGCGTCATTTCTGGCGCTGCTGAAAACGGTGCCTTTTGATGACCCCGCGCAGAGCAGTGGGGAAACCAGGGAACACAATCCAGAGTCAGCATGATAGAGTAAAGGTGACAAATTCCTAAGTCCCTACTAGCTCGCTAGTAAAAAAAACCCTCTGTAGGATGAGGCAGGAAACAGCGTAAAGTCCCTTTCTTCCAACAGATCCAAACTGGACTCCATGGACTTGGAAACTGGATTCCCAACAGGGTAACTCACCAGGGCATGCCTGATCACACAGACCCAATGAGCACCAAGGAAAAGCATAACATGGACTTAGGTGCCATATAATCCAGTCTACATTTGCCATAACTGAACACTTGGACAGGCCACGGTGACAAATTATCTATTGCCTTGATTCTGTCTCCTTTTTGCAGAGCCCTGTGCTGGGAAAGAGGTTTAATAGCTGGACATTTCAGGTCAAATCCTGTCAGCCAGCCCTTAGCCTTGGGTCTGATTCTGAGCCTGAGGTCTGGCTCTGAGTTTGACCTCTGTGGCTGCATCTCATGAGCCAAGAGTAGCATAGTAGCAGAAACCCTGAGCTTTTGTAAGTGAATCTGGAAACTTGTTCTTCACTGCCATGGAGACTCTGGACAGCCACAAGCAACCCCCTGACCCTGGCTTCAGCTCCCCATCTGCACTGTGGGGATAATTGACCTACTTTGGAAGACGATTGTAAATAATGATGAGAGTGCGCATGCAGGACATGCTGCTTGGTGCCGCAGGAGTCTGAACCTTCCGTCAGGTTGGAAAACACTGCAGCTATGTGAACTGATTGATATTCAACACTAACGTGAACCTGAACTATACAAAGGAAACCACATGGTTTACGAAAGGACTTGCTTTTGATTTTTCAGTGAATGGTGTGTTTCCCCCCCACCCTCTAATTAGGCATGCATGTCTTTTTTGGTAGCCAGCTATTTTGCATAATGTGTATTTTGTACCAATTGTTTCCTTTCGGACTCGAATATGTTGAATGTTTGTCTGCGTGGTGCCTGACAGGGTCATACCAATAGAACGGTGTGTACCGCCAAGGAAGAAACAAAGGAAGAAGCCACCTTACTTAAGTGCATCTAATCTTGCTTTCTGTGTTCCCCATTAAGCACGGAGGAGAAAATGTATTCCTGGAGAACTATTGGTCTTCCACGGAATCCAGCATATTTTTTGCTGTTGTTTCTCTCCTTTTAGTAAATGTTTGGGGAAATGAATTCCAAGTAACGAAAGCTTCCATTTTAACTGCAGTCTATTGCAAGGACAGCTTCCCCCTCCCCCTCCCCTCCCAAGTGGCTGAATGCAAATTGTTTGCTCTGACTGTTATCTCCAAAAAGTTTGCAAAAGAGAAATGCTGGCAGAATCCCTGTGCTCTGAATTGTAAAACACGAAGCCACTATTTGGTGGTGTTTGCACATGGAGGTTCAATACAAAATCTTGGTTTAATAGGTAAGGCTGAGGTTGAGTCTGGTAAATCTGGAGTGGAGTGGAGCCTGTTCTGGAGAATTATGGTGAAGTCTAGGGGAGAAAAGTGGGATATATATGAAACAAACAGATAGATAAATCACTTGAGGAGGCAGGGCAGAATCTGTTAAATTCACATCCCAATGTTAGTTTTCCTGACTCTTGGTGACGGGCTGTGGCTCAGTGGCAGAGAATCTTCTCGGCCACAAAAGGTTTCAGTCCCCGGCACATTCAGTTGAAAGGATCAGGTGAGGTGAGAGAACTTAATCTGAGACCCTGAAGAGACAGAACTAACCAGGATGGGGAACGGTGGTCTGGTTCAGTATCAGGCAGCTTCATGAGTCACCTCCACACTAGATGAATCATGTTTTACTGAAGAGCAAAGAAAAAACAGTCTGAAACTAAGAGGTTTATCATTAAAAGGCCAAACTCTGTCAAAGGTGAGAGCAGGAAATCACCAAAGAGTCATTTGCATAACTGAAAATGTACAAACTAATATTTGAGATTTTGTATAATAATCCCTGAGGCGTCTGCAGCCCAAACTCTGGTTATTGCAACTCCTCATTAGGAAGCAGAAAATGAAGAAGAGTTTTTTTTTCTACTGTAAGAATCTTGAAGTGGCTTACAATCCCCCCCCCCCAAAAAAAACCCAGGCTGGTGGGTCTGAGAGAGTTTTGAGAGAACTGTGACTAGCCCAAGGTCACCCAGCAGGCTTCATGTGAAGGAGTGGGGAAACATATCCAGTTCACCCGATAAGAGTCTACTGCT
This sequence comes from Sphaerodactylus townsendi, assembly GCF_021028975.2. NCBI lineage: Eukaryota > Metazoa > Chordata > Lepidosauria > Squamata > Sphaerodactylidae > Sphaerodactylus > Sphaerodactylus townsendi. Next base: position 99,231,399 of record NC_059430.1, on the reverse strand, counting down.
CATGTGGGAGAGTGGGGAATCAAACCCAGTTCTCCAGATTAGTCTGCTGCTCTTAACCACTATACCAAGTATCACATACGTAACCTCAAAAACATATAAATATACATAGGAATGCCCTGCATGATTGTTTTCTCGTACTGGCATAAATCCATCCATGGTTTGTGTTTGGATTCCTGGCAACTGTGCACTTTTGTCCTTTGCCTTTCTGTAAAATGTTTCTGAGAAGGAAAGGTGGTATATAGTATAGCCTGATCTGATGAGCTCTCATAAGATAAACAGGGTCAGTACTTGGAAGGGAGACCACCAAGGAAGACTCTGCAGAGGAAGGCAATGGCAAACTGCCTCTGCTTCTTACTTGCCATGGGAACCCATTGCTGGAGTTGCCTTAAGTTGGCTGTGACTCGATGGCACTTTACATGCACAGAGGGTCTCTGAAAACCCCTCTCGTTCCATCAAACTCTTTGCCTGTCGTTTCCTTGACACACTGCTGATCCTACCATCCCATCTACCCACCCAATATATCTTAACATAACTTTTTGATTGTCTTTCTTTTTCTCTGAAACAGCTGTATTTGCTTCCATCACAAAGTACATTTGGAAAGTCACAATTTGCAGACTGTTGATTTGGAGAATTATGACATAACAACTTCGCTGAAAATCAGCAGACAGGACTTTGGACAGTTCCTGGATGGACAGCCTCGCTGTCTGATGAACTCATCTAAACAGTTGCGTGGTTTGGCATTGGGGTTGGCAATCAGGTAGGGATTTCAGCCTCCAGGTAGGACCTGGGAATCGCCAAGAACCATAGCTCATCTTCAGACTACAGAAATCAGTGTCCCCAGAGAAAATGAATGCTTTGGAGGGAGGGCTGGAAGGCATTGTACTCCACTAAGGTCTGTCACCTCTATTCCCAAATCTTCAGGGGTTTCCCAACCTGGAGCTAGCGACCCTGAGAGTCAGCGTGATGTAGTGGTTAAAAGCAGGTGGATTCTAATCTGGAGAACCGGGTTTAATTCCCCACAACTCCACTTGAGTGGCAGAGGCTTCTCTGGTGAACCAGATGTGTTTCCGCACTCCTACATTCCTGCTGGGTGACCTTGGGCTTTCAGCACTCTCTCAACCCTACCTACCTCACAAGGTGTCTGTTGTGGGGAGAGGAAAGGAAAGGAGTTTGTAAGCCACCTTACAGGAGAGAAAGGTGGGGTATAAATCTAATCTCCTCCTCCTCCTCCTCCTCCTCCTCCTCCTCCTCCTCCTCCTCCTCCTCCTCCTCCTTCTTCTACCCCACACCCTCTGCCTGTGACTAGGGAAGACCTGTCAACCCTCCAACCAGTAGCGACATGGCAGGGAGCCAGACAAAAAATAGCTTCATACAGCGCTTCAGTGTTACTTGCAGACATGTGGCCAGAAGTAATGTCATCATGTCACACAACTCTATTCCCCCCTTTTTGCTCCTGCTGCTCATTAGGCCAGAGGCCAGCAGTGGGAAATTACCCCTAGATGTAATCAGGCCTATAATCATAAATTTTATATTGAGGAGGCATAAACGGAGTTGCCAGCACTTCACAGCCAAAGGGATTTTGAGGACAGTATCTGGGGAAGGTGGAATTTGGGGAGAATATGATGCTTCTTCTTGGTAATTCTCTATGAATTTCCTTTAATTTCTGTGGTTAAAGATGATAGAGGTATGTGGAAATTCCGAGACTTTTGCTCCAGAACCCATTTTCATTTTTCTCCCACTCCTCAATTTTTCAAGGGTCAGGGACTAAGGGTGGGGCTTGCCAGCCATCAGCAAACATGAGTATAATGAGGGGATATTTGAAATAAGTTTTAGCTGGGAGTGTTTTGATGATCACTGCAAGTTGCCTCAAACCAAGAGGAAAGGTGGGCTAGAAAAGTTTTAATGAATAAATAAATAAAAATGAACAGCTCCCCACAACTGAATGAGAGCACAAGTGTCTGTGTGGGAGAGTCTTCGGAGGTGGATTTGGGACCCCAGTTTTCCTTACTAAAACGTGAAACCATTTGGAACTTTTAAAAAACCCTCATTAGATTGCCTTTATACCTTCTTCATGCAATCTGGAATGCTGTAATCCCAGATTCCTTTGGGGAAATTGAATCTTGGTAACACCTGGTGACTCTGAACCGCCATCTGGGATGCTGTTTAGGAGCAACTCGAAAAACCACTGCTTGAATTTCATTTACCCTTGCAAAAAGAGAGAGACTGACTGGAAGGCCCATTTCGGTTGGTTACATGACTGATCTTCTGCTCTAAGTGAAAAATCTGGATTGTTCTACAGTCTTATAAGGCACGTCAGGAGAAGGCTTCTTGCTGCAGGGGAAAGCACCACCTTTAGTGGAACGGGACTGCTTGTTCCAAAGCAGGCTTTTGCCTTCAGATATTTCCTCTTACAAATCTCCCAGCTGCATCCAAAGACCCTGTCGTTCCTACATGTTCTTTGGAGGAGTTTTTGTCAGAAAAGTTTGTGGGTTTGCGCCTCTAACAGAGCATTTCAGATGGTTGGGTTCAGCTGTCAGATTGCCTGTTTTGGAAAACTTTTGTTCTCCTTGAAAAGACAGAAAGTTGCCTTGCCTCAGAAGCGCTCTAACTCTCCACCACCTGAAAATCAAGCGGCCTCATTATTATTATCTTCATCTGCTGAACTGGAGCTGGCTTGTCAGCACAATGCAGGCAGGTAATTGAAGTCCTGGGTTCCCATAGCAGAAAGCAGCTGCTCCTCATTAAAATGGGATTATCCCAACGTGGATGGGTTTTCTGCCTCCTGTATGCTGAAAGAGTGAAGGAGCAAAAATGAAGGGATGGGAAATCATTGCCTGCATTCCAGTGGGTGAATACAAAAACTGGATCTACAAATAGAACATCCGAATGGCGTTGTGTAGGTTTAAAGTTTTCTTGAGCTTTTTACCTATGTAAATAAGTTCTTGGAGGATATACTGATCAATGGCTACTAATCATGACAGAAACATAGTCCTTCCATATTCAGGGACAATATTCCTCCAAATATGTCACTGGCAACCAAGATGAAGTTAATTCATGCCATAGTATTCCCTGTTATTATGTATGGATGTGAAAGTTGTCAGGAAGAAAGTAGATTCCTTGGAAATGTAGAGTTGGAAGATAGTGTTATGGATACTGTGGACTGCCGAAAATACCCAAATAAGTGGGTTCCAGATGAGACTATTGTACTTTGATCACATAATGAGAAGACGAGAGTCACTGAAAAAGACAATAATGCTATGGAGGGTTGAAGGCGGCAGAAAAAGAGGAAGACCCAACATGAAATGCATTTACTCTATAAAGCAGACCACGGCCCTCAATTTGCAAGAACTGAACAAGGCTGTTATCGACGTTTCAAAGGACATTGATTCATAGAATCACCCTGAGTCAGAAGCAGCTTGACACAACTTCCTCTAAATATCAGAGACATAACTAACCAGCAAGGAAGGCCTGCTGACTTCCCGCTGTGCTTGTGGGCTTCTGAGAAGTGTCTGACCGGATGCTGTTCAGAACTGGTTGACTGTACTTGACAGACTTTGAAGGGAAGGCAGCTTGCTATAGCTCAATCTCACCAGATCTCAAAAACTAAGCGGGGGTGGGGGACCCCCAAAGAAGACCCTGCAAAGGAAGGCAATTTTAAGCCACCTCTGCTTCCAACTTGCCTTAAAAGCCCCTTGCTGGGATTGCCTTAAGTCAATTGTGACTTGATAGCACATACATACTTGATGGACGTTCATTCTTGTGAAGCAGGAACTCTTTCTTATATATATTTGCACGCAGCTGTTCTTCTCACACACTCCCCCTGTTTTCAGGAGAAAGAATTTACAACCAGGCAAGAAGGTTTTTTTGTCACAGGATTAGCTTGGGTGATGCAGCCTTTTACATTTCACAGAATTCTTCATCAACACTGTTCTGTATAATTTAAACTCTTGCATGCTAACAAATTCATAAAGAAAGTTCTTTCTCTGGTCTTCTGTATCTTTATTTTCTGAAATGACAGGCAGGACTGACAGAGTGCCCTTCCATGGTTCCTACATGAAGCTGTCTGGGGAAATGTATTAATATGAAGAGAGAGAAAATGCTGGACTAGATGTACCACTGCGTTTAAAAGGTATTTGGAATGGAGCTCAAAGGAGTGAGGTGGCATGGGTGGTCCCCCTGTTTCATAGCAATTTCTATACTAAAAATAACCTCCAAGCTTCAGAGAGAACTGAGTGTGAGGAGAAATTGATTCTGGAGAAAATAGATTTATGTTGGGGGACTTTTAGCACCAGCGGCAGCAACTGTGATCACCAGCGGATTTCTCCTCCCCAGCAAAGACTTTCTGCTTTTCATCTTTTTTATTAGGTCCATTCCAAGAGCTGACATACAGAATAAATGGCCCTGAGCTAGACCAGAGATGTGTCAAACAAAAACTTGCAATAGCCAAGCTCCCTGCCACCTGCTCTGATTAAAGGACAGCCCTGCTGACTTGAGCCACATGCTTTATTCTTTCCCTGAATTCACATCGCTAGTATACCTGGAAGAGATTGCTTATAGAGACCAGACAGCTGGAATTACCCACCCTCAGCAAAGACTCCCCAACCCCCATGTCCCTTTGTGAATGGGAAGATCTCCTCCATCTTGAGTGCTGGGATGATTGAATCACACCCCCTCCCCCCCCCGCCCCAGTTCAGAAGAAGACAAGATTGAGCCATTACATTTTCAGAGACATGGAGCCAAGCTAGATGAGATGTCATCCTTGAGTTTCCTGACAGGGATTTGCCTCCATTTTGTAGACTCTGGAATCCCTTTTACGAGTTCTGTGAGGGGCTAGTTCTTGTTGGGCATGGCATGGCATGGGGAGAGGAGGTCTTTTCCCTCTGTCATTTTTCCAACCAGAGACAGTGGGCCCAACAGTGCTCTTAAAAGGTATTCCAGGGCTCTGCAAAATAGACATGGGCCTACTGGGTGAACTTGGGGATAGCATCTCATCTAATTGGCCCCACAGAGGCAGTGTCTTCCATGAATGGGCCAGAACTGTGAAAAACTCAGTCACTAGAGATGCAGCAAATTTGTTTGGTAAGGTGCACATACCATATTCAGTGGCCACAATTACTCACAAGTCAAACCTCTCTAAAGATTGTCGAACAGCTGGGCAATAGAAGTGATGGCAGAATTTCATTTTCTAGGGGGACTGCCTCGTGGAGGATTTTATATTTGAGCCAATGAGTGATCAGATGGGAGATTCCCAGCATTGTGGTCCCTCCACCATTCTTGCCTCACCTGAATGGCAGAAAATAAAGTGATTGTGTCAGACGTGCTTGAATCAGATTTGCCTAAATGATGAGACCACAGAGGGCAAGTGAGAGCGCAGGAGAGTGAGGGCAATGTAATCCAAACGGTGACCCTTTCCCCCCTCCAAAGGAGTTCTGAGATTCATGAAAAGGGGACAGTGGTGTTTTTTTTTAACAGAAAGACTGTTTGTATAAAACAGCAGAGGGCTGATTATTTTTTATTTTAAATACAACCTAGCCTTTGTTTTGAACGAGCTGATGTACGTTTATGCCTTTTGTACAACTGCAATCAATAAGGTGGGGAATGCGAGGAGATGAAGGGCGCGGACCACAAGGGACCTCATTAGTTTTTATGACAATAATAACTCACGGTGCAGACCTGGCTCTCTTTAATAAAAGGAAAGCTTTGTATCATAGATAATTCTTTCTCTCTTAAAAACCTGGAGACAGAAAAGGTGCCGCTTAGAGGATAATGTGCTAAGCAAGGGCCTGGCTAGTTTTGGAAAGAATATTGAGAGGGTTTTAAAAGGAAGAGATGCTTTACCTTAGCTACCCAGAAGCTACCCATATTGATATGGGATTCTATGTATTGTTTTCTCTGGACTTTATGTTTAGTACAATGTAGTAGGATGTGTTGAGTAGATCCGGTTTGATTCCACAGGCAGTTACATAGGCGTTCCTGAGAAGGAATGGGTAGGTATCTTTCTCTGGTAACGGCTGAGGGTAAGATGTTGAATCGGGCCTGCATGAAGGCATGGCATTTCTTTGGTGAGGTTAAGTTTGTGAAATAAGTGGCCAGAGTTCCACTCAAAGGAAGAATGCTGTAGCTCAAGGGGGAACAGACTCTGTTACCCTATGAGATTAAGAAATGAAGTTCTAAATGTAAATATATTTACAATTTTATATGCCATTAAAGGTTGAATTGAATTGAAGAAATGAAGTGGAGGAAAAGGATCAAACATTCCATTTGACAACAAACTAGCAGATTCACTGCATTCCAGTCTTTAAAAACAACCAGAAAGAGATAGAGTCATAGAAATCCCTCCCCCCAACAATATACAGTTGGCTCCTTTCCCTTTCCCTTCCACTAAATCCAAAACACACATGAACACATTTGCTCACTTAATTTTATCAGACTACAACAAAGCCAAACCAAAGATTCAAGCCTTGGTATGTTGAGGGTTGGGTTGTTGTCTTGCAGGGATTTCAATTCTGGATTGGAAAATGCATGGAAGGAAGAAATCAAGGCTGGCCTACAAAGGACCTCTTAGGGCTGCTTTGGAAGGTGGATCCTATGGAATTATACCCCACCAAGGTCCCACCCTTCCATAAATCCCACCCTCCCCAAACTCCACTCCCAAAGCTCCATGCATTTTCCAATCCAGAATTGAAATCCCTGCAAGACAACAACCCAACCCTCAACATACCAAGGCTTGAATCTTTGGTTTGGCTTTGTTGTAGTCTGATAAAATTAAGTGAGCAAATGTGTTCATGTGTGTTTTGGATTTAGTGGAAGGGAAAGGGAAAGGAGCCAACTGTATATTGTTGGGGGGAGGGATTTCTATGACTCTATCTCTTTCTGGTTGTTTTTAAAGACTGGAATGCAGTGAATCTGCTAGTTTGTTGTCAAATGGAATGTTTGATCCTTTTCCTCCACTTCATTTCTTCAATTCAATTCAACCTTTAATGGCATATAAAATTGTAAATATATTTACATTTAGAACTTCATTTCTTAATCTCATAGGGTAACAGAGTCTGTTCCCCCTTGAGCTACAGCATTCTTCCTTTGAGTGGAACTCTGGCCACTTATTTCACAAACTTAACCTCACCAAAGAAATGCCATGCCTTCATGCAGGCCCGATTCAACATCTTACCCTCAGCCGTTACCAGAGAAAGATACCTACCCATTCCTTCTCAGGAACGCCTATGTAACTGCCTGTGGAATCAAACCGGATCTACTCAACACATCCTACTACATTGTACTAAACATAAAGTCCAGAGAAAACAATACATAGAATCCCATATCAATAGCCTCCCACCTGCTTCAGACTTAGGAATGACTAGACTGCTTCTCAATGATGCTAGCAAAAGACGGATCGATGCTGTTGCTGGGTTCCTTGCTTCAATTTTGCCTGCTGTATTTTAACTGAGCTCTTGATGTAAAAGTTTACTTATGCCATTAAAGGTCTATATGATACAATACGATTAAAATGCTCTTCCATCTGTGAGGTAGGTGGGCCTGAGAGACTTCTGAGGGAACTGTGACTAGCCCAGGGTCACCCAGCAGGAATGTAGGAGTGCAGCAGACACACTTCTGGTTCACCAGATAAGCCTCTGCCATTCAGGTGGAGGAGTGGGGAATCAAACCCAGGTCTCCAGATTAGAATCCACCCACTCTTAACCACTACGCCACATGTGCTGTCTTCTTTGAGCATTTCTTAGAGGGGTTGTAATAATAACAAATATTGACAACTCGAGGCAGCTGCTATGAGGGGTAGATGTTCATCAGAGCTGGGGGGAAAGTTTAAATGAGGCTATTGAGAAGAAAAACAAAACCTGCTTCTGGGGAAATGAATCATGGAGGGAGGAAAAGGGCTTGGGGGTCTTTTTGGAGACCTCTCACACTGTCTGAGCAACAGGGGGGGCTCTGTAATGTTGGAAGGGATGCAGAGAGCACTGATGGGAAAGCAATGTGGCATGTGGCTTCACAATAAGCCACCAGATTTTGGACTGCAGGAGTCAGAGGCTATGAATAATTTGGACTGCTTTTCAGTGGTTTATGAATATGATGCTAATTTCACACAGCTATAAAAAGTGACAAGTCACACTGAACCAAATCAGTAAAGGCCTTGAAAAGGCTGTCAAAGATGACCTGGTGCTTGCACCTTTACCTTTAAGAGTAGCAACACAGTCATCAGCTCCAGGCTTTTGGAACAGGACTAAATTATTTAATTTGATCTGAGCTCAAGGTAACAGTTGCCAACTCCATGTTGCAAAATTTCTAGAGATCTGGAGGTGGAGCATGGGATGGCAGGGTCTGAGGAGGGGAGGTTGACAACCATAGCTATATCATCAGTAGGGCTGTATCACTTCAGGCTGCAAGAAACAAATAACTCCATGCTGCACACAGAAAATTAACATGCCTTTGAAAAAGAAGAGTTGAACCTGTTGGATCTCCACCTGTGGAATTACTAAACACAGACATGTGCTTTTGCAACATGGGGCCAGGAGCTCCTTGGAGGGATCACCAAGAGTCCCCTCTGTGGCACTTGGGGTATATCGCTGTCACAACCACTCCCCTTCCCCAGAAAGTCACGTGCAATTCAAAACACCTTCACCTGTCTGGAGCTTATGTCCAAACCAACAGCAAATGATGGGGTCACCTTAGCATCTGTTCCATGGCAGTTTGCTCCTGCAAGGGAATGAGGAGCAAACTGCCACTGTGTGGTTATCCACTCCACTCAGGATAGTAGGGGTCAAGTCCCCTGCCCAAGTGAGACCCTGGAAACTGTCTGAGCTGCCAGTCCATTCCAGGACTGAAAGTTTGACCCTCCTCCCTCAGCGATTGTTCTAGCCCAGTCTGCAGACACCAAAGAGAGAGGTCTGGGTCTCCTGCTACTCCTGCTAACAGGGAGTTTTTTAATGATATACTAGGAATATTGTCTGTCTGTCTGTCATCTTCATTTGTGCCCCAATGTTCTCCTCAACATGTACACAAAACAGCTTACCACATTGTTCTCTTCTCCTCCATTTTTTCCTTACAGCAACCATGTGAGATGGGTTAGGCAGAGAGTATGAAACTGCCCTGGGTCATGCAGCAAGCTTCCATGCCAGAAAGGGAATTTGAACCTCAGTCTCTCAGATCCTAGTCTGACCACTACACCTGCAGCGGCTCTCCCTTCCTGCAGTCTGAATGATATTTATATTGACTTCCCCAAGCCCAATAAAGGCTGGAGACAGATCTCCAAAGAGCAGAAGAGAAGGAGGCCAGATTTCCTGTCATGTACATAATCATGAGGATATGAAAAGAGCCCTTCTGGATGGGAACCAAGGCCCATCAATACCACCATTCCATTTCCAGCAGCAACCAGCCAGATGCTTCTGGGAAGTTTGCAAAGCAGAGAGATAAACAGCAGCCCTCCCCTGTTGGTTGGGATCTGGTATTCAGAGAAACACTGACCTTCCATTAAGCTATCATGGCTAATAGCCATTGATGGACTACTCCTTCCACCACAAATGTATCTGATCTCTTTTAAAAGCCTTCTAATCTAATGGTTGTCACTACATTTTGTGGCAACGCATTCCATAAGTTAATCATGAAGAAATGCTTTCCTTTCCTCTCCCCTGCCGTCTCAAGCCAATCAATTTCTCACTGGTAAACAGCTTTTGCAAGATTTTGTAGTGTTTCAAAAACTTCTTTGACTAGAGAGAGAAGGGACAAAGCACATGACTGTGTAGCTTGAAGCAAGAGGGACTTTGTTATTTCTCTTAAAGGGCCACACTAGATATTCTGCTGTAAAGGTACAGCTGCCGCTGAAAACAGCAGTCATGTGTTTGGCTCTGTAATGTTTAGCTAGACTTAACCATCCCTCACCAATTTCCTCATTTCTTACCCATTTCAGTGGCTGCTGCTTGGCAAAGTGGGGAAATGTGGATGTCAATGATGGCCATGTTATAAGAGAAAGAGTTGGACACGCACCTTCCGTTTTGCTGGCAACTGTGCATTTAGCTGAACATCTGATTTGCCATGGTCATTTCTACAAGCTTTACTCCCAGCTCTTTTCCTACAAGGCAAACAGCTAGGTGCATGATCCCTACCTGATCTATCAACGTACACTCCAGAACTTTTTTCCGACCAAAAGTAAGGAAGGAAAAATGACTGAAAATATAAGAGAGGGTGGGAAACAAGGGACAGGTTAAAGAAAGAAACAACATCATAGCAAACAGGGAAAATGAAGAGAAGAAAAAGTGACAGAGAAAGACGATATTCATCACTTCCTCATCCCCCCCAGCCCCTCTCTGGTCTCATATGGGTAAGAAACCACCTAACTTCACTGAGCTCCAAGTGAACAGAATGAGCTGTCCATGGTGCTGGATTCTTTAGCACTGCTCTTAATGGGGAGGCAGAAAGAGAAACAATGCAGTCGCTTGAGGTTCCTGCAGCATTTAATATTTATGGCCAAATGGCTGTGCCTGCTTCCAGACTCCTGTATTCATGAGGTTTTTGCAACCCCAGTGCCCCCATTAAAGAGCCCAGGTAGAAGGCAAGCCTCCCTATGTCAATATGCCATCATTCCTCAGAGAAGTCCAGTCAGCATCTTTTAATTAAAGAGCCATCTGGAACAGACAACGGCCTTCTCTGAGTACAAAGGCATTGCTGTGAAAAAGTAAGTTTGCAAAAGGAAGGAAGAAGGAAGGAAGGAAGGAAGGAAGGAAGGAAGGAAGGAAGGAAGGAAGGAAGGAAGGAAGGAAGGAAGGAAGGAAGGAAGGAAGGAAGGAAGGAAGGAAGGAAGGAAGGAAGGAAGGAAGGAAGGAAGGAAGGAAGGAAGGAAGGAAGGAAGGAAGGAAGGAAGGAAGGAAGGTTGGTTAATCCAATTCAACAGTGAGGTCTGGACAGACATGTTTCTGAACTTCCCATCATGTTGTGGCTGTGGCAAGTTGAATGTCACAAAGCAAGAGAGCAGGAGAGAAAAATATTTTAGGGTGTTTCCTGAAGGCCCCTCCACCCTCCTGTGTCCAACATTAGTAGTGTCCAAACATTATGGAATCCATGAGAATGTGATGTAATGGCTAGAAGACTGGAGAGCTAGAGTGGTGTAGTGGATAGAGGTTTGGACTAGGATTTGGGAGGTTTGAATCCCCTCATGAAAGCTTACTGGGTGACCTTGAGCCAAACACATGTAGTCAGCCTAAGCCCCCTTATAGGATTGCTGTTATGAGAATAAATGAGAGGAGGGAGAACAATATTTGTTGTAAGTGCCTTTCATTCCACCTGGGAAGAAAAGTGGGGTATAAATGGAGAAAGCAACTAGGTTGGTGAGGTTGACAGTGGAGATCCTGGTTTGTAGCTTAGTCTATTTCATCTGCTGGTAATCTTGATTGATTGTTTTATATTGCGTTTTATTGTACTTTGTACTTTTCTCTTTTGATCTGCTTTGAGGGATTATACCAAACATTTTAGATAATAATAACATTAACATACTTGTTTTTGTTACTAAAGGCTTTCCTGCAAAATTACATTCAGCATTTAACTTCCCATATCGTCTGTTATTTCAATATGTTTAGCCTGTAGAATTTTAGAATATGTTTTAATGGTTTTTTTTAAATTAAAGTTTTATTTGCACATCCCTACAGGATATTTTCATGAAAAGAATGGGCAAGCAACTAATACATTCATAAATAACACTAATAATCATGTGGCCCTTTTAATCTAATTCTGAAGCATGCCTTCTGCCTGCAGATACTTACATCTTCAGATAGGGGCCACACTCATCCCAAACAGCTGTTTCTTCAAGCTTGGGGTACTCCCCAAATTTGTAGAAACATCTGGGGAAAAAATCTGAGGAATTTAGTATAAAAACTTTCTCACCAGCCAGGGAGCTGCAGTGGTGGCCCGGGAGGAGGGGAGGGGAACCACAGGAGGCCCAGCTACAGAGGGTGGGAATCTCACTGGGCCTGTAAAAGCAGCAGCAATAGTGGGGGGGGGTATACATTTGGGAGGATTACATCCTCCAGTCAAGAGGTTTGGCTGGGCCTGCCCTGTTGTAAGAGGAGGTAAGGGGCCCGTCAACTTGCTGCTGTTGGTGAGTATGGAAGGGGAAGGGGGAAAGCTGTTGAACTGGTGGCCAGGAAATTCACCACTGATATTCATTTGCAGAGTGGGGGAGCTGAGGCAAGCCGTTGAATGGATTGGTGGTCAAGAGAGTCAATGCTGCCATTGAGGAATGTATGTTTGGAGGAGGCTGCTGGGCAGGCAGGAGAGTTGCCATCACCATTATTACTGTGGGGGAAGAAGGAGGAATTGCCTTTGTATGTATTAAGTGCTATCAAGTCACTTCCGACCTATGGCAACCCTATGAAACAATGTACTCCAAAAAATCCTATTCTTAACAGCCTTGCTCAGGTCTTGCAAACTGAGGACTGTGGCTTGCTTTATAAAGTAGATCCATCTCATGTTGGGCTTTCCTGGTTTCTGGCTGCACGCAACCTTTCCTAGCATTATTGTCTTTTCCAGTGACTCCTGTCTTTTGACTATGTTACCAAAGTACAACTGCTTCCATTTAGTCACTTTAGCTTCTAGGGCAGTTTGATTTGATCTAGAGCCCACTGATTTGGAGGAGGGGTTTTTTTGACAATCCACGGTATCCATAACACTATCCTCCAAAGCCACATTTCAAAGGAATCTACTTTCTTCTTGTCAGTTTGCTTCATTGCCAAGATTTTACATAGCAATGGGGAATACTACCGCATGAATTAACTTGATCTTGGTTGCCTTGGAGGGAGAGAAAGAGAAAGAAAGAAGTGGGCTGGCTTGGTAGGAGAGGGAGAAAAATCAGGGGGATTGGCTTCAGGGAAAGAGAATGAAGGGTGATTGGCTTAAAGGGAAGGAAAGGGAAAGAAGGAGGGATTGGCTGGGTGGAGAGAGAAAGAAAGAAGGGGAGGGGAGAAAGAAGCCAAGTCACGAGAATTTCCCCCCTCCCTGCAAGTTTCTTGCAGGTCCTCACTTGTTATTGTAGGGTATGTACACAGATTAATATCATTTCTGTTTATAGTTCTATGTTTTCTGCACTGACATATTGTATCCTCTGAGGTACCTGCAGTTCCCAGCCCACACTCACCCCCAATTGCTGGCGACAATATGAGGTAGACATATGTGGTGAATATCAACAGCTGGTCCACCTAAAGCAGGGTTCCCCAACATGGTGCACGTGGATGCTATGACACTCACCAGTACTTCCCTTGGTGCCCACCAAGCTTTTCAGAAAGCGGATGGAGCCGTTGCAAGACAAGGCTTGTTATCAACTGCCCTTATTCAAATTAAAGGAGTTTCCGCTGGAGGATGAGGAGGTCTGGGCTTTCCTCAGCCAGTGTGTGGTTATATTCTCCCTTCAAGATGTCCTTCTTTCCAGGAGGTATGAGGAGGAAGGTGTTTTGCCTTCACCTCCTCAGGCAGCCATATTGGAGTGATGCTCGCCATCCCCTCCCGAAATTCCCAAAGTGTCCACAGGCTCAAAAAGGTTGGGAACACCCAACCTAGAGAGACAAACATTGGACATATAAAGCTGCCTTGTACAGAGTCAGACCACAATTCCATTTAGCCCAGACCTGTCTGACTGGTTATGGATTTCCACAGTCTTGGACCTAGAGGGGTCTTTTCCAATGCCTGCTTGGGCCAGGCTCACTTCAACAGGACATGCCAGGAATTCCCCTAGGACCATGGTGGCGAACCTATGGCACTCCAGATGTTCATGGACTACAATTCCCATCAGCCCTTGCCAGCATGAGCAATTGGCCATGCTGGCAGGGGCTGGTGGGAATTGTAGTCCATGAACATCTGGAGTGCCATAGGTTTGGCCACCCCTGGCCTAGGACTTTTGGCATGGACAGCCCTGGATCTGTCACTCAGCCTCAAGCCTTGGCTTCTTTTTTTAAAAAAAATATGGAGGAAAAAAGTTTTCCAAATTCTTTTTTCCACTTTTTGTACAGAGCAAGGCTGAGGTACAAAACAGGAGAGCTGATTTTTCAGGGGAAGGCACTTTGCAGAAGCCCCGGCTGTGTCATGATAACCTCATATATGTGCTCGCCAGTCAGCAAAGCAAGAGGCAATTAAGGCAGTGGTATACCAGGGGTCACTGCTGGTGACACTAATTTGCTTCCATCAACCCCCCCCCCCACAACATGGCAGTTCATTAGGGGGCCATTAAGGCTCCCACTTGCTTTGCCCCTTCTTCTAAGAGTCCAAAGGCTATGCTAGCCTTTGCTCCTCTGCGCTTAATTAGTGGCATCGATCCACAAGAGAATAGTGGCTCCTTGCCACTTGATGTGTCAATGGAAGATGCTTCACAGACATTTGGGGCTGTGAAGGCAGAGTATGGCAGACCCAGCAAATGCCCTCAGATAGGTGAGAGCTGTGTGCAGATTAGAGGGCTAAAAAGGAGATAATAAGCCGCCTTATGGCGCAGAGTGGAAAGTCTCAGCAGTGCAGCCAAAGCTCTGCTCATGACATGAGTTTGATCCCAGCAGAAGTCTATTTCAGATAGCCACTTCAAGGCTGATTCTTCTTAATGACATCTGAGGTCATTAAAAGGAGTACCCAGCAACAGTGGTGTAGGAGGTTAAGAGCTCGTGTATCTAATCTGGAGGAACCAGGTTTGATTCTCCGCTCTGCTGCTTGAGCTGTGGAGGCTTATCTGGGGAATTCAGATTAGCTTGCGCACTCCAACACATGCCAGCTGGGTGACCTTGGGCTAGACACAGTTCTTCTGAACTCTCCTCAGCCCCACCTACCTCACAGGGTGTTTGTTGTGAGGGGGGAAGGGCAAGGAGATTGTAAGCCCCTTTGAGTCTCCTACAGAAGAGAAAGGGGGGATATAAATCCAAACTCCTCCTCCTCCTCCTCCTCCTCCTCCTCCTCCTCCTCCTCCTCCTCCTCCTTCTCCTTCTTCTCCCTCCCCCTCTCTCCTCCTCCTCCTCCTCCTCCTCTTCTTCTTCTTCTTCTTCTTCTTCTTCTTCTTCTTCTTCTTCTTCTTCTTCTTCTTCTTCTTCTTCTTCTTCTTCTTCTTCTTCTTGCTGAGGGTAAACTATAGATGACTGGGGAAGGCAATAGCAAACCACCCTTTAAACAAAGTCTGCCTAGTAAATGTCATGATGTGGTGATGTCCCATGGGTCAGTAATGACCCAGTGCTTGCACATCCTTCTCTTTAAGAAGAGAATGGGGGTGGGTGGGGTTGAAGGGCTAGGAAGGAAACAATGTTTCTGGAACATTTGGGCACATCGAATGTGGCTAAAACTCTGGCTCTGTGTAATCAGATCTATAGCCCCAAGTGTAACTTCCGGGAAATGGCCTTCTGTCCTGCTAGTGGGCAGTCATTTTTAAAAGCCATACCGGTAGATAAGGAATGCTGAGCAAATGCAAAATGCTACTGAGGAAAGATAAAAAGCCATAGTCAAATTTGAAATCAGAAGGCCCTCTGCTTTATTTTTTAAATTTGTTATTTGTATCCTGCTTTTCTCCCTGATTGGGGACCAAAAGCAGCTTACAGCCTCCTCCTCTCCTCCATTTTAGCCTCACAGGTAGAAGAGAAGAGAAGAGTTTGGATTTATACCCCACCTTTCTCTCCTGTAAGGAGACTCAAGGTGGCTTACAAGCTGGTTTCCCTTCCTCTCCCCACAAAAGAGACCTTGTGAGGTAGGTGGGGCTGAGAGAGTTCTGAAGAACTGTGACCAGCCCAAGGTCACCCAGCAGGAATGTAGGAGTGCGGAAACACACTTGGTTCACCAGATAAGAATCTGCCACTTAGGTGGAGGAGTGGGGAATCAAACCCGGTTCTCCAGATTAGAATTCACCTGCTCTTAAACACTACACTACGCTGGTGAAGATAATGCACTCTGATAGGACCCAGTGGGCTTCCAGGGCTGAGTAAGGATTCAAACCTCCCATTTTAGAAAGTAAAACACAATATGCTTTTATGCCTTGCTGATGGTGCAGGCTGGTAAGCTGCAGGACTGCAATCAAAGCTCTGCTCACGACCTGAGTTCGATCTCAAAATCAATTACAGTTAGCTGGCTCAAGACTGACTCAGGCTCCAATCCTTCCGAGGTTGGTAAAATGAGCACCCAGCTTGCTGGGCTGGGGTTAAAGTGACTGAGGAACTCAATTGCAAACCACTCCATAAATATAGTCTGCCTAGAACACTTCATGATGTGACATTACCTCATGAGTCAATAGTGGTCAGTAATGATCTTTTAATGGTGCAGTGGTATCTGGATGGCCACATAGATTTATGATTGGCCTTCTGTGCAGTCAGGGTGTGGCTACAGTCAGCAGTATACTTTCAGACTCTTCTCCTGGCATGGCGCCCTGTGTGAATTATCTTAACCTGAAACGAACCTGAACTGTTGCAGAAGTCTATGGAAGACGTAAGCCGCAGCCCACACATCAGAATGTGATTGTTAGATCCTGTGTCTTACAGTTCCCTGAATTTTGAAAAAAAAATGTTTCTAGCCTTACTGAAGCTCAGGGAGTCAACTCTTTTAAGTCAGCTCTCAGTGGGATAACAGAGAGAGACTTCGTCCCAATGCAGACTTTGGGGAATAAGCAGCAGAGATGTGGATGGATGCCTGTGCTGCAAGATGAGATACTGATGCTCACTTTTTCCCTCCCGAAAGACTAACCAAGTCCTCCTGGGAGTAGCTTGCGCAAGCCCTTGAAGAAATACCAATGGGAGTCTGTCTGGAATTGAACTTAAGCTGTTCAGCCTAGCAATTAGAGCTAATTTTTCCCAGCCCCATTTCTTCATAAATTCTCTCTCTATTATGTGGTAGCAATTTTTACTCTGGATGAGTCAGCTGGAGCACCCCTGGAAAGGACTCTACTGAATTTTATGACTTAGTGGTGACCCTTGGCTGTTTAGATGTTGTGGCAAGACCCACAGAGTAGTTCTGAGCTTTTTGGAGAAAGGGTATGTGTCGGATAATCTCCCTAGAGAGAGATACCTTAGCATTACAAACAGAGTGCACCGAGGCATAAGCACAGTGGAGCATTCCCAAATGAGCGTGTGCGTGCATTGGCACAAAGAAAAATCGGAGTCATTTGTAATTTCTATTCTAATAAAAAGAGTATTTATTAGTTAACTCCATTCTGGATAGAAAGGTAGATAGATCGGTTCACTAATCTAATCTAGCTAGTTGGATGGGGATGGAGGCATTCCGCTTTCATCCTCCCTACACATGGTGCAGTAGTATATGGTAGCAAGGGAAGAGAGAAGGAAGAAGACGTGAGCTGGAAGGAAGGAAGTCCCTAAGAGTATCAGTCTAACTTCAAAGAGATAGTGTCAGTAGGTTAGAGTAAACGTGTCAATCCCTATGTCCAGTGGTGGGATTCAAAGAATTTAACAACCAGTTGTTTACAAGCACCATTTAACAACTGGTTCTGCCGAACTGGTGCGAACAGGCTAAATCCCACCACTGCTTATGTCCTGTCTAGCATCTGGCTTACTGGTAAAACCCCCTCTGTTGTGGCATAGTAGTTAGGGTGTTGAACTGGAAGACGCTGGTTTGAATCCCCACGCTGCTATGGAAACTTGTTGGGTGACTAGTCAAGCAGGCCCAGTTTATTATATTTATACTGGCCAATCCAGCTTAACTCGTATCTCAGAAGGTTGTTATGAGGATAAAATGGAGGGCACGGGAAACACTGTTTTGAGTTCCCATTAGGGAGAAAGGTAGAATATAAATGAAGTAAATAAATTAATAAATATATGCAGAGCGCTACTGTAATTTTTGACATCTGGCAAGATTGTCTTTATATATTTTAACAACCCATTTGACATGAGTAACTTTTAACTGCTTCTGGGAAACTGATTTTTATTTTCATTTTTCTTTAACAAAAAGGCATTCCTAGTCCTTAGTATCTGTTACTGCTTAGGAAAACGTGGCTCAGCTGTATTTGGCTGTGTAATGCTTCAATAGTGTTTAGTCTTTGAGGTCTTTGAAAAAGGTAGTTGATAAATCTCAAATGTCTTTTCAAATACCTTATATTGGAGTATTTGTACATGGCCAACTTAAATTCCTAGGCAAAAAAGTGAATTATTAAATTGCTTTTGAATTTTGAATTTTGGATTTTGAACTAATCTCCCCCCCCCCCCCAGTTTACATTGGATACTGGTAAATTTGTATGCCATTGTTATTGTGGGAATGTCTAGCATGCAAAGGGACGGAGAAGAAGATCCACCAGGGGACAGGCAAGTGGTCAGCTAGAGAGAGCTGCAAGGTTAGATACTTTCTGTGTCACTTCTTGTCTGTCCTTAGACTTATACTCTCAGATCTACAATCCTGCTACTTCTTGGAGGTTAGAGCACCAGACTCTCCCAAGCTAGAAAGGTAACAGCTATCTTTCCCCTCTCTATTATCCTAAATGTAGTTCTCTAATAAACATTTACTTTTGAACCCTTTTAATCAGCTGCTTCTCTGTGCCAACAGTTATTTCAGTAAAAATGAGCATCTAAAAAAGAAAAGTCCAGCTGGGTGGGGTCAGAAGCCCAGCATCCCATTTCATACAGCAGCCAATCAGATGCCCTGGTGAGCCAACAAACAGGGCATAGAGGCCAAGACCTTCCCCTGATGTTGCCTCTTAGCAATGGTACTCAAAGGCTGGACATAAAGGTTCTCTTTGGTCACTGTGACTGCCGGTCATTGATGGACCTCTCTTCTACGCATCTCTCTAATCCTCCTTTAAAGCCATCTATGGTTGTGGCCGCCACGACATCTGCTCGGCAACAGCAGAACCATAGAGCGGAGCTGAGAAACAAGCACTGCACCTCCACGTTCTGTCCTCTGACTGTGATAGCAATTGCCATTCCAATGAAATTGCTTTCTTTAAATGTGGTGACGGCTCCAGTTTTTCCTGATTCCTTCCTGAAAGCAACATATGCCAGTCATTCCAGCATCAGGGTATGCCAGTGAGTAAATCAGCTCCGCGTACAGAAAGCGGTTCTCTCTCCTGGGTCTGTTAGGTTTCTTTCTCCTGCTATGCCTTGTGCCCCCGACAGCCTGGGGAATACGTTCTCTTCTTTAATGAGCTTATCTAACTGGGAATTGGTGGGAACAAACACTGTACAAAGAGTGGCAGTGCTTTGTGATTTAGCTGTTAGTTTTTTTAAACCCTGCAACACTGTCGTCCATGCACATTGCCTGCTGAGATCACTGAATGCCAGTTGGGTAATGAGCCATTACCCACTGCCACAGGTGATAGACTGTCAAGCTTGACAGAGAGGAGAACTGGTCAAGTGAAAACTGGAAAAAATATTATATTATGCCCCCCTGGAATCTCTTTCTCATGGGGATGCTTGTTATCAGGCTGAACTTAATCATCACTTGGAAAATGCAGACGATACCTTTCTTCAAAGAGCTTTCCTCCAGAGCTTCCTCAAACCTGTGGTTCTTCTGTTGGAGGCAGACCTTCGTATGTTGGCGGAAGTCTCCTTAGGCTGAAGGAAGGTTTCATATTTAGCTCCATGGAGTAGGAGGATGAGAAAACGGGGACTTGTCAGTGTTGGAATAGGCAATGTCTGGTGTACAAAGATGAGAAGAAGACTCTGCAGGGGACAGAGAATGAACTGTTAGATAGGGCAATGAAATTAGGGCCTTCTTTCCTTTTAAGCCTCTCTTCAGATTGCTACTGCTAGGGCAATGTCCTCCTCCTCCTTAGAAGTCACTCTCTCTCTCGCTCACACTCCCTGGTCTCTCTTAGTTATGTAGTTAGGATAGTCCCTCTGTCTCTACTCTTTACTATAAAGTATGGTAGTTCCTTTAAAAAAATCTACACTTTAATCAGCTTGTACACCTCCCTTTGGTTAGTCACTCTGCCAACAGTCAGGTCAGTTCCATGCGTGTTGTAAGCAACAAAATGGCGGCTTGAAGTCAGGTTCTTACATCTGGAAGCCTTGCCTCCATGATCTTGGTGGTGATGTAAAGGGCCTTCAAGTCAGTTGACCCTGTAGGGTTTTCAAGGCAGTAGATGAACAGAGAAGGTTTGTTTTTGCCTGCCTCTGCATATCAACCCCAACTTCCTTGGTGGCCTCCCTTCTGAGTACTCATCATGGCTGACCTTGCTGAGCTTCTGAAGTCTGGTGAGATCCAGCTAGCTGAGGCCCTCCAGGTCAGGGCATGCATCAATTTACATATTTATAAATTAACACATTTTGCAAGAATGGTGTAAATCTCCAGAGCTTCTTTCTGACAAGGAAACTGATTAAAAAAAAAGACACTCAGAACGTTTGACTAGAAACTGGGGAGCATGAAATGAATTCAGGATGTTTCTAAGGACAATAATTTGCAGCACCAACTAAGAGAAGGAAGAAAAGTTGGTACACGGAAAAACTTGAGTTTTTGTTGTATTCTTTTTATTTTTTAAAAAAAGTACAGAGCCTGCGATGCTCCTCTCTCATGAAGGAGTTGTCATTCTTGCCTTTCCTTTCTCTCTCTGAATTTAAGATTCTTGCCAGGTAAGGGTCTGCTGTTGTCGTGTGTCAATCAACCGCTGGGTGTCTTGCTGTTCTCCACTGTACCAAATCCCAACCTTCAAGTTGTTCAAGGTCTGAAGAGTGAGTGAAGCTGTTCTTTTCCTCTGCTTTCCCTCACTAATTCCAGACTTGTTTATTCCTAGTTCAAGCTTGGGAGTGGGGAGGGGGGGATAGGAGAGAAATATTTTAGCTTTTGTCTCTTGCAAATAAGATGTGTAAAATTAGCAGGGGGTAGGGAATAGAACTCTCTTCAATTCAGTTCCGTGAAACAGAAGCCAATGAGATGAACTGTGAGAACAATGCATGTTCTTTTTAATGGAATTGCTGACAGATTTTTGATCCACCTTTTCCCTGTAAAAGAAAGAAAAAAATAATTTGGAAAGGAACAGCCTCTGGGAGTATAAGATCTCTAATGTAGCACCAGGTATAATTTCAGTCTTGCAGGGAAACAAAGAGATGTCAGTAGTTGGTGGGGGGGGGGGAGCAAAATTCAAACCAAGCATCCAGAGACCTGGTCCTGTGTATATTTAAGATAGAATTAAAAACTGTGGTATGTATCTGAGCATTCATTGACTCCCCCAAACAGGACTTTCCCACCCTTAGTCTCTAATGCATCCTACCAAACCCTGAACCCCCCGAAGGAAATTTTGCTCTTGTGGGTCAGCATAGTCGTAGGAACAGTGCAGGGTTCCCTCAGCGGAAAGCAGGAAGTGACCAAAATCACTGCCACTTCTTCTGAAAACGTAAATCGCATTAAGTCTTTGGAACTGCATGTCTTGATACATGCCCCTTATCTGCCTCCAAAGCATTTGTTCTTCTTTGTGGTCTTCGTGCCGGCACACCTGCAGAAATTTGTGCCTATCCACGGACCTTTTAAACTTTCTCAGAAGCGAAGCAGTCCCCATTCCCACTACTTCTGTGCTTGCCAGTAGGGTCTTCCTTTGGACAACAAACTAAAGGAACAGGGTCACCTGAATGGCCCAGGCTAGCCTGATTTCATCATATTTCAGGAGCTAAGATGGGCCAGCCCCGGTTAGTACTTAGATGGGAGATTGCCAAGAAGGTTCAGGGTTACTAAGCAGAGGCAAGCAGGGGCATAGCTAGGGAAAATGGAGCCCTGCCACCCATGCCCCTCCCCACCGCCACTCCTGAACCCCACTTACCTTAGCTGGCAGCAAGGCCTGGCAGGGTAGGGCAGGGCGAGGGGGAAGGAGGAGGGTGGGGTGATTTTCCACCCCCATGTGACCCTAATGGCATCCGCCTGGGGCGCCTGTGCCCACCCCGCCTCATGGTAGCTACGCCACTGGAGGCAGGCAATAGCAACTTGTTTGTCTCTTGTCTCCAATTGATATTGTTACTTACACTATTGTTGTGTGCCGCCCTGAGCCCTTTGGGGGAGGGCGGGATGTAAATTGAATAAACTAAACTAAACTATAAATCTGCTGAGATTTGACTGCACTTTACACATACAAATATCACCTGTTCCAGGGAAGGGGGGCAGACGGTGTGACTACATATTCACTCGAACAGCATCAGCTACAGTCTGCTACTTCCTTTTTGTGGCATTTGGGCAGGTGTACCTGTGAAAGAGGTTAGCAAGATGATCTATCAGCAGTGGCAATAGTATGAGAATAAGACATTAAATTGAAGCTAGATTCTGCCCTGACCTGTCTGATCCAAGGAATAATGTCTGATTCTGTCCTGACCTGTCTGACCTGAAGTTAGCTTTTGCCCTGACCTGTCTGATCCAAGGAATAATGTTTCACAAAGGTGGAAGGCTTTAGACCAGATGCTGGTCTGTAGCATGCAGGAGTGGGGATACTCTGGCTAAAGGTTGTGGAGCTAGCAATTGAGTGTGCTTTCAGAGTAATTGGGAGAGGCTAATCCACCAGGTGGCAGGATGGCAAGATTGCTGCCATGATGCAGTGGCTGAAACACTGAGAACTGACTCAATAACTTTTCTGTAGCCTCAAACAGAAGAGCACATTGGAATGGATTCCTTTCTTAAGGGTGTTGTTTTGTCACTATGTGATGCTATGGGTTGGATCCAGATTAAACCTGCTAGTTGCTACCAGTTTTCTTCTGGTGGATTCCCTAACCCTCTCATGCCATTTTTGAGGGTCCCCTGACCCCCAGGAATCACATTTCAGGGAGATCAGTGGACTATATTGGGAAGTAGGAAGGAGGGAAATTTCTGTTCTGCTGACATGAGGGCTTTCTATTAAAGGTCAGTTTATCCTGGATCCAACCCTATGTGGTCCTATGAAACAGTGGTTGTAAAGTTCATCCTGCCTCATCTCTTGGTCCCAGTGAAAGGCAGTGATGGCAAAGGGACAGTGAGATCCATGGAAGACACTGAACCTCAACCACAGATTACAGCAGTGCCCAGTCCTTCACTTTCCACCTCTTGGTTTTGAGATGTTAGCAGATATTGCCCTCACATATGTTCTAGTCTCCCTCCTGGCTTTTTGTGTTTTTAAAGCTGAGATTACTTAGTACCAGGTTGAGAATTTGTGTACTGTGATTGCAGAAAACAAACGCAGCCCTTTCCATAACTTTATAGAATCGAACAGATTTTTGAATGCCCACTCTCTTTTTCTTCCCCTCATCAAAAGTCAGGATACATATTCTCCTTTGGAAGAGGTATCACAATCCAGTGTGCATCAACAAAACACAAATTCAACACACCTGGCACTTGGAGAAGTTGAGAGATAACGAGGGACCAGAAATTAGGTGAGGGAAAAATCTCTTTTTCAGAAAGGCAACTGCTGGATTTACGTGGCTGAGGATGATCCGGATCTTGACCCTTGCCCTGGTGAATTCCCCAAGGCTTTGAGTGACTCCTAATAGCTTTCACGGAGGCACTAATGATGACAAATAGCCCTTGGCAACAGGCATATCCCTGCAACAGCTGCTTGCTTCTCTTGACCTGCTGCCTGCAGACCAGAACCAACAGCTGAAAAAGGGGGATAGATAGAAAATGCCACAGGGCTACTGCCCTTGAAATGTCCTCTGAGGAGCGTAAGCTGGGAACAGATATCTTCCGCACTGAGCCTTCAGATAGGATATCACACAAGGCACACCCCAAGCGCTCTTCCACTGAAACAATCTAAGGTTAAATTGGACTTGATTGTGCCCAAGCCTTAAAACAAATGAGTTCAAATGAGGGAGAGAGATTAACTTTCAAAGGGCTGGGTGGGTGGGAGTTCTCAAATTAGATTAATACATTCACTCAATAAATGTTCCCCGAATGTAATTATGTAATTATGTAATTATGTAATTATTTTCTTTTATTTTCTTTTATTTTCTTTTTTCTTTTTTTTTCTTTTCTTTTCTTTTCTTTTTCTTTATTTTCTTTTCTTTCTTTTTTTCTTTTATGTACACTGAGAGCATATGCACCGGAGACAAATTCCTTGTGTGTCCAATCACACTTGGCCAATAAAGATTCTATTCTATTCTATTCTATTCTAAATGTGTGTATTATGAAAAGTGTACTGTGATTCCCTACTTTCCTGCCCAGTGTTTTAATTGTTCTTTTTATGCCTTTTAAGCCATAAGTATTTTAGCTCTGGTTCAAATGGTTTAAATGGTTTATTTTAGCTCTGGTTTAAATTGTTTAAATGAAGTGGTGGGTTGCTTTTAATGGTTTTAAGTGTGGTTTTTATCATGTATGGTTAAATTTGTTAGCCAATAGGATGGCTCTTTTGAGGACAAAAAGGGAAAGGAGATAAATGTTGGAAGCAGCAATGTCCAACTTGTAAAGGAACTGGGAAGAAGCCCCAGTAGGGGGCAGGTGAGTGGTCAGATAGAGCTGTAAAGTTAGTGACCCTTCTGTCCACCTTGCGTGACTCTTGTCTGCCCCTAGACTAATACTCTCAGGTTTAATATCCTGCTTCTTCTCAGAAGTTGAGTAAAGACTCTCTCCCAAGCTAGCTAGGGTGCTGCATGCTATCTCTGTCGCCCTCTTTCCTATCCGAAAAGTAGTTCCCTAATAAACATTTACCTTTAATCCCTTTAATTAGTGTGTTACCACTTCTCTGTGCAGTAATCTGCCAGCAACAGAAATTATTAAAAAATAAATAAATATTACATATATATATATAATTGGCAGAGCACTGATGATTACCATTTACTGCTTGCTTGTTTACAACCCTACTTACCTACTTACTTTCTACTGAACCACTTTTTCAAAATGTGCTTATTTTAGTTGTGTAAGTACTCTTCAACCGCAGATTGTCACAAAAAGCCTTTGAGGTTGAGTTCTGCTGTATTCACTCCTCATACATTGATATGCCAATGAATTCTACTTCAGAAGATGTATCCAGGTGTGCAGTAACAGGTGATGACCTTTAACATGCCTATGAAGTTTCCTACCTATCTAAACCGTGTATTGATGTATCTAAGCTTCCTATGAACTAGGTCAGTGTACTCCTTTGCCAGTGGTTCTTCAGGAGTTTGAGAAGTCTTAGATCTCCTTCCCGAGATTCTTTTAGAACTGAAGACCTTCTCCAAGGGAAGCACATGGTCTGCAAGATTATTCTTCACTAGCAGAAAGCTTATTTTATGAACCGGGCTGTCTCCATCCCCAGCCTGTTATACCCCAGCCCTGCCCCATCTGTGACCTCCCCCTGACTCCTCCCTCTGTTGCCAAAATACTTAACCTCCCATTAAGAAGCAATGGGTAGAATTGGCCTTACCAGAGGCCAGGTCTACCCATTACTTTCAATTGAGTGTAACCAGTCCTTCAGAAGGCTGGTCTACTTTCCATTAAGAAGCAATAGGTGGACCTGGCCTCCCATTACTTTGAATTGTGAATGAGGCCTCAGGCCCACGTTTACCTGAGGCCACTGGTCATTGTCCATAGGCTTTTGCAGCAGTGGGGAGGGGGAGTGAAAAGTGACCCACCACCAGCAGCACTGGAAAAAAGCCTGTGGTTCTTTTAAAATTAAGCTTAATGTACTTCCAGGTGAATGGCTGCTGGGAGGAGACTGGGGGGGGGGGGGCGGTTAGGGCCTTGTCCATGGCCTTGTCCATGCCCCCAGTCTATTCCTAACTATGGTGCCACTAGCCTGGAAGTAAATGAAGCTTAACTGCAAAGTAACCATGGGCTTTTTCCCCCTGCAGCGGTGGGAGGGGGGCAGCCAAGGTGTGCCCAGGCAACTGGCACCTAGGCGAAGAGCCCTCCCTTGGCCCACCCTCATTATTGTTGGGAGAACCACACCTGGTGCGTGTGTTTCCCTTACAAAAGTAGCAGAGCGGCACAGAGGCTGAACACAGGGAAGCTTACCTGGGCACACATGCGTGGCTGAGCTTGCTAGAGAGAACTTCAGACACAAAAGAAAGTCAGAGTTGTTTGTAGTTTCTAATCTAATGAAAAGAGTATTTATTAGTGAACTCCATTCTGGATAGAAAGGTGGAGAGATAGGTTCACTAACTAATCTAATCTAGCTGGATGGAGGCGGATGCCCGAGGCATGCATCCTCTCCCTAGGCATGGTGAAAGTAAGATGGAGAGGTTCTGAGAAGAAGGCGGAAGCAAGGGAGGAAGTCCCTAAGAGTATCAGTCTACATCAAAGGGATAGAGTCAGCATGATAGAGTAAAGGTGACAAATTCCTAAGTCCCTATCCAGCCACTAGCTCGCTAATAAAAAAACCCCTCTGTAGGATGAGGCAGGAAACAGCGTAAAGTCCCTTTCTTCCAACAATTATGCCCCTGGATGGGATCTGAACTCAGTGGACTACTGGCCTGATCCAGCAGGACTTTTCTCATATTTGTATTGCATCATCCCGTAATCTTGTAATCCAATTTTATTCCTTGTTTTATCCCATTGTTTAAAAATTGTAATCCACATTGAGTCTCACAAGCAAGCTGGACAAATAAAGTAAAGTAAGTAATATTTTGCAATAACATTTGCACATATTACTTGGATGTTTAATTTTAGTTTGTTTAACCAGTTCACTCTTAAAAAGTGTGAAGACTCTTGCCCTCTTACCAGCAATGAGGCATGAGAGTAAATTTTGATTTCTCTGAACCAAGAACTTTTTAGTTTCTGTATTAGACAGCCAGAATGTGGATTACCTAACTCTCCTGATGCACAGGTGCAAATTCACGGTAATTCATTTATTATATTAGTTATTGTTTACTTCACTGATACCCTGTCTTTCTCCTCAGAGGGGACCAAAAATGGCTTACATTGTTCTCCTCGTCTCCATTTTATCCTCACAACGGCCCTGTTAGGTAGGTAGGTTGAGAGTGTGTGATGAACTATTTCAGCAGCATCTTCAAGGCAATGTGAGCATCAGCTCTCCATGCAGGTGGCTGTTGGAGTTTGAACAAGGTATGTTTTGACTAGTGGGCATGTCCGCAGTGAAGCACATCTAGTCACACGGTATATTATATAACCATGGTGGCAAACCTTTGGCACTCCAGATGTTATGGACTACAATTCCCATCAGCCCCAGCCCCCAATTGGCCATGCTGGCAGGCGCTGATGGGAATTGTAGTCCATAACATCTGGAGTGCCAAAGGTTCACCACCACTGTTATATAATGTAAGACCTTCACCATGTGCCTGTGATAAATGTCAAGAGCTTCCATGAAGGGAGCAAAAGTTAACCATCAATTCAGGGAAAGGGGGACAGAAAAAGATGTGAAACCCTGTATGTGCTGTTTGCTATCACTTCTGACTTTTGGCAACCTTATGAATAAATGACCTCCAAAATATCCTGTCATTAATATCTTTGCTCAGATCTTGCAAACTGAAGGCAGTGGCTTCCTTTATTGAGTCAATCCATCTCATCTCGTGTTGAGTCTTCCTCCTGCCTTCAACTATTTCTAGCATTATTGCCTTTTCCAGTCTTCTCATAATGAGACCAAAGTATGATCGCCTCTGTTTAGTCATTTTAGTGTCTAGGGGGAGTTCAGATTTGATTTGATCTAGAAAACTCTGGCACAGCTTTAATTCTGGTCATCCACTTGCTTTTCTTCTCGGTGCTCTAGGGATAGTGTCTGCAAGATGGGAATCAGCAAAGGAGACACCCGGTTAATGCAGCTTGTCACTAGCCATTAAAAGCGAGTGCTCCAGATGTTCCCTAGATTTGGCCTTGTCACCCAAACAAGCTAGACCAACAAACTGAAAAGCCGGCCAACATGAAAGGCTTTGTAAATAACAGACCACAACAGAAAATAAGATAAATAATATATTAGGAAGGGGGCCAGCTCAATAATTCAAGAGTGTGGACATGAAGAATGCATTATGGAAAGCAGGGTGTCAGTATGAGGCCAGCCATGATGGGGGTTGGAAGAAAGCGGATGAAAGAAACAAGGGAGAGATCTTGCCCTCCAAATTGTTGGGATAAGAGCTCCTTGTAGTTGGAGATTATCTCTTTATCGTAGTTAGCAGAGCGGCACGGGTGGCTAGAACACAGCAGAAGCCTTACCTCGTGTGCGTGCGTGTGCGTGATGAGTCCCAATGTGCGGCAAGCTTACACAAAAGAAAGTCGGAGTCAGTTATAGTTTCTTATCTAATAAAAAGAGTATTTATTAGTGAACTCCATTCTAGATAGAAAGGTAGGTAGATAGAGTCACTATGCTATCTTAATCTAGCTGGATGGAGATGGATGCGAGGAGCATCCATCCTCTCTCTAGGCATGGCAGGAAGAAGTGGTGAGAAGGGGTCGAGGAAGAAGCCGGAAGGAAGGAAGTCCCTGAGAGTATCAGTCTAACATCAAAGGGATAGAACCAGCATGATAGAGTAAAGGTGTCAAATCCCTAGGTCCCTATCTAGCCACTAGCTCTCTAGTAAAAAAAAAAACCCCTCTGTAGGTTGAGGCAGGAAACAGCGTAACAAAGTCCTTCACTTCCAACACCCCCTCTCGATGTTTCTTGACTCAGGTAGCCAGGCTTATCTTGCTTCTAAACTTCTCAAAAGCAGGTCTCGGTAGGGGTTTAGTGAAGAGGTCTGCAAGCATCTCAGTGGTGTGACAGTAGATCAGTTGAATGAGGCCATTCTTTTGCAGTCTTCTCACTATGTGGTACTTCACATCAATGTGCTTGGTGCGCTTCTTCACATCTTCTTGTTTAGATAGTTTAATGCAACTTTGGTTATCTTCATACACTGGTATAGGAAGTGGTGTGTCTATGCCTAGATCCTTTAGGAGTTGGCATAACCACTGTAACTCGTGACAAACGTGAGCAGCAGACACATATTCTGCTTCTGTGGTAGATGCTGCTGTTATGTCTTGTTTGGTACTAGACCAACTAATAGGACCATTGCCAAAGCAAATGATCTGCCCATTGGTAGATGCTCTGTCAGTTGAGTCTCCGGCCCAATCTGCATCAACATAAGCTATTAGTGTAGCATCTTTGGTAGCTGGCAGTTTCAGTTTAAGATGTGCGGTTCCTTTCAGATATCTAGAAAGCGTCTTCAGTGCATTCCAGTCCTTGACTGTTGGTGAAGCAGTCTTTCTGCACAATAGACCAACTGCTATTGCTATATCTGGTCTGGTCAATGTACTTATGTATAGAAGTTTTCCTAAAGCTTCTCTATACTTGGTGTTATGAGAGAGTAATTCAGTGGGATCATCTTGTTTGATATAATTGACTTGTATAGGTATGGGAGCTGGATGTGCATCGTGTAGATCCAGTAAGTTGATTAGGTCTGTGATCTTCTGTTGTTGATTCAAAAGGAAACTCCCGTCTTTCTCTCTCTCTATTTGAATTCCTAAGTAGTGTGCAACTGTTCCTAGTTGCTTAATTTCAACTTGTGTGCTAAGATGGTGTATTAAGTTCTTGTAGTCTTCTGTGTTCTCGTAGACTAGAAGTAAATCATCTACATATGCTAAAATATAAGTCCATTGTCCATTTTTGTTCCTGACATAAAGGCATGGGTCAGCCTCACTTCGTTGAAATTTTGCATCAAGTAGCATTTGGTTCAATTTTGTATTCCAAGATCTCGCAGCCTGTTTCAGACCGTAAAGAGAGCGTGGAGACAGCAGACGTAATTTTCCTTGCCCTTTACGTGAAATCCTGGAGGTTGCTGCATAAAAATCGTCTCATCCAAATCACCATGCAAAAATGCAGTCTTCACATCGATGTGCTGAACTTGCATCCTTTTGCTTGCTGCAACACTCAGCAAAGTTCTGACTGTAGTGTGTTTCACAACAGGTGCGAAGGTCTCATCATAATCTTCTCCATATTTTTGAGAGTAGCCTTTAGCAACCAATCTTGCTTTGTAGCATTGCACTTGGCCATCTGCATCATGTTTCAGCTTAAAGACCCATTTACAGCCAATTGCCTTTCTTCCTTCTGGCAATTTCGTTAAAGTCCAAGTTTTATTTTGTTCTAAAGAGTTCATCTCATCAAGTGCAGCTTGCTTCCATCTCTGCGCCTCTAGTGGTGGAAAGTGGGATATATCTTCCCATGACTTCGGTTCATCTAACGCCGAGTTTGCGAGGTAGGAAATTCCCAGTCTTGCAGGTGGTACTCCTTTGTTTGTGCGTTCTGATCGTCTCACCTCATCTCTTGGGCTTTCTTCCCCCTCTGCAACTGCTGCTGGTATTGGTAGGTACTCTGGTTCAACATCTACATCTGGAATTTCTTCTGGTTCATCAAATACATCTTGGTTGTCATCTAAATCTGCGCTGTCATCTCTCTGTGCATCGTTGGCAACAGGATACATCAGCCAGTCTTGCTGGGGCTTGGTCTGGTCATCGTGTGCCCCCTCTGGAGACATGGCCATTTCATTTTCCTCAAATTGAACAGATCTGCTGATCATGATCTCTTGTGTATCAGCGTTCATCAAGCGATAAGCTTTTGATTGAGCAGAATATCCAAGGAAGATTGCTTTCTTGGCTCTTGGTTCAAACTTACTCTTTCGTTTTTCTTTGCAAACATATACATAAGCTGTGCATCCAAAGACTCTTAGGTGTGCCATTGATGGCTTGTAACCTTGCCAAAGTTCAAAAGGTGTTAGGCCTGTGGCTCTAGTGTACAGCCTATTGTGTATGTATGTAGCTGTCATGATTCCTTCTCCCCAGAAGTGCTGAGGAAGGTGTGCATTAATGAGCATGCACCTTACCTTGGTCAGTAGACTTCGATTAGCTCTTTCTGAAGTGCCATTTTGAGCTGGGCAATATGGAACCGTGGTCTGGTGTTGAATTCCTTCAGATTTCATGAAGTCCTGCATCGCTCTGGATGTGTATTCTCCAGCACCATCACTTCGTAGGACTTGAATATTTCGCTGGAACTTGTTCTATGCCATTCTGACATAGTCCTTAGAACCTGTCCAGAGTCTCAGATCTTTCTTTCAAAAGAAATGTGGTTACATATCTAGAATAATCATCAATAAATGTCAGAAAATATTTAAAGTTACCAATCGTTTCAGGAAGTGGCCCACAAATGTCCAGAGTGCACTAGATCCAGAGGTTGCTTCGTTTTTCTCTCACTCTGTTTAGGATAAGATGTGTTCACAGCTTTAGCTTGTAGACAAGAATCACAAGAAAAGTTAGTTTCACAGTTTTCAAAAACAATATCTTTAGTCAAAGCTTCTTTATGCATTTTCAGGATTGTATCATTTGCACAGTGGCCTAGGCGTTGATGCCATATGCTCAAGCAATTTTTGTGGTTGCAGGCTTTTGCTAAATTGGTTTGAAAATCATCATTGCATTTTTCAAGTTCAAGTTCACCTTGTTCTGCATTCATAGGAACATCAGGCAATTGATTAACGTGGTACAGTCCATTCATTTGAGATGCAATGAGACACAATTCCTCTTCCTTTGTAACATAACATTTCCCATTTTTAAAATTCAATTCAAAATTCTGCTTTTCCATTTCAGCTATTGACAGCAAAGAATTGGTCATCTCAGGTGCATAATATGCATTTTCAATGGTAAAATTAGCAACTTCATTATCAGACAATATACAAGGGATCTCTGCAGTCCCTGAATATGATGAGAGAACATCACGATATCATTTCCCATGTAAATTCTTTGTTCTGGGATTTTACTCAGTTCTACAAACAAGTCTAATCTGTTGAGGACATTGCATGAGGCACCACTATCAATTAAACAGTCATTTTTGTCACCTTTTATGTGCACTGTGTAAAAATTTCGATTCTTAAAAGCTTGCTCAGATTGTCCTTGCTTAGGGAATCTTTTAGTTGAAGATCCTTGCTCTAGTGGTCGATTGCTGTAACAGCGATCAGCTTTATGACCAGGCCTTTGGCATTTGTAACAAATGATCTCTTTGTTAGAGGTGAAGCCCTGGTTGGGACCGCGTGGCCTGTAGGTATTTTTATTGCTGTGGCCAAATTGCACATCAAAGGAACTTTCCCTGGCTCTGGTGGTCACGTGATCTCTTCCATCGGGTTGAGCCCCCCTTCCTCTAAAGCCATCTCTGTGGTCATTTGCATTTCTAAATGTCTGCCCTTTTGGTTTTGGATGGAATGATGCCTTGAAGGCATTATGTTCCAAAGACTGAGAGGGCTGACTTTTCCCTGCATTTCCAGCCATTACATCCTGACGAGAAATATACATTTTGATCTCTTCTACAGCTTGAGAGAATTTCAAACCTTCTCTCTGTTCCAAATTAGCAACGAGAGGTGCAAAAGTCTCTGGTAGAGTTAGAAATAATGCAGACTGCTTATCTAGATCAGACATTTCCTGGCGTTCATTTTTAAGAGCAGTGAAACATTGCTGAAGTTTTTGCAGGTGATTCATGAAAGGTGTCCCCTCTTGGTACCTTAGTAAATATAGTCTGCGCTTTAAAACATGGACATTCGACCAGCCTCCCCTATTATATAGTCTGGCTAAAGTGTCCAGCATCTCTTTAGCAGAAGTCATATCAATTATGTGTGAGAGCGGGTCTGAACTCACGGTTTGGATGATAAAAGCACAGGCACGAGAGTTTGATTTGTTCCAAGCCGTTCTCACTTCTGCGGATGCATTTTCGTCGGGGGCTGTGTCGTCCAACATGTGGATAAGATCTTCAGCGATCAGAAGAGCCCGCAATCTCGCTCGCCACTCTGAGAAACTCGAGTCTTCCGTCAAGATCATCAGAGGAAGTCGTCCATCGAGAAGAGAAGTCATCTTTGCAGTCAATGGCTCAAGTCGTTAAGCCAGTACAAAAGAAAAGTTTGTCAAAAAATCCCTAGAGACTGCACTCTCTAAGCCTCTGGGAAAAACTAGCAGAAACTTAACTCCGTCAGTGCCAAGCTCTTTCACGCACAGGTAAAAAACAAAGGTTGGGATCTCAATCACCAAAGTAAAAAGAAAAATATGGGCTAAACAAACACTGACACCCAAAAACTTTTGAGGCAAAAATTAACCTCTTAAATGCTGGGGCCAAATAACCTGTTGAATGCCTGGGCCCATAACCTGTTGGGATAAGAGCTCCTTGTAGTTGGAGATTATCTCTTTATCGTAGTTAGCAGAGCGGCACGGGTGGCTAGAACAGCAGAAGCCTTACCTCGTGTGCGTGCGTGTGCGTGATGAGTCCCAATGTGCGGCAAGCTTACACAAAAGAAAGTCGGAGTCAGTTATAGTTTCTTATCTAATAAAAAGAGTATTTATTAGTGAACTCCATTCTAGATAGAAAGATAGGTAGATAGAGTCACTATGCTATCTTAATCTAGCTGGATGGAGATGGATGCGAGGAGCATCCATCCTCTCTCTAGGCATGGCAGGAAGAAGTGGTGAGAAGGGGTCGAGGAAGAAGCCGGAAGGAAGGAAGTCCCTGAGAGTATCAGTCTAACATCAAAGGGATAGAACCAGCATGATAGAGTAAAGGTGTCAAATCCCTAGGTCCCTATCTAGCCACTAGCTCTCTAGTAAAAACCCCCTCTGTAGGTTGAGGCAGGAAACAGCGTAACAAAGTCCTTCACTTCCAACACAAATCACCTTCTCCAAGTCCAATGGATGCTCACCATTTATTGTAGCTTGTTCTACAAGTTGTCGTTGTGATTTGGCCAACTAGCCTTGCATCATCAGTGGAGGGCAAAAAGTCAGCAATTTGTGGACAGCCAGCTTTTGGTCCTTCATCTGGTATTTCAGCCATATACTGGAAGCAAGCATTCAATGAGCAAAATTGTCTCCAGTTATCTCCAGACTCAGAGCTGGGTTTGTAGATTGGTATGGAAATATGGTTTGGAAATAAGGAACTCTGATAATCCAAATTCTACACCAAAAAAACCCATCAATGGTGGATCAAAGTATGGAAGGGAGGTTGGGTGACCGCACAGGGGGTGTGAATATTAGCCAAGATTTTTGGCGGGAAAGAAAGATTGTATCAGTATGATCGCACTGCTAACTCAGAAACGTTTCAGTGAACAGTAAAAGTGTTCCTTAAAACTATGAAGTAAGAGGTGGTTGGAAACATTCCTGGCACCAGACAGGGGTGGAGGGAAAGTGTGAAAACTCCACACACACAAAAGTTTCATTAGTGAGCTGGATATGAGGTAAAACACTTGTGTGGAAAGGCCCCCTTTAAGTAGCCATCAGTGGCTTAATAGCAACAAACCATTTGTTGTCTGAATGACATAAGTTGTCTGAATGACACAATAGATGGCCTTTGGGCTGCTAGAATTGCTTGTACTTGGAAACTGTGAGAAATGACCTAGTTATGACAGAGTCCCCAGACATGTGTACCTGTATGTTTAAAGAACACCATCCACAGTTCATGCTTCCATTGTGGGAAACATCCACTGGAGCTCTGCTTGAAAGCCTTATCAGAGATTTTGGAACATCAAGATGCAATTTAAACTCCATGTCAATGGGTTGTCAGTTATCCCTTTTGCTCCTGTTTTTCCCAGAGTCTGGCATCTTGGCTAGCTTGCTTTAGAATTCCCAAGACTCTGTCTAAACATATTAATTCTTTCTTTCCTCTGAATATATGCTGCAGTCTGATTGTATCCACATAAATCTCTTTGTCAAACATTAACAGTTCCTTTCAGTTCCACTCTTGCATACCAGTGAGGCAGCTGTCTCTTCATATTCTGGGCCACATCACTCAGTAATATTAGTCCAAGGGTGAGACATTTGATGGTTTCCAGTTGCCATCGATGTGTTTATTGGCAGGCATTGCTGTGAAGGAGGAGGTGGGCCCAATGAGACTCAAAGAGCAGCTACTGGGAAAAGGGAAAGGAGCCAGGGAAATGGAGAAGTAGCAGTAATGTCCCTTGGTCATGAGAAGTGATGGCCTTCTGATTGGAGTGCAGTGATCATATTGCTTGAAGGCTGAGCTTTGTGCATAGAAGCTCACAGGTTCAATTCCTGGCATCTTCGATAAAAGAATATCTAATAGGTTTGGAAAGACTTTATCTGAGGCTGTGGAGAGCTGCTTTCTGTCACAACATTGATGAAAAGGGCCATTAAGTAGCAGCAGTCTTATGCTGACCCCATAAGGTTTTCAAGGCAGGAGATGAACAGATGGCAGGAGATGAACTCAATGGCAATGTTTGCCATTGAGTCGCAAACCTTGACTTCCTTGGGCTACTCCCATCCAAGTACTAAGCAGCGCTGATCCTGCTTAGCTTCCAAGACCTGGTGAGACCAGTCTAGCCTGGGCCATCTTGGTCAGGGCAGTCAGAATATTGGGGCTCATGAGTTTCCTAACTTGATATAACAGCACACCGCAAAGCAGAAAACTACTTAGTACTGTCTCTCAATCTAAAGCCTTACCTCGGCTTTTTTTAGAGTCAATGACACAATGAGATTTGCTTTCAAGTGAGCATGCTTACCAGGATCCAGGGTACATCTGTAGAAGACTTTTAAAATGCAAGAGACCGTGCAAATGACCAAAGTTGTATCATCTGGAACATTTCTGGAACTTGTTTTCTATTGAGAGTCAAACAGTTGCCTCCTGGCCTCATCATTCACAATTCACTATCTCTTTACCCTCATCATATTTTTCTCCTGCAAACAAATTAATGGTCGTCTCTGACTTGACATGTTGGTGGCAGATGCTGAAAATCATTTCATGGCCTTGGACTGATCATGGCAAAGTTTGTCAATTATGACAACGGATTGCTGGATCCTACAGATCCATCCTACTGCCTATCATTGGCTTCAATGCAAGGAGCCATCTGCTAACAGTTAGCAGAATGGATCTACAGAACCCAACTCATGTTATGCCCCACCCACCCTGCACAGGGATCAAACGAAAGATGTCTGCTTTACTGCCAATCAGAGTTTGCCATTCCACCTGAAGTGCAAATGTACAGCTTGCATTCGTCCTTCATTCTGGTTTGTCATCCTGGTTTGGAGGGGAAAGAACAAACCATCACTTGTGGTTCAGATGGAATGGCGAAAGAGGGACAGTTTGTTAAACACTGATGTATTTAGTTATTGGGCCATGCAAGAGGAGCAGGCAGGACAGAGAGAAAATCTGGGCCACAGCAAGAAATTGTGATTTGTTGTCTGAACCAGGCTGCCTTGGGACAGTAAAAATTGCACTCATTTTGATGCACAATTCTTTGCCAGGTATCTTATAGTGTGATGTTACTGATTTTTAAAAACATTTATATGCTACCTTTCCCTCCAGAGGGAACCCAAAGCAACTTATAATACAAGAATACTATTTTATATACTTACTTATTAAAAACATTTCTGTGCTGCTTTTACATCTAATTAGGGTCCCCGAGGCCGCAAACATGAAATCATTTCTACATTATAAGCGCATTTAAGATAAAGTATGTCCGCAATAATTCAGTAAAAACATAAACACACAACCAGGGAGGAGGACTAATAACAGTTATTTTGGGAGGGTGCGGGTAAAAGTCAATGACATATAGAGAGACCAACGAATCTCCTGGGCGGAGTGGGGGTGGGGGTTGCTGTCAACCAACAAACAGAAGGGAGGAAAACTTTTGCGCACAAGGCTAATAGGTCTTTCTTCAGGCAATGACTCTCCGAGTGTTGGATTAGGTTGGGGTTGGCAAGCTTTCCTATCAAAAAAGTCATTTTTGCCCCCTCCCCCAAGAAAAAAACCTGTCTGGAGCTGCAAAGCATATTTGAGCCTTATAATGAAGGAAACACAGTCTATTAAGCCTACATTATTCTATTACTATTAGGTCTAATTGAGCATTAATTAATACTCTTTACCACATGTGGCTATACTCTGCAGCGGACTATTTATGACTACTTGTTATTTTAACTTTGCATTTCCATTACAAAACTATCATGTTTTGTTGCATTTATGAATGGCCTGTGGGCCATAACAGTGGCAGACTGTGACTGACCAGCAGAACATTCAAGATAGTGTCGGTAATGACTTCTTTATACAGCACATAATAAAAAAGCAGCCCAAAACCCAATGATTATCAGAATATTGCTTTAAAAGGGAGTTAGACAAGCTCATTAGCTGCATCAGTTAAACAGAGCCTCCCAGTTCAGACGGAGCGTACCTCTGAGCAGAGACATAGCAAGGGGGGAAAGCACCCGGTGCACCGGTGCATCCTCCACCCCTGCCCTGCCCCATCACAAAATGCCCCCCCACACCCTTGCCATGCCCTTGCCACACCCCCACAGAGGCGCGTGCCCAGCACATCGTGCCCCCCCCCGTCCCCTTGGAGCTACGCCTCTGCCTCTGAGCATCAACTACTAGAGAAATACTGCAAGGGAAATCTGTTTCCTTTAACCTCACAAATGTGGAATTCCTAGATGGACTTTGGCCTAATCTTAGTAAAGCTTTTCTTCCATGTTACCAATCCCATTTGCCTACATGCCTTGAAAAGGGCAAGGGGAAAAGTGATAAATGCTATGCCAAAGGATAAATACCTTTGTGCTGTTCTCAAGTCCTGGTCCCCTTTTCACCTCAAGACCAGCCCTTTTCCTATCGTTGTGACAGATGGTTGGTGGGTACAGCTCTTGGGTCATTCATCCTGCCCAGCCCCAAAGCCTCTGTAGACAACTGGCCACCAGTCTCCAAGTTAGGCTTTGCCTCCTGTGTTGCTCTGCCTGGCTGTTTTTCTGCTTGGGTAGATAGCCACTGTAGAGTGCCAAAGGAGGGGCGGGTTGCAGACCTCCAGACTGGAATCTGAAATAAACAGGTTCAAATCCCCACTACACCTTAGACTACACTGGGTGACCTCAGGCCCATTACCTACTGTCCACCCAACTTACCTCACAGGGTTGTCGTGAGAATAAAATGGAGGAAAGCAGAACAATATTCTTAAAATTATTTGGATCACCATGGAGGAGAAAAGTAGGTTATACATTGTTTCAGAAGACAGTCATATTGGTCTGCAGTAGTCCAGGTAAACTTGATTCCAGTAGTCCCTTAGAGATCACCAAGATTTTTAGGGTATAAGCTTTTCTGGAGTCAAAGCTCCCTTCATCAGATATGAAGGGGCACTAAAACACCTGTCAGCACTCTTTTTGGAGCCAACAAATGGACATGACTAAATGGGCCTCATACCCAATAGGGCTTCTGACAGGCCATTAGAGAATTGATTGGCTGAGTAGCTACCACAGTATAGTATTTTCATTTTCAAAAGCATTACGTTACACAGAACTTCTATAGGAAGTGTTGCACAGTTACTCTTAGACTTAGGCATAACCTCCCTGACGTTTTAGGGTTGACTCTGCCTCCTGTGGCAGCCATTTTGTATTTAGCTCCACCTCCTGCAGCAGCCATTTCATAGTCCTGTCCATCACCTAGCTTTTGTATTCCAAAGGTGTCCTGAAGTCTGAAAAGGTTGCATCGTGGTCCAATTACTAGGTCGAAGTTTGGCTTGTAGCATTGAGAGACAGCTGACAGAAA
Source organism: Sphaerodactylus townsendi (assembly GCF_021028975.2). Classification (NCBI taxonomy): domain Eukaryota; kingdom Metazoa; phylum Chordata; class Lepidosauria; order Squamata; family Sphaerodactylidae; genus Sphaerodactylus; species Sphaerodactylus townsendi. The sequence continues at coordinate 99,193,106 of NC_059430.1, read as the reverse complement.
CCTTGTGGCCTCACTCCTCCTTTCATTGTGTATGTTTTTGGGTTTTTTGCAGCACTGCGCTGCGTGCCCTCACAGTGAGAAACGGTGCTTCGACTGCACCCCCTTCTCTTAAAACATATTGCTTGTCTCCAGCCACCGAATTAACACCCACATCCTTCCTCCAGCTTGGACCTGCATTCTGGCATGTTGTAAATGCAAGCACCCACAGAGGACCGAATCCAGGAATTTATGGCATAGGCTGATATAAAACGGAGATAGAAAAACAAGCTGCGGAGGGGAGGACAAATCGTGTATCCTCCCCTGCTTTGAGGCCATTCCATCAGTTTGTGTCTGCAGGAGACTTTTGGCAGAGGCTGCTGACGATCCCCTCGCGATCCAGGCGGATTTTTCTGTTACATCAGCAATTTCTCACTGTCATTTGAGTCTAAGTGAATCTTTGTTTGGAGGATACCGTGGGGTGCCATTAAGGTGTTGGAAGATTCATTAATTTCCCCTCTTCTCTCCCAGCATCCTTTGCGCAGCCTGCCCCCTCTTTTTTCCAAGACCAAGAACAGATCCCATTAAACTGATGAGCAATATTTTTTTAAAAAAAATATTGCATTACTTGGCTTGCTTTTATAAAGCCCAATTAGAGGCTAGATCTGCTCCTCCCTCTCGCCTGCATAATTCTGGCATAATGTCCAATGAATCAGAAATGGCTGGAGGCAAAGGGGTTTAATGGCCTAGGAAGACCTGTTTGATTTGCAAGACTGAAAAACTCTATTCCCAGTGGGATTAACTAAACCCGAGATCCTTCCCCAGGCATTCTTCCCCAGGTCAACCTGCATGTTATAACTGTGGGCAAGGGAGTCTGGAAATATAGTTGTGCAAATATTGGTAGCTCTCTATTTTTCACAAACCATAGGGCAGAAGTTTGAGTTCAGCCCTGCAGGTGATCTCATGCAGGATGTTCAACCTTGATTTAGCAGTTCAGCTCTTGCAAGTGTACCTTCATAATATTAACTGAACAGCCCATCACTTCACAGAGATGTTTCTCATCAAAAATGCTAACTCTGCTGTTACTGCAACAATCGCTCCTCTGTGCAATAATCAGGCAAATGCGTAAATTTCAAGAAACAACTCTAGACCTTAATCCAGTAGGGTTGCCAATTGTCCTCCACAAGGGAACAATCCAACACCATCACATTCCCCTTCTCCTTCACATTCCCCTTCACACGCGGATCAATTCAATTGCAGGAAAATGGAGACTCTGACAATGTGATGTCATTTCCAGTTTAAAAGCTGGAAATAATGTTACAGCCTACCGCAACACTCTAGGACAGTGATGGCGAACCTTTTCGAGACCGAGAGCCCAAATTGCAACCCAGAACCCACTTATTTATCGCAAAGTGCCAACGCGGCAATTTAACCTGAAAAACCCCCTCGAGCAGGGGCCAGCCTGCTGTAGCCTCCAGCAAGTCTCACATGTGCCGCTCTGCACCTCTCTAGCTTCTCTGCTGCCTCTGCCTCTGGGGTGCACGCACTTCAAGTCCAGTGGCCCAGGCCAGCCTAGATATGTGTGTGGGGGGGGGGCGATTTCCCCCCACATGACAAACTCTGTGCGCGTGTGCCCACAGAGAGGGCTCTGAGTGCCACCTCTGGCACCCATGCCATAGGTTCACCACCACTGCTCTAGGACAGGGGTCTGCAACCTGCGGCTCTCCAGATGTTCATGGACTACAATTCCCATCAGCCCCTGCCACCATGGCCAATTGAACATCTGGAGAGCCGCAGGTTGCAGATCCCTGCTCTAGGACCTTCACCAACATCTATGGTTTTTATCATATAGATGTGTGTAATTCCTACAACACTACATTTGGCTGAGAGGTCAGTTCTGGGTTTTCACCCAGAACTTATACCACACTGTTGGCAACTCCATTTTTTCCAGGGCTCTAACCTTGGAAAGCTCCTGAGAGTTGCTGATGAGAAGCTAGCAACACTGACAATTGAATGTGGTGACCTGCATTCCTTGTAAGCTGTATGGCTGCGCCGGATATCATTCCATGCAGTTTCCTACCACGGTTAGAGGGACTACTGGTTGTGACTAGTCTGTGTCCCACTGGATCAAGTGGCCAAGTAGTAATTAATACAATTTCCAGGCCAATGCGTACTTACTTAGACTGAAACCTCACTGCATTCAAGGGAGCAGCAATCTTAGCTGCTGCTATTTTTTGCTGGATCAAGGTCATAGCTGATTCAGAAGTGTGAGCCAATTTTCAGTAGTGAGGGGGAAAAGGTAATTGGTGAGCCTGCTGACTGTAGATACCCTGAGTGATTTTTTTTAGTCTATTCTGGTCCTAGTGGTTAAGGGAACAGAGTAGATTTAAAGAAGGAAATGAAAGATAGTTTATAATACTGCGAAGTATTTTGCTCTTCAAATGTTTCATGCTCTGTTACATCAGGACAAAAAAGTATATTCCTTAGGCTAAGGCTCACTGATGAAGTTGGTCTCTACAAACTGATTGATTATAAGTTTCATTAATCCACTAATTAATTGCTATGACCTTACCCAGAGGAAAGTAGAAGAAAGGCAAAAGGCGGGGGTGGGTGGGTGGGTATGTCTGAATATGTTTGGGATTTGTTGAGTTAATTGAGTTTTTAGATGGACCTTGCTATTCTAAAATTCAGTGCTGAATTTGCATGCCCATGTTGCTGTATCAAAGGAGGGGCAGATTGACTCATGGATTTCTAACGTCTGCTAAAGGCTGGGAGTCCATTTCCTGGATCAAACACTGTTCTTGGCTTATGAGGAAAGCACACAGATCAAAGCATTTTCCTTGGTTGGCCCACAGATCAAAGAATCTCTTTTCTTCTTTCAAGCAGTCTGTAACAAATACATGGATTCCAAAGACATAGTTCCTGGCTGTCTGGTATGGACTGAAGGCCGTGTGTTTTTCTTTTCTTCTCTGCAGAAGAAAGGCAGGGTCACGGCTATATTTTTTTGCCTTTTTGTACAAGAGAGATTTACCCAGAAAAGGGTAAATTTCCCTGAATGATTATGGGCCTGTCATGTGACCTGGATGCTCTTCCTCCTCTAAAATAACTACTGTGCTCATGGAGCCGGCATATGTCAGAATTTGTGCCAGGTGACTGGAACTTTTTCTTGGCTGGTAAAGAGTTTCATAGGCCTGGGTGGGGGGAGTAATGGGGTTGGGAAAGTTTTGCCTTCCTGTGGGAATGATGGCAGTTCATGATGCTAATGGAACACACGTGTGAAAGATTCCTAGATCAGGAAATGAAGATGGATCTACCTGCTGGACAGAGTGCTGGAGATACCATCCACATCTAGATCTGAGCAGAAGTTCCCAGAATTATCTTACATTAATTTTTTTTTAAAAATTGTGAGCCCTTTGGGGACGAAAATGCAAAACCTGCCATGAGCTGATCCGAGCCCATAAGAACTGGTAGAATAACAATCAAGTATAATGGCTTGGATCTTTATTAACCTGCTAAGCCAGGGGGTGGGGACACTTTTGCCATTTTGGGAAAGGGTAGTGGTGGGCATTATCATGAATTAGGATTGCCAGCCTCCAAGTGGGGCATGAAGATCTCCTGCATTTACAGTTTCTCTCCAGAACACAGAGATCAGGCTCCCTGGAGGAAGTGGTTGCTTCGGAGGGTAGATTCTATAGCATTATACCCTGCTGAGGTCCCTCCCCTCCCCAAGCCCCACCTTCTCCAGGCTGTACCCCCAAATCTTCAAAAATTTCCCAAAAATTTCCCAACCCACAAAATGGCTACCATCCAAAATGGCGAACAGTCATTAAAAAGCTACCATGGGTGATGGGCCCAGTCACAACAGTAAAATTACAGCTGGCGCAGTGCTGGATTTGCCCAATTGCCTCCGACAGAGGACAAGAGTTATTGGCCACCCTTTTATCAGACAAGATAGTTGCCTGTAGAGGTGCCAGACTGGGAACGACTGGGACATACTCCAGAGGTAGACAGCTTGAGGGTCCTTTGGGGAAATAACCACTTCCTAGCTTCTCCTTCCCTCCAATGAGTTATTCCTTGCTTTAGAAATCTGGGAGAACACCAAGAAACACTGGAATTATTATGAAGAGGAATACAATGGCAAAGCATCTTCTCGTTTCCTGCCTTGAAGACCCCCTGGATGGGATTGCCATGAATTGGTTGTGCCTCAAGGGCACATTCATCATCTTCTTAGAAATCTGGAGGCTAAGATCTTGACACTTCATAACAAACGCATACCTTCAATGGCTCTAACAGGAAAATGGGCCAGGTCTGTTTGCAGAAGGTGATCACCAGAGAAATTTGAAATATTTGACTGCAGGATGTAGTTGTAAAAAGTTCCCATCCTGACACAGATCAGGAGGGCAATGTCACTTGATCACCAGGATGATCAGCTACTGGCCAAAATGGCCATTTGGCCAAATATGCTTGCTTAAATACTGAATGGGGACCTCTTTTTTGCCATCAAGTCACAGCCAACCTATGGCAACCTTCTTTAACAATCCCAAATCTTAGAAGTGATGACTTCATCACCCAATGACCGTAGGCCATCATAACCGACTAATTAGAAATAATTAGTTAACTAGTTTTATTTACACTCTTTCCCCAAGAGACTGATCTTCTCCAGACATATATCTGATTCCCGCAGAAGTTTTTTTTAATATGCACAACAGTAAGTGAATAAGCGACAGCCTGAAATTACTCCTTGCTGCCCGTTTGCACTAAGTGAAAGCAATGGTATGCCTACTATCTTTTCCATGCAGATAAGATATAGTAGCCCTGAGCTGGATGGCCCAGACTGTAGGCGCAGAAGGCATATAAAGGATATACTTTGTTATATGCAAAGGTTTTCTTCTTGCCCCCCATTACTTTCTTTCTGTAATGGGGAGTTGGCAATCATAATGCAGCTGAGCAAAGAAAAGATGCAGGCCTGAAAGTCTATTCTCTTTCTGTTACTAGATAAGCTTGATAGTTCAGCAGAATGCCCTTTGTCCAGAGTTATACAGAATGTGCAGATTCAAAGACTAGGCAATCTTGTCAGATCTCAGAAGCTAAGCAGGGTCAGCCCCAGTTTGTAGTTGGAAGGGAGACCACCAAAGAAGGCAAAGGTTATGATGCAGGGGAAGGCAGTGGTAAAGCACCTCAGTTAGTCTCTTGCCTTGAAAACCCTGCGTGGTCAGCATAAGTCAGCTTCAACCTTCCACTACCAAGATATAAAAGAAGAATTTGGGTTTATACCTCACCTTTCTCTCCTGTAAGGAGACTCAGGGAGACTTACAAGCTCCTTTCCCTTCCTCTCCCCACAACAGACACTTGGTGAGGTAGGTGGGGCTGAGAGAGTTCTGAAGAACTGTGACTGGCCCAAGGTCACCCAGCAGGAATGTAGGAGTGCAAAAGCACATCTGGTTCACCAGATAAGCCTCTGCCACTCGGGTGGAGGAGTAGGGAATCACACCCAGTTCTCCAGATTAGAATCCATCTGCTTTTAAACACTACACCACACTGGCTCCTCTACACCACACTGGTTCATATAGTGAAAGGGATTTCTTCTGATGATACAAAATGCAACTGTGTGAACCATCTGTGGTACTGTCCATCTCTCTGTATGATGCTGCTACTTGCTGTAGTTATGCAAGCACAACTGTGACGACACACATTTTCCTTCCACCCCCACCCCCATTGCAGGATCCAGCCATTTGCTTACCTGCTGACCCTGAAAAACCCCAAAGACCACAAGCATGACATTAAAATTTGGGCATACCCAAAATGGCCTTGGAGCATCCAAGCCAAACTATAGGCCACAGAGGAGTAAGACAATCTCACTTGGGTGGAGATAGCGTGGAATTCCTTCTTGAGTGCAAACGCTGGGAAAAAAAGACACAGAAATCAACAGCATGAAAAATGCAAGAGCAGAACTACACCTGTTTCTAGAACACACGCCAGCTGATCATCTTTAAAATGCCCCGCTACTTTCAGTGTGGATGTTAAGTTGGTTGAACATTTGTCTTCCTTCATGGGACTTTTAGAAGACCCTTTTCACTTGGGTGGGATCATGCCAGCTGCAAGGTTGTGTTTAGCAACTCACATTACCTTGCAATGAAGGGGGACAGCTGTGTCCTCCCAGAGCCCCTTCTACGGTCGGCTTCCACATCATTCAGTTGTGTACATTTCCCCCTGGTGTGTGTGTATGTGTATTTTAATTTGGGTTTTTTCATTCACTCCTATCCTCCCTCCCCTCTCCACCCAAAGCTGCTGGAGCTTATCAGGAGATGAAAGATTTGAAGGGCATGCATAATTAATAGCCTGGCGATATTTGAATAATTTAATTTCACCACCGCAGCCGCATTCTCCAGGTACGGGCTTAATTTTGCAATTAGAAGTTACAAGCAGAAGCCACCACATCGCATGTGATTAAGGCTCAAGTGGGTGGAGAGAAAAGGAACGTTGCTGGGGCGGAGGGAGGCGAAAGGATGAGACGCAGCGGCAAGATACAAAAGAAGGAGGCTTGGTCAAGGGTAAAACTCTAGGCTGATTTGGGATAGAAAGGTTTTTTTCTTTGCACCCATGCTTTAAGGTAATAGTCGTCGGAAGCAGAGGCGTAGCTCCAAGGGGACCGGGGGGTGCACAACGCACCGGGTGAGCGTCCCTGGGAGTGTGTGGTGAGGGCATGGCAGGGGTGCTCCGGGGTGAGACGGGGGTATTCCAGGGCGGGGCGGGGGCAGAGGATGCACCAGTGCACTGGGCACTTTCCCCCCTTGCTACGCCTCTGGTCTGAAGCAACAAAATTAAGCCAGTGTCCAGAGGCTCTTTCCACACGGGCCATTTAACCTGGGGCAGAGCCAGGATTTACAGTGTTTTGGGTGGGAACTTTGCACTGCTCCCACCCCTAATTCAATCCTGCCCCTGGTTAAATGGCTAAACCTGGGATATTTGAGAATCATGCTATGCATGATTCTTTTACAATATTCTGGGTTGTAGCCACACCTGTGCGAAGGGCCCTGGGTGAGAGGCACCACTTTTGCACGTGCCTTTTAAAAAAACTCACCTTATCTTCTGCACAGCTCCACAGGATGACTGGCCCTTCAACCCCTGAGGCATTGCCATGACTTCGGGGGCGTGTCCCCTCGTCCCTGCGAAGCTGTGCAGGGGAGAGAAGGTGGGTTTTAAAAAAGGACACGCCTCCATGTGGAGGTGCAACCGCAAGCTCCAGGGCTGCCCACACGAAAGCATGCGAACAGCCTCCAGATGTACTGGGATCGTACATCCTGGTTTGCACCCGCGTCCCCAGCCTGTGCGGAAAGGGCCTGACATAAACCTTGCTTGTTCCTTGAACAGCTAGCAACAGATTTCAGAGAGAAAATCTATTTGCTCTATCCTTTGATAACAGGAGAAGGAGCACTCTTGGAAAGGGGTTTCACTATGGTATCAGTCCATCCTCTGATGTGCTAAGTGATTTTTGTGATGACCATAGGGATGAACCTTCTAGCAGCGAGGGGTTTGGTGACCCGAATGGTGGGACAGATGAAGTCGTGCAGAGAGGGGACAAACAACCTCAGGACCCTGCCACATGGATGGCCACCCAAACATGGGTTCATATCTCTTGAGACTGCTGGGCCAACAAGACTGAGCTGCTTGACCCTTTGACCTTTAAGGCCAGAAGTCAAATAGGAAGCCCATTTTTGTATTTAGTCAACAGCATCAAGGTTATTCATTAAAAAATTTTGTCAGTGAAAGCTTTGTTCACCCCCATTGCTTCATTTGAAATGTGATGTCCAAGGTAAGTTTTTTTCCAGATACTGTGAAACTGACCAATCAGTGGATTCTAGATCAAATTAAGCCCAAACTCTCCCAAGAAGGTAGAATAATTAACCCGAGGCTATTGTGCTTTGGTCACATCTTGAGTCCTGGGAAAAGGCAATAATGCTAAGAAAAGTAAGGGCAGCAAAAAAAGAAGACCTAGCATGGGATGGACTGAGTCAATGAAGGAAGCCACAGCTCTCAGTTTGCAAGGTCCTGAAAAAGGCTGTTAATGGCAGGATGTTTTGGAACATTGATTCATAGGGTTGCTGTAAATGAGAAGTGACTTCACAGCACATAATACACACAACTGGCATCCATGGGAAATGGGGGGGTTTTTTTGGTTGACCAAACATGCAGATTGACAAAGCCACTTCTGGTTGTCGACATCCAGATAGGGCCTGGAAATATCCCAGAATTACAGCTGACTGTGGAGATCACTTTCTGTAGAGAAAATGGCTGGTTTGGAGATTAGACTTTATAGCAGGGGTGTCCAACTCTGGCACTTCAGATGTTCATGGACTACAATTCCCAATTGGCCATGCCAGCAGGGGCTGATGGGAATTGTAGTCCATGAACATCTGAAGTGCCAGAGTTGGACCCTGCTATGGTCCCTCTCCTCCCCTTTCCAGGCTCCACCCCCAAATCTCCAGGAATTTACTAACCCAAAGCTGGCAACTGTAAGTGAGGAGGCCATGGCAACCAGTGAGTACTGGACATGCGGAATATCTGGCTGGCACCTGCAGTCCACTCAGACCACCCAAAACTTTGTCCTCTTGCCCTAATTGAGTGACCCTAAAAATACAAAGGCACAGCTGTACTTTTTAAAGCGTGTGAACATACGAAGCAGACTTACAGCCTTCTGGTCCAGCTGGTTCATGATGGTCACTGTGGCTGTTGCCATCAGTCTCCATTTCTCCAGCAGTTCTCCAGTTTCTAAAGCCAGGAAGTTCTTCCCTGCCAACTGCTGCCTTGAGATTCTTTTCTTTCAGGAAATGGACCAGGAGCTATCTGCATGAAAAGCAAATGTTCTTCCACTAAAGTTAGAAGTGATTTCTGAAGAGGAACTGCTTCATCAAGCAAGCAGGCCATCTTCCCAGCCCAGTACCGACTGCACCATCCTGGTTGCCTTTCCAGTCCACCAGCCCCCCCCCCCCCCTCTCTGCTGCTCTATTTCTGAAAGAGAAATCTGTTACTCTGCTGGAGAATACAGAAGCTCAAAAGTCTGCTCTGCCGACTGCTCCAGTTTCTCAATTGTGCCCTTCTTATTTTGCCTCATGAGCAGGCTCTTGAATGTTCATTTCCAGCAGATTTCTTTGGCCTTCCATGGCTTTGTACGTGTCAACCCGTGTTAACACCCGTAATTGCAGGGAGCTGCAAGGAAGCTGTGGCTGGCTTGCCAGCCCCAATTACCATTTCCCTCCTCAGAATGGGAGATCGAAGAAGTACTGGCGGCGGAACTTGTCAGCTGCAATTGTGCTCCCATCAGCATTGTTATGAGCAACCTTGGTGGAGGGCATCTTCTAAATACCATTGCCTCCCCATTCCTCTTTCCCCTGCTTCTTCAGGCTCATGTGTACAAGCAAACAGACCATGATAAGAATTGACTATGGAAGGAGAGAGAGAAAGAGATCAAATTACGATCTCCTGCACCCTGGAAGCTCTTTATGCCAGAGAGGAATGATAGTTTCCCCCCACCATTCCTCTCTCTCTATCCCCAGGCAACAGGGAACTTTTCAATGTTTCAAAAGCCTACAAACTTTGCTTTGTGAAATCACCCCCTCTGGAGACATAACCAGATGGAAAAAATTGTTCCTTTCCCCCAGGTTGTTCTCACCTAGAAAGGATTCCCAGTGCAGCTCTCATTGCTGCTGTATCTTCCCCCTTATATCTCTGCAATGTAAAGGTCCAGATACTTTTTTCTTTTTTTAATGCATGCTAGGATTTCGTAAGCAATAGATGAAGAAGAGGAGGAGGAGTATGGAGACACTCTTAGGAGACACTCACTGCCCTACCCCTGATCACTATCCCTCCTGCGCTTAAAATAGTGCATAACTTTCCCAGCAGGGGAGCATCTGGGTCTAATGGCTTCTGGGCAGTGGAGCTCCCAGTGTAGCCTCTCTCAGATGCTCCATAGCTAACCAGAGGTGGGATGCAGCCGGTTCGGGGCAGTTCGGTGGAACCATTTGTTAAAATTTTCCTCAGTTCGGAGAACCGGTTGTTAATGATGAACTCCACTAGGGACAAGGGGGTAACCTCTGTCCCTGGGTGCAACAAATCTCGTCAGTTCCCCCACCAGCCCCCCTGCCCCCACAGCACCCACCCACCCCACACACTTAACTTCGTTTCAGAGCGAGATAGGAATTGGCAGACAATCCCTAACTTAAGTCTCTTTTCTGCAGCCGATAGCTTTTGCCCTTAACAAAAATGGCTACAGTAATAGCCAAGTAAAACCCTAAATAGCTTCCACCCTTAACAAAAATTGCTGCGGTAATGGGGGCGATTGTGGCTTCATGCCTTAAAGCCTGAAAATTGTAGAGGTAGGTTTTAAAAGAAAATATGACCTTCTACTTGCAGTTTTGTAGAGGCTTCGGCCTTATGAGGGAGGGGGGTGGTCTTGAAAACTGGCAAAAGGGCTGGGAATGGGATGGAGCCAATGGGGGGTGGAGTGGGGAAGAGATTAGCACTTTAAAGCTGCATTATGCAAACAGCACACTGTACAATACTGTGTCTCTTAAAGTAAGTTAATAGATAACTAAGGCGTACAAGTCATATATTGTGCCAACCTCCAGATGGTGGCTGGAGATCTCCTGGAATTACAACTGATTTCCAAGCACAGAAATCAGCTCACCAGGAGAAAATGGCAACTTTATATGGTAGATTCTGCATGGTATAGGTGTGGGGAAAGATAGTATGGATCCCTCAAGAGAAAGTGACAGTTAGTCTATTTTCAGGTAATTTACAAAATATTTCAGCTGATCTGGTGAAAAAATCGCTGGGGGTGATTTGTGAGAAATTTACATGTTTAATACCTACTTGGAGCTGTTTCTCAGGCTAACAACCTATCTCATAGTGTTGGTGTGAGCACAACATTAGGAGAGGGAGTTGGTGGGGAGAAGCTCATGTAGTGGAAATAATCTATTAAAGTGGAAATTAACTTGTATTGTCGAAGGATTCAAAGGTTGTGGTGGGTTTTCCGGGCTGCGTGGCCATAGTCTGGTATCTACATTTTTTTTTCACTTTGTCCTTCTAATAAAGTTGTCTTAATCTAATACGCTGTTTTCATTTAAAGTCTCGAATCCTACTGCTGTTTCTCTGTTTGTATATGTTTTCAGTAAGTAGTCTGCAAAGGATTTCCAGTCTTTCAGAAAATTGTCCGTATTTTTGTCTCTAATAGCTGCTATCAGCACAGATTTTAATATTGATTGCAAAAATGAGCTATTTATTTCAATCAGAAGAGGGGAAACCGTTTGAAAGAGATATTCTATATGTTTACTTTTCTTTCTAAGAATTAAGCACAGGAAAGAATACACACATACCTAAAGGTTCTGTTTATACTACTAGAGTGCTTTCTCAGTGGTAGGAAGTAGCTACTGCGCATCTATTTTTTAAAAAAGCTACGTGGCTGTCAGGGCTGGGAACAGAATCTCACTAAAACATGGCCAGCCCCCAGGGTTATTGGAATGTGGTAAAGGATGGAGCTTTCGAGATAGGGTTGCCAACTCAGGTTGGGAAATTCCTGGAGATCTGGGGAAAGAGTCTGGAGGATGTTGCGTTTGGGGAGAAGAGGGATATCAGAAGAGTGTACTGCCATTTTCTATAGGGGAAGTGACCTCTGTCACTGGCAGACCTGTTATAATTCTGGAAGATCTCCAGGATCCACCTGGAGGTTGGAAACTTGGGGCACTGAGACATTCTAGAGCTGCCAGTTCTGGGCAGGTAAATTCCTGGATTTTTTGGGATTGAAGTTAGGGGAGGGACCTCAGAGGGGTATCATGCTATTGAGTGTTGTTCACGTACCCCACACCAGAAACTGCAGTTTTTTTCAGGGAAAGTGTCCACTGTAGTCTGGAAATGGATTGTAATTCTGGGAGATTGCACCCTGGTCTGACAAATAAGGCAATAGCCTTGTTCTGTCCCCCTAAATTCCAGGTGCATCTGCTTGTACCATACCAATTCTTGGAGCAACAGACACTCTCTGAATCATTTTGGAGATGAAATGTAGCAGCTCCCCTCTTGAACCCTGCAAGGTCCATGTGTATCCTGCAGATACGAGACTTTTCTGGTCGCTATTAGAGCAGAGAGACCATTGCCAGGGGAGGTCGTGAAGAACTCATCACCATGGGAACAAGAAAACAAGGTACCTGCTAATCCTGTCACACACATGCTCTTGGCCTGCTTCTGGTTGTTAGCCTCCAGGCAAGACCTGGAGATCTGGAATTACAACTGCTCTCCCATCTGTAGGTGTCAATTCCCTTGCAAAAAACGGCTGCCTTGGAAGGTGGACTCTGTGACATTATGCCCTACTGGGCTCCGTCCCCTGCCCAATTATTGCCCTGCCTAGGCTACACTCCAAAATCTCGAGGAACATCCCAGCCAAGATTTGGCAATGCTAGGTCTGGCTGCTTAGCCAGTAGGGCTTGTGGCCCAGTGGCAAAACTGCAAGTCATTTGGTGCCGCCAATCACCTCAGACCAGTTGTGGGAAGGGCACTCAAGGCAAGGCAATAGTAGGGTGTCATTCATATGGAGGACGCCTGGGAGGTTGGGTGAGCTGCCTGGGTCTTTGGACAGGATGCCTGGGAGGTTGGGTGGGATGCCTGGTAGTTTGGGTGGGACGTCTGGGAGGTTGGGTGGGATACCTGGGAGGATTGGCCGGAAACCTGGGCCATTGGGGGGGGGGATGCCTGGGAGGATTGGGGAAGATGTCTAGGCCATTGGGCGGAACGCATGGGAGGTTGGGTGGGATGCCTGGGAGGTTAGGAGGGATGCCTGGGAGGATTGGCCGGACACCTGGGCCATTGGGCGGAATGCCTGGGAGGTTGGGTGGGAGGCCTGGGAGGATTGGCCGGACACCTGGGTCATTGGGCGGGATGCCGGGGAGGTTGGGAAGGATGCCTGGGAGGATTGGACGGACACCTGGGAGGTTGGGTAGGATGCTTGGGAGGATTGGACGGACACCTGGGAGGTTGGGCGGGGTGCCTGGGAGGTTGGGCAGGATGCCTGGGACGATTGGCCGGACACCTAAGAGGTTGGGCGGGATGCCTGGGAGGTTGTGCAGGATGCCTGGGAGGATTTGCCGGACACCTCAGAGGTTGGGTGGGGTGCCTGGGAGGTTGGGCAGGATCCTTGGAGGATTGGCCGGACACATGGGAGGTTGGGCGGGATGCCTGGGAAATTGGGATGGATGCCTGGGAGGATTGGCCGGACACCTGAGAGGTTGGGCGGGATTCCTGGGAGGTTGTGCAGGAAGCCTGGGAGGATTGGCCAGACACCTGGGAGGTTGGGCGGGGTGCCTGGGAGGTTGGGCAGAAGGATGCCTGGGAGGGATTGGTTCCCGAGACACACTACCGGGGCGTTGGGGGGGGGGATGCCTGGGAGGTTGTGCAGGATGCCTGGGAGGATTGGCCGGACACCTGAGAGGTTGGGCGGGGTGCCTGGGAGGTTGGGCAGGATGCCTGGGAGGATTGGCCGGACACCTGGGAGGTTGGGCGGGGTGCCTGGGAGGTTGGGCAGGATGCCTGGGAGGATTGGCCGGACACCTGGGAGGTTGGGCGGGATGCCTGGGAGGTTGGGCAGGATGCCTGGGAGGATTGGCTGGACACCTGAGAGGTTGGGCGGTGTTCCTAGGAGGTTGTACAGGATACCAGGGAGGATTGGCCGAACACCTGGGAGGTTGGGCGGGATGCCTTGTAGTTTGGGCAAAATGCCTAGGAGTTTGGGTGGACCACCTGGGAGGATGGGCGGGACTCCTGGGAGATTAGGTGGGATGCCTGGTAGTTTGGGCGGGATGCCTGGGGGGATGGGCGGGACGCCTGGGAGGTTGGGCAGGATGCCTGGGAGGTTTGCCCCTGGTAGTTTGGGCAAAATGCCTAGGAGTTTGGGTGGGACACCTGGGAGGATGGGCGGCGTGTCTGGGAGGTTGGGCAGGATGCCTCGGAGGATTGGCCGGACACCTCAGAGGTTGGGATGGATGGGATGCCTGGGAAGTCTGGACGGCCCCCTGTGTGTCTGGAAACCTCCCTGCACCACCACCTGGGAGTTTGGGGCGGGATGGCACTGGGAGAGGAGTTAAGCTGGTGTGCACCTGGGAAGGGATTGCGGCGGGATACCTGGGAGGAGTTGTGGCACGCCTGGGAGGCCCCCCTGCTTGTACAGACACCCCCCCCCACATGTCTGGATGTCCCCTGCATGTCCGGATGGCCCCCCAGCGTGTCTGGATGCTTCCCCTGCCTGGGAGGATTGGCCGGAAACCTGGGCCATTAGGTGGGATGCCTGGGAGGTTGGGCAGGATGCCTGGGAGGATTGGCTGGACACCTGGGCCATTGGGCGGGATGCCTGGGAGGTTCGGCGGGATGCCTGGGCCGTTAGGGGGGATGCCTGGGAGGATTGGCCAGAAACCTGGGCCATTGGGCGGGATGCCTGGGAGGTTGGGCAGGATGCTTGGGAGGATTGGCCAGAAACCTGGGCCATTGGGGGGGATGCCTGGAAGGATAGGGGAAGATGTCTGGGCCATTGGGCGGGAGTTTACCTACAGGAGGTTAAGGTGGGATGCCTGGGAGGAGTTGGGAGGAGGAGGATGCCTGGGAGGGATTGGCGGACACCCTGGAGCATTCGGCCAGAAGGATGCCTGGGAGGATTGGAGCAAGGATGCCCTGGGATGATTGGAGCAGGATGCCTGGGAGAGATTGGCCGGACACCCTGGGAGGAGTTGGGGCGGGGATGCCTGGGGAGAGGATTGAGGGTGAGAGATGCCTGGGAAGATTGGCCGGATACCTGGGAGGGAGGTTAGGCTGAGGGGTTCCCTGAGAGGGTTAGGGGAAGGGATGCCTGGGAGGATTGGCCGAACACCTGGGAGGGGTTAGAGGCGGGATGCCCTGAGAAGTGGGGAGGTTGTGCAGGATGCCTGGGAGGATTGGCCGGACACACCACTGGGAGGGAGTTGGTGCCCAGGGATGATGCCTGGGAAGAGTTGGGCAGGATGCCTTGGAGGATTGGCCGGACACATGGGAGGTTGGAGTAGCCAAGGGTGCCTGGGAGGTTGTGCAGGATGCCTGGGAGGATTGGCCAGACACCTGGGAGGTTGGGCAAGATGCCTGGGAGGATTGGCCGGACACCTGAGAGGTTGGGCGGGATTCCTGGGAGGTTGTGCAGGAAGCCTGGGAGGATTGGCCGGACACCTGAGAGGTTGGGCAGGGTGCCTGGGAGGTTGGGCAGAATGCCTGGGAGGATTGGCCGGACACCTGAGCGGTTGGGCGGGGTTCCTGGAAGATTGGGCAGGATGCCTGGGAGGATTGGCCGGACCCCTGGGAGGTTGGATGGGGTGTTTGGGAGGTTGTGCAGGATGCCTGGGAGGATTGGCCGGACACCTGGGAGGTTGGGCGGGGTGCCTGGGAGGTTGTGCAGGATGCCTGGGAGGATTGGCCGGACACCTGGGAGGTTGGGCGGGATGCCTGGGAGGTTGGGCAGGATGCCTTGGAGGATTGGCCGGACACATGGGAGGTTGAAGCTGAGATGCACTGGGAAATTGGGGCAGAGAATTCCCTTGGAGAGAGAATTAGGCCGGACACCTAGAGAGAGGAGTTAGGCAGGGAATTGCCTAAGAGAGAAGTGGGATGGATGCCTGGGAGGATTGGCCGGACACCTGGGAGGTTGGGCGGGATGCCTGGGAGGTTGGGTGGGATGCCTGGGAGGATTGGCCGGACACCTGGGAGGTTGGGCGGGGTTCCTGGGAAATTGGGCAGGATGCCTGGGAGGATTGGCCGGACACCTCGGAGGTTGGGCGGGGTGCCTGGAAGGTTGGAGCTTAGAGATGCTTGGGAGGATTGGCCGGACACTTACTTGGGGAGAGTTGAAAGGCAGGGGGGAGTGCTGGGAGGGAGTTGGGTAGGATACCTGGGAGGATTCCAGCCCAGACACCTGGGAGGAGTTGGGGCAGGGAGTGCACCTGGGGAGGGATTGGGCAGGATACCTGGGAAGATTGGCCGGATACCTGGGGAGGAGTTGAAGGCAGGGAGTACCCTGAGAAGAGTTGTGCAAGGATGCCTGGGAGAGATTGGCATCGGACACACCACTGGGAGTGAGTTGGGCGGTGTGCCTAGGAAGTTATGCAAGGATGCCTGGGAGGAATGGCTTGGCCGGACACCTAGGAGGGGTTGGGCTGGGATGCCTGGGAGAGGGTTTGGAGCAGAGATGCCTGGGAGGATTAGCTTGAGGACACCTGTGAGAGAATTGCCTTGCTGGGTGCCTAGGAGGTTGAGCTTGGGGAGATGCCTGGGGAGGATTAGCAGGACACCTGGGAGATTTGGGCTGAGGGAGTGCCTGGAGGAGAGTTGGGCAGAGATTCCTGGGAGGATTGGCCGGACACCTAGGAGGAGTTGGGCAGGGGTACCCCTGGAGAAAGGTGGGCAGAGATGCCTTGGGAGGATTAGGCCGGACCCCTGGGAGGGTTGGAGTAGAGGAATTGCCTAGGGAGGAGTTGGGTAGGGGTGCCTGGGAGAGGATTGTAGCCAGGACACCCTGGGAGGATTGAAGCATGAGGAGTGCCTGGAAAGGAGTTGGGGCAGGATGCCTTGGAGGATTGGCCGGATACCTGGGAGGTTGGGTGGGGTGCCTGGGAGGTTGGGTGGGGTGCCTGGGAGGATTGGCCGGACACCTGGGAGGTTGGGCGGTGTGCCTGGGAAGTTGTGCAGGATGCCTGGGAAGATTGGCCGGACACATGGGAGGTTGGGCGGGATGCCTGGGAAATTGGGATGGATGCCTGGGAGGATTGGCCGGACACCTGGGAGGTTGGGCGGGGTGCCTGGGAGGTTGTGCAGGAAGCCTGGGTGGATTGGCCGGACACCTGGGAGGTTGGGCAGGATGCCTGGGAGGATTGGCCGGACACCTGGGAGGGTGGGCGGGATGCCTGGGAGGTTGTGCAGGATGCCTGGGAGGATTGGCTGGACATTTGAGAGATTGGGTGGGATGCCTGGGAGGATTGGCCGGACACTTGGGAGGTTGGGTGGGATGCCTGGGAGGATTGGCTGGACATTTGAGAGATTGGGTGGGATGCCTGGGAGGATTGGCCGGACACCTGGGTCATTGGGCAGGATGCCTGGGAGGGAGGGCGGCATGCCTGGGAGGTTGGGTGGGATGCCTGGGAGGTTGGCCGGATGGCCTGGGAGGATTGGCTGGACACCTGGGAGGTTGGGCAGGATGCCTGGGAGGTTTGGCCAGGATGCCTGGGCCATTGGGCAGGATTCCTGGGAGGTTGGGCGGGGTGCATGGGAGGTTAGTTGGGATATCTGGGATGTTGGGCGGGAAGCCTGGAAGAATTGGCCGGACACCTGAGTCATTGGGCAGGATGCCTGGGAGGTTGGGTGGGATGCCTGGGAGGGTGGGCAGGAAACCTGGGAGGATTGGCCGGACACCTGGGTCATTGGGCAGGATACCTTGGAGGTTGGCCGGGGTGCCTGGGAGGTTGGGTGGGATGCCTGGGAGGTTGGGCAGGAAGCCTGGGAGGATTGGCCGGACACCTGGGTCATTGGGCGGGATGCCTCGGAGGTTGGGTGGGATTGGCTGGATACCTGGGAGGTTGGGCAGGATGCCCGAACGAGCAGGGGGGCCTCCCAGGCATCCCTCCCAAACTCCCAGGCGCCCCGCCCAACGTCCCAGGCATCCCGCCTAACGTCCCAGGCATCCCACCCCACCTCCCAGGCACAGAGAGCGGTCCAGACTTGCACTGGGGGAAGCATCGAGATATGCAGTGGGAGCATCTATGGACATGTCATGCGTGGGGCGTCGGATACCACTTGAGGTTCATTAGTACAAGCAGGGGGGCATCCCAGGCATCCCGCTCAACCACCCAGGCACCCCCCAACCTCCCAGGCATCCCGCCCACCTTTTAATTCATTTTCGGGAACAATTTATGACTGAATGAATTAAATAAAAATAAGAAAGTTAGTGTTAGCGTTAAGGCAAGGGCAGGGGTTTGGGCTTGCCTTAGTGTTACATTGATTTCTAGGGCGCTGTCCAATATTAGTGCAATGGTAAGTTTTACGTTTCTGGTTTTTGTTACAATTTTGGGACAATTTATGACGGAATAAATTAAATAAAAATAAGAAAGTTAGGGTTACGGTTAAGGCAAGGGCAGGGCCTCGGGCTTGCCTTAGTGTTACATTGAGTTCTAGGGCGCAGCCCAATATTAGCGTAATGGTCCGTTTTAGATTTTGGGTTTTTGTTACAATTTTGGGAACCATTTATTACTGAATACATTAAATTAAAATAAAAAGTTTGGGTTGGGGCTCAAGCAAGGGCATGGGTTAATGAAAAACCCCATAACCTGAAACTGAACATAGGCCTATTCTCGGACTGCGCCCTAGAACTCAACATTAACACTAAGGAAAACCTGAACCCCTGCTCTTGCCTTAACCCTAACCCTAAGTTGTTATTTTTAGTTAATTTTTTTAGTCATAAATTGTTCCCAAAATTGTAACAGAAAATGAATTAAATAAAAATAATAGGTTATGGTTAGGGTTAAGGCAAGGGCAAGGCATCGGGTTTGCCATAGTGTTACACTTTCTAGGGTGCAATATTAGCACAGCGGTCAGTTTTAAATTTCTGGTTTTTGTTACAATTTTGTGAATAATTTATGACTGAATAAATTAAATTAAAATAAAAAGTTTGGGTTGGACTCAAGCAAGGGCATGGGTTAAGGAAAAACCCCATAACCTGAAACTGACCATAGCCCTATTCTCGGACTGCACCCGAAACTCAACGTAATACTAAGGAAAACCCGAGCCCCTGCTCTTGCCCTACCCCTACCCTGACTTGTTATTTTTAGTTAATTTTTTCAGTAATAAATTGTTCCCAAAATTGTAACAGAAAATGAATTAAATAAAAATAGTAGGTTAGGGTTAGGGTTAAGGCAAGGCCAGGGCATCGGGCTTGCCGTAGTGTTACGTTGAGTTCTAGGGCGCAGTCCAATATTAGCGCGATGGTCAGTTTTAGATTTCAGGTTTTT
Organism: Sphaerodactylus townsendi; assembly: GCF_021028975.2. Lineage (NCBI taxonomy): Eukaryota > Metazoa > Chordata > Lepidosauria > Squamata > Sphaerodactylidae > Sphaerodactylus > Sphaerodactylus townsendi. Next base: position 99,174,075 of record NC_059430.1, on the reverse strand, counting down.
GTTACAATTTTGGGAACAATTTATGACTGAAAAATTTAAATAAAAAAAGTTAGGGGTAGGGTTAAGGCATGGGCGGGGCTTGCCTTAGTGTTACGTTGAGTTCTACGGTACAGTCCAATATTAGCGCAATAGTTAGTTTTAGAACTCACAATATTTAATTTATTAATGCCAAAGTCTCTCTGAAATCTTTTAACTTTGGGCCTGAAGACTAACAATGAGAAAGCCAAGCAAACAGCTTTCAGGAGGAAATGCCATAATCTTGGAACTGCCACTGAAAAAGTCCTGACTTGTGTAGGGATCTACTGGACATCAAACAACGGGGATTAATGAAGCAGGGCCTGGGATCTAAAACGGAAAGGTAGGTGGTGAGAGCCAGTATTGTCTAGTGCAGTGGTGGCGAACCTTTGGCACTCCAGATGTTATGGACTACAATTCCCATCAGCCCCTGCCAGCATGGCCAATTATGGGAATTGTAGTCCATAACATCTGGAGTGCCAAAGGTTCGCCACCACTGGCTAGTGGTTAAAACCCAATTGTCACAGAAGCTTGCTGGATGACCTCGGGCCAATCACGCACTCTCTGCCAAACTTACCCCAAGGTTGTTGCAAGGATAAAATGGAAGAGGGGGGAAATGTTGTAAGTCACTTTGAAGAAAAAAGTGGCATATAAATAAAAAGTAATAAAATAAAATAAATCTGTCAAGGAAAATGGAGTTCACCTCTTCTGTCCATTTGTTCTAAACAGTTTTGATGCAGAGTAGAGAACAAGGATCTTTGAAGACCCTTTTCTTTGAGAAGACTTGGTAGGGGGGAATAAATGCAATTTTAAAAAAGCAATGCAAAAATTTATATTTTATTTTAATTCAAAAATTTAAAATAGCTTTCAAATTCAGTAAAGTATGCCGAGACACAAAGGAGAAGCCTCATATACAGATAAAGGATAACTTAAAATTGTATATATAGCAGACAAGCCGGTTTCATGTGTAGAATACATATTTACAATCAGTTTTCTTGTTTTTTCCCCTTTTTTAAAAAAATCAAAACCATTTTTATACATTTTATTACATTTACAAAAAAAGCTGAATCTTCCACTACCATTTACTACAATGAAAAATTTTTACATTGTGTCTTTCCCCCCACCCACTGTACAAACCTTTGTTTCATAAAAATATATCTCTGTACAAAAGGGTTTTTTTTATTTTTTTAATTTTTTTTCTGGTAAACTCTAATGCAAGTTCAATGGGCACTGAAAATGAGATGTTTTGTCCAGCTCTCAAAAAAAGAGGGGACATCAAAATATCCTCTTCTCTCCCTCAGTTAATAAGGTAGGGAACAGGAATTTTGAAAAGAACTGACCACCTAGTTGAGGAAATAAGTCACAGGCCAAAAAGAAGCATGAATACGACAACTTTATTCCAGCTGTCCTCACACTGTAGTGATTTTCATACTTTTTACCACCAGGGGACCCTTTCCAAAGCACCCACTTTACCAAGGAAACTCCCGCAGGTTGCAAAATGTTGATGGATCATTTTAGGATACCAGGATTGATTTTATTACGGAACCTCTGCAGAACAGTTTGAAAATCACTGGTCTACTGCGTTATTTAAGGAGGATGAAGAATCCACCACTGCCAATGACAATCTTGACCACCCAAGAGAAAGCAGGATTCTGTTCAGCCATTCAAAACACAAAGCTTTTGACCAACCAGGTTCTAATGGGCCCCAGAGAGGAAGCCTGCCAAGAGAAAGCAAACAATGTGGCAAGGGTGGTGAATGAATCTAAGTTCCTTCAAGAACGTCCGCGTGGTAGCATTGGAATATTGCTGCAAAGGACTGGGAGCAGCTCATACCATTCGCCTGATGTTACCAATGGAGAATCTCTTATAAGTCAGGAGCCCCAGCTTCAGAAGCAGATTTGAGGTTGAAGCACACTGCTCCCATCTGAGCAGGTTGTAAGCTGCTTCGTATATTGAAATTAGTCTCCACACCTGCCTTTTCAAATGGAGAATTTCATGTCCTTGCAATTTTTTTAATGGCAAAGACATTTCTTTTGTTCTGTTCACTGCCCAAGAAACAAAATGGCAGTCATTTACTTCTCTGTGTTACTGAATAATAGTGACTGCTGGAAATAAACTATCTCCCCAACTTTCACTGCTCTCGAGAAACAAAATAGTAGCCATGCTGCTTTTCTAGAACCCCGCAACAACTGCTTGTGTCTCACAGTACTAACTGAATAAAATAGCACCTTGATAAGCTGATGTAAGCAGGGGGCACAAACACATTCTTCTTGCCGAAATTCCTTCCCTGTGGACATGGCAGAGAAAGATGGCGAAAGGTGATTCGCGTCTCAAACCAACCAGTCTGGCAACTTAGTCCACAACTGCAGAAATCAATGGACACAATACCAAGGGGGAAAGGCATGAAAGCCATTTTTTTTTTCCGGCCCAGTTTCCTAAATGCCCATTTGGGCATGAAGACACCAAACAGTGGAACATTTCTCTCACTTGTTCCCTGTTTTAGCTTGGCGTGACTCAGATATGGACCAAGTGGCACCTCTCAGTTCGACTATCCCCTCCAAACCAAATGATAGAACTCTTGAAAATTAAGAGCCCTTTATTGGGATAGGCTGGAGGGAATGCAAATCACCTTTCTGGGCATAAGAAAATGTTACATTTCCACTTGAGAAGGCAAACATGAGCTTTGGATTTCCTCTGGGACTCTAAGGTGGCTTGGTGTGGAAATTCCACAGTTGTTATTTGGGCACGGAGTGCTCATAATGAAGCTAGTGAAATCCCCCAAAGGGACTTCCCTTTCAAGTTTAGAGTGCAGAAGGAGAACAGTCTTTCCCCTCCCAAATCCTGGCTTCATATCTGATACAGAATTGATCTAAGCAACGTCAGATACAGTCCTAAGAAAAGTTAACACCTTTCTAAGTTCACAGAAGTTTGCTGAAGATAGAAGCTTGCGAGTTCCTTCTAGGAGCAGACAGAGGCAAAGCAGACAGGCCTGCGTTTGCATTGTGCATGGGTCCCAAACCAGAAATCACCATACAAAATGGCTGCAAGAGTTTGCAGGTGACAGTTGTAATGCAGGGTACAATCTGATTAACCAATCGTAAGTGCCCCCCAATTTCAACAGCACTTGATGTTTTCCTTGAGACTGATATGACTTTGGTCTGATTTGTTGCACCCTCGGTTTGTTAAAGCAGACATACTTAATGCAGTCAACAGAGCATGCAATTCTCCACCACATGTTCTATGCAGACGCCAAATTATTAGACAAATCGCCAACACAAATTGAAGTTGTGTATGTCTAAGTCTTGGGTAGCCTAGTTCACATGAACAGCATATGAGGCACTCAGTAAGTTTGGACTTAATGTACAGAATGGGAAAACTCATAACTTCAGCTTCCCTGCATGTAGAAAACTAGACATCAGGGAAATTTCAAGCATATGATTTTCAATGACTGGTTACTTTTCCATTTGCAAGGATGTGTGAGTGTATGTGTGAGACTGCAGCTCTTCCCCCCTCCCCCCCAAAAAAAGTTCAGACCAGAAACTTTTACCACCTTCTGTTTACCACAAGGCCTTAAACCTCAAGGTGAGACTGATTTCTTACATTCCAAGCTGGCCAAATCGGTGAGTGGCAGTAAGAATTTCTGCTAATCTCTGACCCTTGGCTGACTCATTAAGTTCTAAGATCAGTGCTTTTTTGTAAAAAAAAAAAAAAAAAGGAAAAGGACCGGAACTGATATAGAAATTTACATGCCTGCCCCTTTTTCTCCACCAAACTGTTTATGAGTCTACATTCTCTTTCTCTGGCTGAATGGGATGGGGCAGTGTATTACGATTGGGATTTGGGAAAACCCTGGGAAAAAGTGCCGGTAGTCAGTACGTTTGAGTACCATCACACAAAACAGCCTTGCCTAGGGTGCACGGTGAACATTGAAGACAACCGACATTGCATGATGGCGATATTGCAGCATACAGCCTGGGCATTCGTAATACATTCTGCTTCCAGTCGGAAAATACATGAACAGCCAGCCATCTTGTGAAATGGACTCTGGGAAGAATTCAGCGTTCCTAAAAGATGGGACATGTTTGCAAAAATGATGGCTACTTATTCACCCCAGGCTACAAATGCAATATTCAATTAAATATCTTGCAAAAGTGGACTTGGATTTGGGATTAGCCATGGACTTTGGTTTGGACTTACCCTCTGCTGTTATGGTGCCTGGAGTTGGTTGGGTTGTATTTGCAGTGATAAAGGTGTACTGCTAAATCTACATGTGGAATGCACAGCCACTTATGTTTGTTTACATATTGACCCCACTCATCCATACACCAGAGGTGTATAGAGTGCCCAATTTCATGATCAAAAGGAGCTCTGCAGGTGAGGGATGCTGAGTCCCTGGTTTGGAAGCTCCCATTCAACTCTGATCTTAGAAGTGAGGCATGCTGGGAAAAAAGTAGGTAGGGCAAATGAGATGGATCAGAGGGAAATACGATGGGAAGCAAGAGCAGACTGGCCCTTTAACTTGTCAAAAATTTCTGAGGGACTACTGCCCCTGCCTTGGGGGCAGTGGTGGCCAAGAGGAAGTTGAGTAATGCGGTGCTGTAGGGGAACGCTTAGCTCAGTTTTCTGTAGGTACGTTTTTATTCCTAAATCTGTTCATGGTACACAGGAGGAGCTCTCATGCACCATTTTGAGAGTCAGGATTAGGGCCCAAACTCCATACTCACAGACATATACAAGCCACGACTGTGGCTGGTACTATCATGTCTAGTTAAATGTTGAAGTCTCCAGGTACCCCAGATGAATTTCTAGAGCACCCATTTTCCTTCACTCTCCTCACATGACCAATGACCTCGGGCTTTTTAACTTTACTTGCACCCAATAAAAATGCTAATGGATGAAACGAGTATATTTGAATTGTTTCAAGCTTTCAGGTTTTAATGGAACATTTAAAACTCACACTTTGCTCCTATTGGAGGGCAGCATAATGGGAAAGGTGTACATTCTTAGCTGCCTTTCCAGCAGTCGCCTGTCCTGATGTGACTCAGGTCCCAGAGAAAACAAAGAATGCACATCTGCATTCCTCCACGGAAAAAGATGCAATCTTAATTTCTTACCAAAATGTTGGGCAGGGAGTGATTATTGTTTTCATTAAATATTGAAAATATTGTTATTGAACTGGAAAGGCCTGTTTAGGAAAAATATTCTGTTTTAATCCAGATCAGATATCTGTTCATTATGTCCTATAGTAATAACTATGCACTTTCTGACATTGCGAATTAAAATGATAATTTTTGAGGTGCCTGCACTGCCCCTCCACCAGGAAACAAGAGAGCCAACTGACAGTGAGAAGATAGTCTGTGGCACATCCGCCCCTTAAATAGAAATGGCCATTATTTCCAATGGGTGGCAATTTAACCTCCGGAATCCAGGTTTTTCCATCCATTCAAATAGCATCAAATAGCATTGGGAGCAGCAGTGGCGTAGTGGTTAAGAGCAAGTGTACTCTAATCTGGAGGAACTGGGTTTGATTCCCCGCTCTGCCGCCTGAGCTGTGGAGGCTTCTCTGGGGAATTCAGATTAGCCGGTACACTCCAACACACGCCAGCTGGGTGACCTTAGGCTAGTCACAATTCTCAGCCCCACAATACCTCACAGGGTGTTTGTTGTGAGGGGGAAGGGCAAGGAGATTGGAAGCCCCTTTGAGTCGCCTTACAGGAGAGAAAGGGGGGATATAAATCCAACTCTTCTTTTTTCTTCTTCTTAAAGAGCTTGTGCACAGAAGACGAGCTGGAGAATGCCCCTTCCTCTTTGCAGGTAGGCTGCAGAACAGACAGGTCTCCTGATACAATTCTTGAGATTTCTGATATTTAGCAGAAGTGAAATACTGGAACCAGGAAATACGAAGAATGTGTTCGCACTATCGTATATCGCCGATCCAATCCTACCGCCATCAGGCCAGCAATATCTGGTTGAACACCTCTAACATTGACTCCAATGGAGCAAAGAGCAGCACCGTGGATTCATTTCAGGTCACAAAAATATGTGGTGGGAAAGGTTTAACTCCTCTTTCTATCTCTCATCCCAAACCAAATTGGGGTCCTTCCCACTTGCTTTTTGAAAGGGAAAAATGCTAGAGAACTAATTCCCAGTGACAACCATGATTTGTTTATAGGTAGAGTGAGGATGATGAAGGAATGACGGAATTCTCACACACTCCAAAATGGTTTAGAATGGTAGATGAGACTCTGGCTGCCTCTATCCCACCAGCCAAGTTGCACCATGGAAGCAGGACAGCACCCCAATAAAACTGGTCTGCCTACTAGAGTAGCCAAAAACTCTTTCACAAGAAGAGCAGGACTGCTGTCACTCAGTAGTTCTTTTGTTAACCCCGCTCCAACTCAAAGTGTGCTTTGTATGATCCAGGAAAAAAACAGGAGTCAGGCTGGTGTAGAGAGTTGAACTAAGACCTTGAAGAGCCAGGTTTGAATCTCCACACAGTGATGGAAGCTTGCTGCATGACCTTGGGCCAGTCACACACATTCAGCCTAACCTACCACACAGGACTGTTGTGAGGATAACATGGAGGAGAGGAGAATTAGGCAAAATCTCCTGGAGTCCCTTTTGTGGAGACTGGCGGGGTAAAAATGAAGTCAATAAAGAAAAGAAAAGAAAGAACCCTACGACGTGATACCGTAGCAACGTTTGTTGCTTTCATTATATCACTGGCTGACCGATGTGCGAATGCACAATAAGATGGTCTTATTTAATGTGCTGCGTTCACCTATGTATTAGTAGCCTCATATGTTTTGTGTGCAGTAGGCCTGGAACAGTCAGATTCAAAAGGATTTCAGAAAGCAGGGTTTGCTTACTGCAAAACCACTGTGCGAAACAAACCTAACGCTTGAGCAAGTAGAAGGCTGAACTCCAGACAGCGGCTTGGATACAACAGCCTTTCTATGGCTGGAAGGATTTCCACCAGCAAAGCATGACCGTCTTACCCCAGTTCTCACTGCAGCCCCAGACGCCTCTGAAATGCTGTTCCATGCTCCACTGGTGGAAATCCTTCCAACCACAATGCTTTTTTGACTTCAACCCAACGAGAAATACAATCAGCATTAAAGTCATCATCCAGATAGCAGATCACGATCCTGTCCTTACGGTAAAAGATGTGAATCAGTGGCTCAGCCGGCACACTGGCTTGCCTTGGCAGGTCAACTGTGCCCTCCTGTCCCAGTGAGAGGAGCCCAGAGCTCAACATTTAATGAAGGGTGGTGTGGAAAGGTTCATGGTGGGGTTGGATGGAAGCACCCTGGCTGATTATTTTGCCAGTTTCATGGGCAAACGTTGGAATGGTGTATGAGAGCTCCTGTTGGGGTGGTACAGAATGACACACTGCCTCTGGAGCAAACCAATCAGAAAAATAAAATAAATTGGTGATGCCACAGATGTTATCTAATTGCTGACTATGACCCTCATGCAGTCCATTCCAGAGGGCAGTCCAAAGGTAACAGAACTGTTTGCCAGGGTTGTAGGGAGAGCAAGAGGGAAAGAAATGTCAAACGACAAAGTAGGCAATTTGAAGGAAGGCAAAACAGAACAGACTTGCAATAAATGCATGAATTGGGTTCCCTGCAACAGCCAAGCAAAAACCCCTGTCTAATTCTCATGCTAGGATCAAGCTACGGGGGAAAAAAGCCCTTCCTTTCTGGCTGTCTGGCCAAAGCTAGCGAGGGCAATGCAGCAACGGCAGCGGCGGTTTAAAAGGCAGGGTTGGAACGGATCTGACATCTGAAACCCGAACAAGGAAATGCAGCAGATCGTAAGGTAATAACAGGAAAGCCCGTCTACAACACAAAACAAGAGGATGCCTAGAACTGGTGGAGAGGAGGGACAGGCTTTGCAGGAATCTCAGAACTTTGTGGTAGAATGTTTGCATGAAATATGCAGGTGGTGGCGGGGGAGGAGGGGATAGACAGAGACAAAACAACCATTTCTCCTTTTGTTAAAACCTGCCATTTCAGTTCAAAACGATTGTGTCGCAAGCTCTGTGCATTCAGGGGGCCTTCTCAGACATGATGGATTGGCGAGCTGTCTTCTCTGGCAGGTCCGTTCCATAGCCCCATAACCAGGGGACAAATACTGTTTGGCTTCTCCAGGTCACCAGGAGATATTCACCAGAAGGCGATAATCCACTGCAGCGGGACAGTCTCTGGTCTCTCTGCCTCAGAGTTAGCGAGCACTGATGCTGGCCAGGATCAGGTGGGAGACAGAGGTGGAGAAGCATGACGGGAGCAGCGTCTGCTCCCCTCGCCTTCCACACTTGGGCAGGAGGGAATGCTTTGGTTGACTTGATTTTCAACTGCAGAGCAGGACAGATCGGCAATGAGGATGCAGAGCAGTGATGGATAGAAAGGCAGTCTCTCTCCCTCTTTCTCTGGATCAGCGCGAAGGCACCACGTCAACACCACAGCCCCTCCATTTGGGGGAGCGATGATCATGGGCAAATATGAACCAGAAGGCCCACTGGGCACTGGTGAGGCTCCTGTTCCTGGAGAATGCTGCAGAGGAAAAGAGAAAGGGGGAAATATGGCCAGGTTGACATGAGGAGCAAGCTTTGGTTCAACAAGTCTTTATGTGCTATTCATTTCTGTTCTTGCTGACTGTGAGAATGAACCACATCATTCTTGTGGGGACTGCAGCTATCACTTGTCAGACTGGCAGTCTGAATCTTTCGTTGTCCTAGGCTGGGGGAGATGAGTGGGGGATCATCACTGGATGAACAGAATATGTTCTTTCCACTTCTGGAAAGGAGGATAGTTTTGATGTTCAGTTTATTCGATACCCCCAATGGACTTCTGCAGCCCCTGAAGTGGAATCTCCCGGATTATTGGCAGATCAAGAGATCTGGACATACAGACAGCACAAAGTGATGAAGGACAGTGGTGGTGGAATGTGCCATGAAGTTGCAATTGACTTACAGCCCACCACCCCCTCCCTAGGATTTTCAGGGAAAGAGATAAACAGATGTGGTTTGCCATTACCTGCCTCACTCACTCTGGACTTCCTTGGTAGTCTCCCAATTCACATACTAACCAGGGCCAAACCTGCTTGGCTTCCTAGACCTGATGAGATCAGGTTAGCCAGAGCCAACCAAGTCAGGGCAACGAACAGTGGAGTAGCTTAACTATTAGGCTCAAAACAGGCATGACCCTGTTCCTAATCATCAGGGGTGTTTGGTCCAATGGAGAGAGCTGAATCTGGGAAGCATGGATTCAAATCTGTCTGGCCTTGAGCAAGTCTCTCTCCCTCGAGTGGTGTTCTCACAGAAGGGTTGGCATGATGGAAAGGGCATCGAAGGCTAGAAAGATTTTTTCAAATTAAAACCCTCAGCTGGCCCGGCATGAGGGCAGTTGAATGGCGCAGGCACGGCCAGCAGAATTAGACTTACTGCGCAAGATTGCAAGTGCTATACTGCAGTGCACACGGTGCTGACTGTAAACTCTGCCTCGTTGGCCATGATGTCTGTTGGCTGCAAGTTACGGTCATACATTGGGTTTTCGAATGTGCCTCGGACATTGGTGTTTTCATGGCCAGCGTAGCCATTGAACGGCACCTTCGGTCTCCTCCTGATTGAACGAGAACAATGACAGAATCAGAAATGATCGCTTGGCTTCCCCCCCCCCCCCCAGTGGTGAAATGGCTAGACACCTTCAATTTCCCATCTCCCCTGCCACCCCTTGCTGGGACACTTTATCATCACATGCATGTGGACAGTTGCCAATAATTGCCACACCTCACTTCCCTTCCTCAAAGTGTTCAACAGACAACTTGGGGCTTGGCTGATACCACTTGATAACAAAGGCATTCCTTCCCAACATAACTCATTCTGCTGTACACCAAATGACAGGACAGTTGCAGGAATGGCCCTTCATTAGTTTCCTTCTCTGTGTACATCCCAATGGCTTTATCTCTCCTAGAATTTTGACAAATCACCCAGTCCCAAGGTGTCTATGGTGGGACAAGGAAAGGAAGGTAATGTAAACGCTCTGAGACTTCTTAAAAGTAGAGAAAATCAGGGTGTAAAAACAAGCTCTTCTTCCTCCCTTAAAATCCTCCCTGTGATTACTCTTCCCTCCCCCATTAAGAATGTTGCAAGAAAACAGAACCTTCAGAGAATCCCTTATGTGATGTCTGAAAACCGCAATTCCTTCCTCCGCTTGCAATGATGCTGCATGACGCCAGAGTTGGCATGACAAGGAGACCCATATCCCTTTCCTCTGATTTTTTTTCTTTACTGAGAAGTAGCCTCAGAGGCTGTAATCAACAGAGTAAAACAGTCTGCAGGGGACTACTGTTTAAACCTTCCTTTCCTTGGAAGTTTGTCCATGTAAACTGCACCCCGAAAGCTATTTTCTCACACAGGAGGGCCAAGGAGGCATAGGGAGGGTTTCAAGTGGTTATGTGACATGAAGGGGAGAGGGTTAAGCAGGCTCTTCCACACTCCACTTCAGACTGGCAGCTAGTTGAAGCTGCCTTTGGCTTGAAAAACATGGAAAAGAAAGTAATGCAGAATCTGTCTTCCCACGTCTTGCCTCTCTGGCTTTGCTCCTGCAAAGGACTCACCTGTGTTTGTAAAGATACAGCACAAACCCTGCAATAATCAGGGCAATGAAAGGCACGAGGATAGCAGCTGCCACCGAACTGCTGTTGGATGCGAAGGGATGCCCCATCGACTCAGGATCATGATCATTTCTGCTGGCTGAGAGGGAAAGCGGCGTTAGGCTATATCCAGAGAAAGAAGCTGGGGCCCCTCGGCATGTGTTTGCCACATAGAAATGCAACAGATAATTACAGTGTCTGAATGCCTTATTAAAGCAGAAGGGTAGCATGTAAATTAACTGAAATATCACTTTGCCATTTACCAAAGACAGGCATTAATGAAGCAGAAGTCTGTTATAAAAATCTAATTGTAAAAAATAATAAATAAATAAATAATGGAAGCAATGACTACTGCCTGGAAGTGAGACCTGCCAGCTTACCTATCCTCTGGAGGCCGAACTGTCCGAAACCTTTGCCGTGCACAAATCCCTGGTAGACGAACGTCCCACTCGATAACTCAGGGGTGACCTGCATTGGGGGAGGACCCGCAGGTTACATAACTGGAAGTTTCTGACTGTCTATACAAAAAGGAGCTTTAGTGCAGAGTTGTAGAATTTCCTATAAGAGAGATCTACACAATAAGAACACAAAAACCTATGACCTGATTAAAATGATAAAAACCTAAAGGACAGAGAAAAGTCCAAAGCTGCTGGGCAGAATAATAAGGCATTAAAGGTCTGGACAAAAAGGAACATCAAGAAAGGAGAGACAATTATAATTCCAAACTTCAATGGATCCAATGGACAGATTATTTAGACAAAAAAATACAAGACCAATAATAATGTATTTAATTTATGACAATATTTATTGTTATATTCAACCATATTTAGTATGCACTTGCGGAACTCAACTCATAATGGATTGTAATAATCAAATATTTAAATAAGAAAATTTGTTTTTTTGTTAATATAATTTATATTCTTAAGAATTTGATAAGCTTCTTTTCTTTTTGTAAGTTTTTCATATTTTCTTTTCTTACTTCTTTCTCTTCTTTCTTTTTCTTACTACTGCTTTTTTACTACTCCTTTCCTTTCCTTTCCATATATGTGTGTGTGTGTGTGTGTGTGTGTGTGTGTGTGTGTGTATGTATATATATATGTGTGTGTGTGTGTATATGTATGTGTATGTGCATGTATGTATGTGTATGTGCATGTATGTATGTGTATGTGCATGTGTATGTATGTATGTGTGTGTGTATGTATGTGTGTGTGTATATGTATGTATATATATATATATATATATGTATGTATGTATGTATGTATGTGTGTGTGTGTGTGTGTGTGTGTGTATGTATATGTGTGTGTGTGTGCGTGTATGTATGTATGCGTGTGTGAGTGTGTGTGTGTGTATGTATATGTATGTATGTGTGTGTGTATATGTATATGTATGCGTGTGTGTGTGTGTATGTATATACGAATATGTGTATGTATGTATGTATGTATATATATGTGTGTATATATATATGTATGTATATAAATATAAAAGATTGTGTATTTGAGATATGTTGTATCTTAAGCACTTAAAACAATATCTCTATCGCTATCTATCTCTTGATCTATCTATAAAAAGAAAGGAGAGACCATACAGTGGAGCCATCTTAGTGAGCCATAACTAGAGTTACCCATGGAAAAGCCATGCTCTGAATCCTGGAAGATCTCCTATATTTCATGGAAGGAAGCTAGAGTAAGGTCTACACAATCATTCTTAAAACTTTTGCCTTTATAGAAAAAAAAGTACTTTATCATCCTTGTTTGGATTTTGACTAGCTCCAAAACTAATAAACAAACAAACAAACAAACAAAAACCCTGGAGAATTTAACTGAACCTGATGCTAGCTGCAAAAACACACGCGCACGCACGCATGCACCCCCTCCCCCAAAATGAAGTTCATTATTTCTTTTTAGCAGCACAGGAATGAAACAGCAGCAAAAGATGCTAGTAATGAACTGTTAAAAAAAGACAACACCATACTCTTTTCCCAATTTCATTCTATACGCTTACTTAACTGTCTCACTCAATGCAGCTGGGGATAAAAATGACCCCCAACACCTTAGGCAGCCTTCCTCTACATAACTCCATAACCACCTCGGTATTCTTTGGTATTCCTGATGGTCTCCCATCTAAGTACAGATCATGGCGGCCCCTGCTTCGTTTCTGAGATCTGAGGAGATCAGGCTAGCTTGGGCCATCCAGGTCAGGATGTTGACCTGATTACGGTTGAGTAACACACAGAGTGTGGGGTTGCAGAACATCCAACATTTTATAATTTTCCCCATTACTTTCCAAAGTCTGTTTGACCCCATTTTTCAGTCCAAGTTAGACTGGTTGTCACTTCTTACTCTGTGATGCAACATTACCCTTTCCCAATTTTTAAAAACCTTTTCTACATGTTTTGCCATTTTAGGCAAACTTTGCAAACACAAGGCATGGCGGGGCCTACTGTACATGCCGATTGTCCAGTTTGTGCTCATACTTACACGACCATCTAAGGCCCATTTATCATTCATTAACACTTCCGGTGGCCCTGTGATCTGGTACGCCTGGAGCAGGAGATGCATCTCATCCTTTTTGTATATCCCTGAAAAGAAGAAGAAGAAGAGTTTGGATTTATATCCCCCCTTTCTCTCCTGCAGGAGACTCAAAGGGGCTTACAATCTCCTTTCCCTCCCCCCACCCCACAACAAACACCCTGTGAGGTAGGTGGGGCTGAGAGAGCTCCGAGAAGCTGTGACTAGCCCAAGGTCACCCAGCTGGCGTGTGTGGGAGTGTACAGGCTAATCTGAATTCCCCAGAGAAGCCTCCACAGCTCAGGCAGCAGAGTGGGGAATCAAACCCGTTTCCTCCAGATGAGATACACGTTGAAATACACGAGCTCTTAACCTCCTAAGTCTCCTATGCCACTGGCCTGGTAGAAACTACACTTCCCATGAGACCCTGGGCTCGCAAGGTCTCCTGGGAAGTGTAGTTCCCACCTGGCCGTTTTCAGTCTGAAGGGAACAGGCCACTTCTCCAGCCTGAACTGTTTCACGAAGATAAGTGTGTGTGTGGGGGGGGGGGGGGCGAGGGAGGGGGTGCCAGGGTGTGTGTGATTTTCCATGGCCCCCAGGTGTGTGCCCGGTGCAACATGCACCCCTGGCCCCCTGGTAGCTCCGCCTCTGATTGTATGCTATAGACCCTCTGCAAGGTAGTACTTGAGAAGGTCGGCAACTGACTCCATCCCCACAGCAAGCTGAATTCACTGAAACCGAGAGAGCCAGCTACCTACCTGACACTTGCAACTTCACATCACTATGATCTATTAGGGTGGCATTGACCTTACTGGTCACTGGGTCAAAGCTGGTGACAGATAGCACGGCCGGCTGCTTCTTGCCCATGTATTCATAAGAGCCTTTCCAAAATGTGTTCTTCGCAAAGACATCTGCAGGAACTAGAAAGGATAAAACCAGAATGGAGAGAGAAGAGAGTTTTTAGAAGATGAGAAGTCCACAAGAAACAAGGAAACGGAAGCTTGGTTTATACTCTTTCAGGATACTTCAACAGCTACTGGTGTTGTATTTGCTAAAGCAATCATGGTGTCTTTGTAGCGTTCTTTCTTCTTTCCCTGGTATCTGGCACTAAAACTTGATATTACTGCTGGTTAAAGGTGAATGGCCTGACCTGGATGGCGAAGGCTAACCTAATCTGGTTAGATCTTGGAAGCTATGCAGAGCCAACCCTGGTTAGTACTTGGATGGAAGACCACCAAGGAAGTCCAGGGTTACGATGAAGAGGTAGGCAAAGGCAAATTTTCTCCGTTGGTTTCTTGCCTTGAAAACCTTATGAGGTTGCCTTACGTTGGCTGTGACTTGACAGCACTTTCCACCACACAGGATGGAGGGGACTCTTGTTAGGATTTGATTCTCTAAATGCACCATTGAGGTTAATTAAGGAAAGCTGTACCTGACATCTTTGGGAGAGGAAGGTCCCGAGCCGTGCCCGCCGGTCTGCCACTGGGTCGGATATCCGCTGAGAAAGACAAGCCAAGGAAAAAGAGAGTTAATGTTCAAGCACTGGGACATATAATATTATCATAGCATGTTGGCATGTAAGAAGGCTAGATGTAAGAAGAAAACACCTCTCATACAAAGACACAATTTGGGGGCTTTCTTGGTGGAGGCTTATAAAATCATGACAGGCCTAGAGAGAGGGGATAAAGAGATGGATTTCTCCCTCTACTATAATACTGGAGGGAGTCTGGCAGGGCATTTAGGTGAAAGGAAGTACATCTTCATTTAGTACACAGGTTAAGGTAGGAAATCCACAGTCTCACAATGTGGATTTAAAATAAGAAAATAAGGTCTATTAGTGGCTGTCAGCCATAATAGCAAAATGGAACCTCCATGTCCAGTGGCAGTAATGCTGGTGGGTGCCAGCAACAGGGAGAGCAGTTGTCTTGTGTCTTTTTTTTTCAGGCTCCCAAAGAGGCATGTGTCCGGCCTCTGTTGGAACAAAATGCTGGTTTAGACAGACCTTGGGGTCTGGCAGTTCTTACATGATGGGGGGAAGTGCTGTCAAGTTGCAGCTGATTTATGGTGACCCTTCATGAGGTTTTCAAGGCAAGAGGCTAACAGAGGTGGTTTGTGATTGCCAGCCTCTGCACAGCAACCTTTGACTCCCTTTGACTCCCATCCAAGCATTAACCTGGGCCAGTCCTGCTTAGCTTTTGAGATTTCACAAGATCAAGCTTGCCCAGGACAACCAAGTCATGGCTAATGTTATTATGGGATAGTATAAAAACATTAACTGTCTGGAGTCCTTGGAATAATGCAAGACATGAATGTAAATGGTGGAAAATATTTATTAAAACACTTGCAGGCAGTACCTTATCTCAGTGTACTTACCAAGGCAAACAGGTGGTTTCCCCGTCCAGCTGCCGTCAGCTTTGCAGGTCCTGTGCTCCGATCCTCCGGTGAGATAAAAGCCACTCTGGCAAGAGTAAATCAATGTGTAGCCCAGGGAAGGCACATCCAGAGCACCCACGTTGGCATGGGACGGCATCTCCGGCTCTTTGCAGTTGTGAGCTGTGGCAGTTAGGACAAGAGCATTCTGAAACACTCATTCTAACCTACTTAAAACTGGGCCTTAACACAGTCATAAAAATCAAGGTCCCCGCATGATGGAGGGAGGTGTTCTCAAGTCCCCTGATCTATGAAGCCCTGCTTGCCCAGATTCTTTGGCTGCCTGCAGAGAGCTCTGCCACTTGAGAGCCAGCGTGACATAGTGGTTGAGACCAGGTGCACTCTAATCTGGAGAACTGAGTTTGATTCCCCGCTCTGCCTCTTGAGCTGTGGAGGCTTATCTGGTGAACTAGATTAGCTTGTGCACTCCAACACATGCCAACTGGGTGACCTTGGGCTAGTCAGAGTTTTTTGGAGCTCTCTTAGCCCCACCCACCTCGCAGGGTGTTGTTGTGGGGTGGAGGAAGGGAAGGAAATGGTAAACCCCTTTGAGTCTCCTTACAGGAGAGAAAGTGGGGATATAAATCCAACTCTTCTTCTTCTTCCCTTGGGCTGATCTTAGATGCATACCACTACCACTGCTGTGGATGGCCAGAAGAGAGTACTGCAGCTATTAGCTCAATAGGGGTCATGTGACTCAAGGGGCCAATGAGGCTCCACCTATTCATATGAAGGTGTAGATTTTGGCTTCCCAGTTCTGTACTTGGATCAATTTGTTGGCTGAGCTACACAATAACCTGTTCTCAGATCTATTGCCTCCTGCTTAACTTTTCTGTCCCACATCAGCTTGCCTTCCATCCAGAGGCATACCTCCCATTGGGCAAAGTGGGCAGCTGCCCTGGGCGCCACCTTGTGGTGGGCGACAAAATTGCAGGTTTGTGAGGGATTTTGTATTTTCAGTGTTTTTCCGTTTTTGGCCTGCAGGGGGCGCAGATTTTAGGCTAGCAGCACCATAATTTCAGGGATTTTTTGGGAGACTCTCCTGATGATGTCACCCAGGTTTGGTGAGGTTTGGTTTAGGGAGTCCAAAGTTATGGACTCCCAAAGGGAGTGCCCCCATCCCCCCATTGTTTCCAATGGGAGCTAATAGGAGATGGGGGCTACACCTTTGAGGGTCCATAACTTTGGACCCCCTGAACCAAACTTCACCAAATCTGGGTGGTATCATCAGTAGGGTCTCACGAAGACACTCTGAAATTTTGGTGCTGCTATCTTAATAATTGCACCCCTGACAACAGGCACCCCCTAAATTTCCCCAGATTCTCTTTTTAAATTCACTCCCTTCCCACCAATGCTTGTTTTCTTTCTTTCTTTTATTCTCTCAGTGCCTAATAAAGGTTGTTGTTGTTGTTGTTGTTGTTGTTGTTGTTGTTGTTGTTAAATCTACCCCCTTCGGCATGGATTTCAAGGGAGAATCTGAGGTCCCCAGTTTAAACACCACTGAAAATGATGCTGTTTGGGGGTGGATTCCAGCATCACTTGTTTAAACTAGGGAGCCCAGATTCTCCTTTTAAATCCACCTTAAAGGGAGAGTCTGGGCCCCCCCAGTTTAAATAACATTGAAAGTGATGCTGTTTCCCCCAATTGGGGGGACTGGATACAACACCATAAAATGTTTTCATAGCAGTAATAAAACATTTTGAAAGCATTTTGAAAATGTTTTCCAAATATTATTTCGGCTGTGTGGCATGGCCCATTGCTATGTTCAGATTTGTGAGTTGGGGGATGTTCTATAATGTGATGGTGACTTTGAAACGACCTGGTGGAAAAAATTATTGTTTGGTCATGGTGGGGGCCACCCGTGGGGGGGGGCATCAAACTCAGGTTTTGCCCAGGGCTCAAGTTTGCCTAGGTACGCCCCTGCTTCCATCTGCCCACCTGATACTCCAGACATTCAAGAAGTGGTGGCAGCTGGCGTGATCTGCTTCACTGCACACCAGTGTTGTTGTTGGTTTGTTTTGTACAGCAAAATGCTCCATGAAACAGAAACATTGCATTTAAAAACAGAGACTCACGGATACAATCAGGCTGCACTCCACTCCATGTCAAGTTTGGGAGACATGTTCTGGTGGTGGATCCCTGCAACAGATATCCTTTATGACATCGAAAGAAAACGACACTCCCGACCTGTCAGAATGGGAAAGCAAGAAATCGGTTCATTTTATAGGAGCAGCAGTGGAGTAGTGGCTAAGAGCAGGTGCACTCTGATCTGGAGGAACCGGGTTTGATTCCCCGCTCTGCCGCTTGAGTTGTGGAGGCTCATCTGGGGAATTCAGATTAGCCTGCGCACTCCCACACACATCAGCTGGGTGACCTTGGGCTAGTCACAGCTTTTCGGAGCTCTCTCAGCCCTACCTACCTCACAGGGTGTTTGTTGTGAGGGGGGAAGGGAAAGGAGATTGTAAGCCCCTTTCAGTTTCCTACAGGAGAGAAAGGGGGGATATAAATCCAAACTCTTATGCTGTACATGGATTGCCTGTCCATTCTTGTAATGAATGAGTAGGGCTGCTATTTCTCCAGAGTCCGCAAATAAGGGCAACTTGCAGTAAAACTGTAACGGACTCACAAGAAAGAGTCCAAGAGATGGGCTTTTGGGAGCTGTGTCCAAGACAGGAGTTCTGGTTTGCAAACAGCGTGTGTGCGCAGTAGCATTCCTGAAGCTCACATGGACACACGAAGCTGCCTTATGCTGAATTACACCCTTAGTCCTTCAAGATCAGTATGGTCTACTCAAACTGGCAGAGCTCTCCAGCATCTCAGGTGGAGGTCTTTTGCATCATCTCATCCTTTTAGCATCCTCAACGCTGCAGACTGAACCTGGGACCTTCTGGATGCCAGGCAGATGATCCATCACTGAAGCACAGTTCTTCCTTCCCCTTAACAAGAACCCATGAACCCATTACACTGATTCAGACTATTGGTCCATCAAGGACAGTACTGTCTACTCAGGCTGACAGTGGCTTTACACCATCTCCAGCTGAGGTTTTTTATACCACCTACTGCCTGGTCCTTTTAACAGGAGATGCCGGGACTTGAACCCAGGACCTTCTGCATGCAAAGCAGAGGTTCTGCCACTGAGCCAAGTCCCCTCCTCACAGTGTGTTGGCTTTAGGCACCCACAGAGAAGCAAAGTGTGCATTTTGGATGCTAGTTGGGCAGCGGGGTGTACTACCAAAAGCATCACTTCCTCATGTATCTTGTCTGCAAAGAAACAGATGCACACCAAGAACTCAACAGTACTTTTTCCTCACAAGGATGCTGATGCCATAAAACTGACCTCACTCCCACTTAGGGAAGCAGGGAGTGTGGAGCAGGAACAGAGCTTCACTTTGGGGAACTCACATTTCCAAAGGGAGTAGATGGAACCCCACATGCGATCTAACAACTTCCAGACGGTTCCTACGGAGGGAACAGTATGGAATGCTCATCCATATGGCCTAGTCATGGGAGTCATCCTATGTCTGGAAAACTTCACTTGGAATTTGGCCCTGGGAGACAGTGACTCAGATAGAGCAACGTGTTCAACACTACCTAATGACACGTGTTCAACACTACAGCTTTAAAAGAGAGGAGAGGGGAAAAGAGAGGAGGAGCTAAAAATTGGATCATGATCCAACAGATCATGATCCAACAGATGATACAACAAATTACCTGGTAACCTTGGGAATTGTTTTGCGTCCCGAAAAGGGGCACGCCAGGGTCCACACACGTTGTAAGAGTTGCATCTAAATGGAAGAATAGAGGAATGGGGTTAAAGACTGATGAGCAAAGGGAAGCTGCAGCATTTCGGGGGGGGGGGAAAGACAGTTTGCGTAGTGCCACCCAGGGAGTAGGTGCTGGCCGTGGGGAACCATGCTGCTCACAATTCACCCTTCTGGCCGCAATGGTGCACATGCTCTCCATGGGCAGAATCCAAGTTGTAGATACAGCAACAGGAATCTTTGGAAGTAAATCGGGCAGTGCCCTCTGAAGCAGGCCTACTCAGATTCCTACTGAAGTATGTTCAATGGGGTTTAACCCCAGGAAAGACTGCACTGTGTCAGGAGGAATTTCTTTCTCCTGAAATAATTTTGGCTTTCTTTAGGCTTTGTGGATTAAATGGCTATGGGGGGAGGTGGATGGCGACATGCCCACTGACCCACACAGGGGCAGTTCTGCCTCCCCCACCCCACCCCACCCCACCCCTGCCCTGCCCTGCCCTGCCCTGCCAAGCCCCAGGTCCTTACCGATGCAACTGGGATGAGTTCCACTCCACGTGCCGTCGGATTGGCAGAACCTCCTAGGGGAGCCCACTAGCACCAGTGGAAGGATACAGGAATATGAGACGGAGGAGCGGTAGGTAAAGCCCCTCTCTTCACGCCTTCCTTGAGCTGGGATTCCTGGATCGCCACAGAACACAGCTGCAAGAGGGCAAGGAAGCTTCAAGTGAAGGCTGACTCGACCAACAGCAAAAATCCCCTGACCCAAATTCCAGCCCTGTCTAATGTTCATCAGTGCTGCCAAGTCGCAACTGATCTCTTGACCACCCCAGCAAGGGGATTTCAAGGTGGTCTGTCATCACCCCTCCTCTGTAGCATCTTTCTTGGCGGTCCCCCATTCCAGTATTGACCCTGCTTAGCTTCTGAGATCTGAGGAGACCCAAATAAACATGCTGCCTTCCCTCCCCAGATTCCTACTGAAGTATGTTCAGTGGGGTTTAAACCCCAGGAAGGACTGCGCTATGTCAGCAGGAACTGTCTTGAGTGGGGATATTTTAAGGGAAAAAATCCTGCTGGTGGCAGGAAAGGTCTGTCTTTGGATGCACTTCTACCTTGTTGTCAATTACTGCTTAATTAATTTCTACCTTCTTCCCATCTGCTGACAGACTGAGGAAGAACAGACAGCAAGCTTCTGTTTCACTCTCTGACGTGTTGGCTTCAATTTAAAACGGGTCTTTGATTGCACAATGGCCAACCACCATACAGGACTGCCTTAAATCCTTCCCTTCAAACAGGCGAGGCGAAAAGTGCAGAACTCATAGCTACTGAACAAGAATGGTTGTTGAATGAGGACTGGACGCAGCCTTGGGCCAAGATCGTGGCCAACACCCCCACCCCCCTTTCTTTTCTCTCAATGAACTGAGAAACCTTAAGCTTGTTTAATCACACACAGTTTCCTTTGTTGAGGGATTGTGAAATCTAAAGTTCTTCAAACACTTCCCAGGTGTTGAGAAAGGGATCTGCAAACAGAGCTGAGATTCTCCTCTGCTGTCTAAATGAAAGAGGAGTTCAGAAAAGAACTCTGTAAACACTACAGAGTGTTTCTTCCTAATACAGCATCAAAGAGGATGGAAATTTAAGGCTGAGGGATTTGGATTTTGGGGGCGCTTGGACAAGAAACCCTTAACCGGCAAAGAATGGATAAGAATGGGGAATCCAGAATGATGGAGGCTTTTAAGGCACTCCCAGCATTTATTCAGATCTTTCTTTCTCTGTCCTGCTGTTCACTGGTTCTCAGCTTCTGTCTAGCACTGAAAAAGATGCTACCTCTTATCTGCATTTCTCAGGGGAAGGAGTGGGATCTCCAGCTCAAACCAAAATGGCAGCACAGTCAATTCAGCAGGTCCTGCCACTAGCCTAACACGAATTATCTCTGGCACCAACCAAAATGGGGAGGGTAAATTTTGCCCTTCCTACTCTAGTCTCATTTTCGTTGGTAGCACAACAGAGGTCATCTGCTTACGAAAACACTGTGGGATTTCTCCAGTCCAGCTTCCATTTCCTTCGCAAGTCAGCACAGCAGGCAGGGAAAGCTGATATCCTTCTAGGCAGGCATAGCTGATGCTGGAGCCCCAGGTGAAATCTGAACCCACAACTTTCCCGTTGGGGACGGCTTGAGGAGGCTTGCAGATGATAGCTAGGCACAGAACAAATGGAAGACTGAGTCTGCAGTAACAATCTCAAGGAGTGGAATTCAGTGATTTTGCTCCAAAAATTTCACTCTTGAACTTAAAACAGGTTCACACATCTGGAATGTTGAGTTCAGAGCCATTCCAGGCAGAGTTACCCTCTTGGAAGTCCACTGAGGTCTATGGGCACAGAAGGCCATGCTGTTAGCATGGCAGGACCTCTGCACATGTTCTGAGGACTCCAGTATGATGAGAGGCAGAGACAATTCCATTGGCAGGCAAAATGAGAGGAAGCCTAGCATGGTCCTGACTCATCTGCTGCCAGATCCTTGCCTCTGTGAACATGATAGAAGCTTCCAGGCAGAGATGTGAGTGTAGTTTGGCCTAAGGACATCCCATCTTCCAGAAATTTTTCAGCATGGACCAAGACCCTGCCAAAAAGCAGATCAGGGTCCTTGATCTGAGACTGCAAATGCCTTAGCAGACCAGGTGCTCAGGAGCAGCAGCAGCAGAAGAAGGCCATTGCTTTCACATCCTGCATGTGAGCTCCCAAAGGCACCTAGTGGGCCACTGTGAGAAGCAGAGTGCTGGACTAGATGGACTCTGGTCTGATCCAGCAGGCTTGTTCTTATGTTTTCAATGTTACTATCCCAGTTGGAAACCATGGCTCTGTGTTGGGGAAGTAGTGGTCCCCTTCTCTTAGTAATACTGTAGCTTGTTCGTTCATTCGTTCGTTTGCTCACTCACGCTCCACTTTTTCTTCTAGTTGGACCCAAAGTGGCTTACAACATAATTCTCCCTTTTATCCCACAGCACAAACAACCCTGTGAGGTAAGCTTTGATGAGAACGAGTGACTTGGTTCCACCCAGTGAACTTCATGGGAGACTGAAAGGTGTGAACCTGAGTCTTCCAGAGATGGTTAACTGTGAGAGCCACATCCCTTCAGAAGCATTGCACATGATGTACTCCCTCCATGATGGTCCATTCACACATGTTGCACATTGGTTGGTGCTGCAGATATCCAGTGATGACACGCATGTGTGAACCAGCAGAAAGACCCAATGGACGGCCAGTTCAATGTTTTGGGATTACAATGCATGCTGTGATCATAATGCTGCAATATGTTCCAATGAAATCAATGGAGCTTATTTCTGAGGGCTTCGAGATAGTGCTAGCTCAGGCAAAGGATACCAAAATTCAGAGTTGTATCTTGGGAAAATGTAGCCTGGTGCAAAATCTGAGCCCCCTCCCAGTATGGGCGGCCACCCTCCCCCACCACAACCAGTGTATGGACCCCGGGGGGGGGGGGTGTCAGTGTATGGACCAGGGGGAAGGAGGAGGGGTGTGGGGTTGATTTTCCTCCCCCCATGTGACTAAATGGCTGCAGCCCAGGAATATTTGACCCCATATGTCCTCCTGGGCGGTATGCCCCTGCCAAGATTGACAAAGGATGAAAATCTGTCTGATGGTTTCTAAGCATACCTTGCCATTTCTAGGGAGCAAAGCATTAGTACGTGTTAACCCACCTGTAAGACATCTTTCCAAGTTAAAATGCCAGTTCTAGGAGTCCAAGACACTCCTAGACATGGATTATAAGTCCTTCGTTTGCAAATCTATAAACTGAAAAGTGTATCTTCCTGTGCCCATGACTTCAGAGACAGATTATCTCTGCCAGAGAAATGCAAAGATTAGCTGTATCAGTTGTGAAGGTTTTTTCTTTTTAAAAATCTGTTTTGCCTTATGCTGATGGCTACTGATTTCTAGCCTACAGCAGGCTGTGACACCTGTTTCTTTCTCCTTTTGAGCAACAGAAATCAGAGTTTGTTGTGCCAGAAATGAGCCTTGGAAATCCCAGGCTTGCATTCTTGCCTCCTCCGTTGGCTCCTTATTTGTGTCTTGAAAATTAAATCACAATTTAATGCTTGTTTCATGGCAAGAGAACACACCATCCTTTAAATAAACTGGAGTCTTGTGGCACCTTAACAGCAAACTATTATTTGCTGCAAAACCATAAATGATTCATTTCAGATGTGCACAAGGTAAGAGGGGGCACATGAGCTCAATTTCCAAGGCTCATTCCCATAACAAAAAAGCATGTTTTGATGCCACATGTGAACAGTATCATCTATTGGATCAGGATTAAGCCAGAAAGCTGTTTCTCTGATTCCTACCATGAGGGTGGAATGGGTCATAAATCTTTGTAGCTGTCACTCACCACCTATCACTACCCATTGATGCTCCAGCCATTAGGGAAGGATTTTCAGCTATTAACTAAATGAAAGCCTAGAGAAACCCTGATATTTAAACATATACATACAAATAATTGGGGTATTGTGGGGTTATTACTACAGGTGTGACCCATGAGGTATCAGGGCAGAGGGTTGCAGAGAAATAATCAATTGGAAATTCCCTGACTCAGGATGTGTAAAATCAGTGAACTTCAGGCATAGAAGAGTTGCCTCCTGCTCATTTACTCATGAAGTTTGGTAGTCTAAAAGAACAGCTCAGTTGCTCTACAACTTCATTCGTTCGTTCGTTCGTTCGTTCGTTCGTTCGTTCGTTCATTCATTCGATTTAATAAACTGCTCTACCCTCGGAGGGCTCAGAGCGGTGTACAATTCAATTGGATCAGTGAGGTCTGGTGGTAAGCAAGGGTGCCACAAATTTCTCAGCGAACTTGTTTGGCATTCAGACTTGCCTTGTTTGACACTCTTGATTAGAATGTGAGCAGATCACGGATATGTTCCGATGGAATCGAGCAGTGTAAACAGCAGTGTAAACAGCTGCCCAACAAGCTTGCTGATGCCTGTTGGTCAGAAGTTGACTCACAGGTGATCGACAGATTCTGATATCTCCCTCCACCCCACTGGGCAACACAGCTATGCAGTGAAGTATCAAAAGGTTGGAGAAGGAAGCGTTCCTTTCTCCTCCAAGCTAGGTGGGGAGAGAAGCAATTCTTTTGATTTCTGTACTGCAAAAGACAAAGAAAGGGCTCATTTCTCTTCCCTCCTACACAAGCTGCACAGGAAAAAGAAGCAAAAGTTTTAATGTCAGCATTGCAAAATTGTGTCTACAGCCCAAGCTGACAGCTTGAGGTGAGAAGAAGAGATGGAAAATTAGCTGGGCTTCTGATCAGCCCCTGGCCAATTTGTTAAGTCTCAGTAAGTCTGGATGGCAGCAAAGTTTTCCAAATGGGAGATCACAAGAACCAGATTTCTAGGTCATCAGTTGGGAGTCAGCTTCTGATCCTCCCCACTGAGCAAATGTTTCCCAGCAGGAGATCAGATACCAACTACCTGCTGATGCTTGGTCAGTCATCTGTTGATGGCTGCAAGTAGCCTGTCCCCATGAATACACACCAGCAAGCTATGAATAGTTGAACAACATGTCTACTAATTGGTTGCCTGACCACCGCTGATGAACAGTAAAGGAGCTGAACTGGCAGTGGTTCAAGCAGCCCAGTGCTAAGCAATGGAAATGGTACCTAAGTAATACAGCACAGCAGAGAAGTATCTGTACTTTCCAGGGGTGTTCCACCAAGGGGAACATTTGGGATCAAATGTCCCCAGGCTGCAACCATTTAGTCACATGGGGGTTGGAAAATCGCCCTCCAGGCCCCTCCTCCTTCCCCCCGGGTCCATACACTGACTTCAAGACCTGGTACAAAAAAAGGTTGTTTGGTCGTGGTGGAATAGGGTGGCCACCCATATGGGGGGGGGGGGATATTCATGCAATGGTCTCCATTTGATCAAGCTTGAGAAACAGCAATCTGATCCTTAAGTCTCCAAACTCAGACACTGAACTCAATTTTAGCACACACACACACACATCCCATCCCAGCCTTAGTGGCAGTTTTGTCCTCTTTCTTTACCACTCATGCCGAATGGGAGTCATTGGCAGATTTGACTGACAGTTCACCCCAGGGCTTGTGCTGACGTTCTCTCTTATCCAGGGTTTCATGGTGGCACAAATAATGTTGCCTTTTTGCAGGGGTTTTTCTCCTCTTTTGTTTTTGCACACCTGAGATTTCTTTAGTGGTTAGACTAGGTAGGATCTGGGAGACCAAGATCTGAATCCCCACTCTGCCATGGAAGCTTGCTGGGTGACCTTGTCCAGAAAATACTCTCAGCCCAATCAACCTCACAGTGTTGTTGTTGTGAGCATAAAATGGAGGAGAGGAGAACAGTGTAAGCTGCTTTGGGTTCCCATTGGGGAGATAGGCAGGGCATAAATTAAATAACTAAAGAAATGAATCTCCTTACCACAGTTCACCTGTGGTTATATGCGATAACAAAGGTAACTTACATCCTTGACAAAGGGTTCTCCGAAACCATCTACTGTTATCCACATTTCTTGGAAAAGATTTAAATCATCTGAGTCACAGACTTTTTCAAAATACATTTTCTAAACAAATGAATGTAATAAACAGAAGCCATAAAAACAATGAGGATATTAGCAGTAGGAAGAGTACAAGATTTGAGAAGGTGAATAATTTTTTTTTCACCCAGCTCCTAAAGGGTAAACAAGCCTGGAACCAGGCAAACTACTATTACTAATTACACTATCAAGAGGCCTCTGCAAAGAAGGCCCTGCCTCTGATTACCGTCCAGCTGACCTTGGGCAACATGTAATTTTAGGCATACAAGTATTGAACCCATGAAGCTATTTTACCCTCTATCAGACCCTTGGTCCATCAAGATCTGTACTGTCTACCCAGTCTGGCTGTGGTTCTCCAGGATCTCAGCGTGAGATTTTTCACATCACCCACTATCTGACCCTTTTAACTGGTATTGCTGGGGATTGAACCTGGGACTTTCTGCATGCCAAGCAGAAGCTCTACCTTTGAGCCACGGCACTTCTTCAAAGCAAGCCCTGGGCATGCTGAGTGGTTAAGGCAAACTCACCTTTGCAGACAGGCTTTGTGTTGTTCCAGGTCCGGTCTTTTGTGCAGGTCAGTGCAGCAGCCCTGTCTGACTCCATGGTGTAGCCGGGCATACATTGGAAGACAACAGTCTTATTGTAAGTGAAGTCGCTGCCCAGGCGAATGCCATTGGCTGGCACACCAGGATCACCACAGTTTATCACTGTGGAGAAAGAAAGAAAGAAAGAAAGAAAGAAAGAAAGAAAGAAAGAAAGAAAGAGATAAAGCCTTCATTTCTCAAAAGCAAAACAGTTCAACTTTAAATCAAGAGAGAGAAAAATTATATTAATAGACTCTTACAGCAGCATGCCAGTACTGGCCAAAATTATTCTCCCTCATATTATGAGGCTCTTCTGGTGTAGAGGTTACAGAAGGATCTGGAAGGCTGATGTTTGAATCCCTCTACCATAGAAGCTTCCTTAGTGACCTTGGTGATGAAGGGAGGGGGAACAGCGCCCGGGGCATGACCTGCCTGCGCACCCCCTCCTGCCCCCGACACACCCCGCCCCCAAATGCCCCTGCCCCCTCGACAGCAATGGTGGCACCCGGGACAAGCCGTCTCAGATGTCCCCATTGCCGCTACGCGTCTGCCTTGGACAAGTTACTCTCTCTTAGCCTAGTTTACCTCACAGAGTTGTTGTGAGGTTAAAATGGAGATGGTGAGAAAAAAAGTTGTTAGCTGCTTCGGGTCCTCATGGGGGAAAAAGCAGGCTATAAATAAATAAATAAATAAATAAATAAATAAATAAATAAATAAATAAATAAATAAATCACCTAAGGTAGTCATTTTCAAACTGTGTGCATGTCATCTTATGTGCACCATTCCAGAGGAGGCTGACCACAGCATCTCTCTATGAGTGACTGCACTGGGCTTTGCATCCTACCAATTAGTCAACACCAGGGATGAGAGCCAGCATAGTGCACTCTAATCTGGAGATCTGGGTTTGATTCCTTGCTCTGCCTCTTGAGCTGTGGAGGCTTATCTGGTGAACCAGATTAACTTGTGCACTCCAACACATGCCAGTTGGGTGGCCTTGGGCTAGTCTTTGGAGCACTCTCAGCCCCATCCACCTCACAGGATGTTTGTTGTGGGGGGCAGAAAAGGGAAAGGAGATTGTCAGCCCCTTTGAGTCTTCTTACAGGAGAGAAAGGGGGGAATATAAGTCCAAACTCTTCTTCTTCTTCTCCATTGGAGTATTCCTTTGTTCTCAAAGCAAAGACATGACAGAATAACTTGTTCTGAGAGGAGGCAGACCCAGAACGGTGACTCATACAACACCACAGATTTTTTTTTTTGTAAAATTGAGGTAAAAGGGTTCATTTCTCTTATTGTGTCTGAAGAAGTAAGCTCTGTCTCATCTCTCCTTGGGTTACTCACCTGTGCACTCTGGAGCAGTCCCAGTCCAAGTTCCATTGACAGTACAATGCCTACTGAGCACACCTGTAGAGTAATAGCCGTCCCGACATTTGTACACAATGGACTTTGAGAATTCCAGGCCATCATAGGATACCACTCTTGCATTGCTGGGGGTCCCTGGGTTTCCGCAAGATATAACTGCAATAAATACATTAACACATACAATAAAAGTTGAATGAGAAGTGTAAAAAGCTATAATTACCCCCACGTTACCTGTAAAGAAGAGACCAAGTGGAAAAACATTTGGGTTAACATAATGAGAGGCTTCTACCAAGTCAGACTGTTCACCCATCTAATCCAGTACTACTCAGGCCCCTTTCGCACAGAATAATGCACTTTCAGTCCACATTCAATGTACTTTGCAGCTGGATTTTACTGTGCGGAATAGCAAAATCTACTTGCAACCAATTATGAATGTGGATTGAAAGTGCATTATTCCGCATGTGCGGAAGAGGCCTCAGAGTGGCAGTGGTTCTCCAGTGTTAGTCTTTCCCAATCCTGATACAGGAGACAGCAGGGACTGAACCCATGACCTCCTCCATGCAAAACCCTCCCCCCTCCCCACACACCATTACTGGTGATTCAGCTCAGTAGTCTGCCGTTTTTAAATCAAAGATGTTAAGGACTAGACCTGAAGACAAGCAAAGTGTGTGAAACTACAAAAGCCTGAAGGATGGAACAGCTCTAGTTATGAAGAAACAAGGAGCTGTGCAGGAAAGGTTATTTTGAAATGGAAGCTGTTCTATGTAGCTCTTGTTCTACTACCAAAGTATATTTACAATATCCCCCTTAGACAGCGATCCCTTTCAGTAAGCATACTGAGCTCCTTCTGTCTTCCCCAGCTCAATCTTTTAGGCTCTGGATCATCTGAACAGCTTCTCAATGAATCTTTTTTGTCAAATTGTGATCACCCTCCTCAACAAGAACAAAAGGACGCTACAGATCCTCCTAACAGACATACTTCCATGTTGACAAGGATGACTTCAAAATCCCACTTCTCTCCATGGAAAAACTGTACTTCCTCCTTCAGAACAGGGCGGGTGGACAATTTATGAGAAGCCCCACTCCTCAGAAGGGTCTGGAGGAACATTCTTCTGTATCTCCACAGGTCTGTACCAAAGATGTCCTTTGTTCAGTTTAAGGAGAGTCTGTGTTACTACTGGAGCATCCTGAATGAAGGTGTGCATTTTAGGGAAGAGACCGTTGCTCTGTGGCACCGCACCTGCGTTGCCTGCCAAGATCCTCAGAGAGCCACTGCCAGTCAGAATAAACAATCGTCATCTAGTTGGTTGGACTTCATCTAAGGCAGCTTCATAAGGCCCAGGAGACCCATCAACAGGAGGGATTGATGCTGGTTTGGTGGCACATGACGCACCCCTCTCTTTTATTCTTCATCAGTACCCAATTTGCTGAAACCAGGCTCTGGGACATGGCAAGGCTGAAAGCCTTCAGCATCCTCTAAAAGTCTGTGCTTTGCAGCTGGCAATTATGCACCCTATTTAAATTAAACAGCATCTTCCATTTCACTTCAAATAACCCTAAGTGTAAATGTACCTTTGCTGCTCATATCAAAATGTGAAACAATGTTTGCCAATTAAAATAAAAAAGCAGCTGCATTAATTTAAAATGAGATAACGGCCGCCTGTGTTCGGAGCGGCCCGGCCTTTTGTTGCATTCAAGTGGCTCGGTTTTAAACAAAAGCCTCATTTGGAAATCCAATCGGGGTATGAAACGTAACTGGAGGCAACCATAAAAATAGCAACCACAACTACGGCAAACTGCTGTTAAAAAATCTCTTGGTATCTTTTGCTTCCCCACCCCTTGCCTCATAGCCTCGTTCAGTCCTTGGCCTGAGAAGAGGGATAAGGAAAGCTCTGGGCTTTTTGTTCCTTTTTAAAAAAATGCCCATTTTCATTTTAAAACACTCTGGAAATTAAAGCTAAACGAAGCCTGACATTTCAGTGTGGAAAGCGGGGCTTGGATACAAGGCGGCCAGAGCTGCATAAAACAGAGGCGCCAACAAAGCAAAGTTCTTGCACACGCTGATTAATTAACTCACTTCATTTCAAACCATTTATGGGCTTTGATATATTGTTTACATTGCGAATTTCTATAATTATGGAAAACAACAATTCATAAGCCCCGAGGAGGATCAGCTTTTTTGCCATGTGATGTAGAATGAGGTGGTCAAAGCACATTCCAGCTGTGTCCCACTACATGGCATGGTCTAGGAGCCCCCCTCAAAGACACAACACTCTCCATGCCTGCCAACAGCTCAGTTAAGAGGGAACAGTAATCCACAGGTCGCCCTGAGGGAGCCTTACATGTTACAAAGTCCCTGTAATAGCAAGCAACAACTTTGAAACCAAAATTTAACTGGAGCTGTACATTCAGATAAGCCAAACTGAAAATCAATCAATCAATCAATCAATCAATCAATCAATCAATCAATCAATCAATCAACCTACCTACCTACCTACACACACAGAGAGAGAGAGAGAGAGAGAGAGAGAGAGAGAGAGAGAGAGAGAGAGAGAGGGTGTCGAATGGTTAAAATAATGGTCTATTTTTAAATAATATTTTTGTGAAGTGTGCCTGTAGAACATTCTTTTTCTTTGGCCTGTTGGCGGGTTGGGGGGGGGGGGGGCACCATTTTAACAACCGTTTCTGCCGAAGTGGTGCGAACCTGCCGAAGTGGTGCAAACCTGCTGAACCATTGCCTTGAAGTGGTTTGCTTGGTTCACCTCTTGTGTCATTAAAAGTTGCTTAAGGTTTTGTTTTGTTTTTAGTTATTTTAGGACTCTAGTTAGGCTCATTCCGCACATGCAGAATAATGCACTTTCAAACTGCTTTCAGTGCTCTTTGAAGCTGTGCGGAATAGCAAAATCCACTTGCAAACAGTTGTGAAAGTGGTTTGAAAACACATTATTTTGTGTGTGCGGAAGGGGCCTTAGTGTGTTAGTGGCTCTGTTGAGTTTTTTTCTGAGCTGTTTTTCTTGGATGTTTTTGAGGGAGGGCTCTCCTTTACCCATTCTATCTTTTGGTTGGAAACCCATATCTTCTTCTGTTGTGGGATGGAGGGGGGTGGGGAGGACAGGCCATAAGTCCATGTGAGGCCTGAAAGACTGGTTGTCTTCTATTTGGTTGCATGGTTGTTGTTTTTTCAGATTAGGTATTGGTTGCAGAGGTTTTTTTTTTTTTTTTAACACCTTGTTTGGGAGGCTTTGGGCTTTTAAAACAGGTTTTTCGTTTGTTTTTGTGCATTAATGTGTTTTTTTACCCTGCTCCAGGGTTCTTCCTTTGGGTTCCTTTCTTTTGATCTGGGAGTGGGGGAATGGAAATCTTCAAAATTTGTGTGCACTGAGTTTCCCCCTTTCCTTAATTTTCTGGTGCTTGCATCTCTGTAGTGTTGAGGTTTGTGGTGGCCTGGTTCCCTGGTTTTCCTTCATTCATTTAAAGGGGTGGGGTGGGGATGGTTTATGGTTGCTGTGTTGCGTTGATGGAGTTACATTGTTATAACTTTTTGCAGATTTCAATTCATCTATTTTTAGATTTGAGAGATTTAAATAGAGGTTAGTTTTAATAAGGGTGTGTCAGGAATTGATTTTAAAACCCTCAAATTTTAACTCAGGTATACGGCTTTATTTTCTTCCAAATCAGGCTTGTGGTAGGTGGTAAGAACAGCCAAGGATCTTGTTTGCCAAGTACACTAAACATTTCGGATGTATGCTTTAAACATCATTACAATTGAAGGCGGGTGGGCTCAGAAACCTAGTTCTTCAATTCAGGCAGTAGATATGCAGAGGAACTCTTCTCAATTATCTGGAATTGGGGAGCTTGCAGTAAAGGAGCCAAGACAAAATTTAGTGCAGCTACTTTTCCCTATTTGAAAGGTTTTGACATTTTATCTCCAAGACATAAGAAACATAAGAAAGAGCCTGCTGGATCAGACCAGAGTCCATCTAGTCCAGCACTCTGCTACTCGCAGTGGTCCACCAGGTGCCTTTGGGAGCTCACATGCAGGATGTGAAAGCAATGGCCTTCTGCTGCTGCTGCTCCCAAGCACCGATCGACTTCTCCTCCATAAATCTGTCCAAGCCCCTTTTAAAGCTATCCAGGTTAGTGGCCATCACCACCTCCTGTGGCAGCATATTCTAAACACCAATCACACGTTGCGTGAAGAAGTGTTTCCTTTTATTAGTCCTTATTCTTCCCCCAGCATTTTCAAAGACAGTTGAAGGTTTGAGAATATAAAGTTACTAGGTAGCTCTTCCTTTAAAAAAAAAGATGGGGGAAAAAGGAAAACTGTACTTTGAAGCACAGTCAGGTTAGGTGACTTTTTTCAAAACAAAACCTTATTTTTCTTGCCTCAACAGAAAGATAGCAGGCTAGGTAGGCAGGGACATCACCATGGGCTTCATAGTGACTGATGGGAGCGCTGGCATTAGGGCAGCAGCAATAGTATTGGGCCTGAAGTGCATTTACATTGCAGTCCACCTTCTCCACCTCATGGTTAAGGATTCCTTGGGTCTGGGTTCTGCAGAGGACCCCAGACTGGATGCTGCAACTCATGCTTTCCAGCATCTCCTCCAGAAATGCCGGCAGCTCGCCGGTCACTCTTATGCAGTGTTTGGACACCCATCTGCTGTGTGAGAAACGTGTGCTGACAAGCATGCAGGAGAACTGCCTGTTTGGTGACATTGGCACTTGGTGGAACTCCCCACACACCATGCTTGAGTGTTTGATGGGGCAAACAACCCCAAACCCCTCATCGCCTTATTCTATGAGACTTAGGCGGCCAAGATCAGTTCCCCAAAAATGACTGCTACGGAGGGTGGGCTGTGTGGCCTTATACCCTGCTGAGATTTCTGCCCTCCTCAGATTCCACCCCTTAAATCTCTAGGTATTTTCAAATCCAGTGCTGGCAACTCTATATTACTGATGAGACATGCATATAAGTTTGCAACGGAGCCAGTAAGATCTCCTCTAGGGTGCTTTAAGGAGACAAAAGCAACTGAATGGATGTCCCCTTGTGCATTGTCTTGCCATCTGCCCTGTGTTCAGCACCTCAATTTATGAGGGGGAATTTCTAAAATTCATTTCAGAACTGCCACGTATAGAATTCACTGTGACTTTCAGCCTCCTCCCCCTCCCCTCCCCCCCACCAGCTCTCAGGCACACTACAGTGTATACATGTGTCACTTGTATCAACATCAATGGAGGATTCCATTCTGCACTATAATTTCACTGAGACATGTTTTTGGAAAAAGACCTGCCTTTTGATGTACTAATTTTTAGTAGCTTCATTATTTTATTTACCGATTTGCTTAACCTCAAGGGTAGGGGAAGAGAAATTTGCATTTTGTGCCGCATTGTTGGAATGCCATGGGCTAGCTTCATCTTCGAGGTATCTGCCCAATTCTCTGCTATAAAACATTCCGACCCATCCTGGATCTCTGCTTTACATCCCAGCTGCAGCACATAAAGAGGTGTTAAGAGCTCCTCCATCAAATCCTGAACCTCTGAGTTGCTTACAGTGGTCCAGTCCTAGGCCATTGAAGGGGATGGTTCACTTGGTTCTTTTCCAACAATATCATTGTACAATTCAAGTTCGATTGCCAGTCCTCTGAATACTTTCCCTTTTCTCCTTGTCCTGAATACAAATCAAAGGCGCCCATGAATGACACATCACTGTGAATTACTTTCTCCCCGCCACCCTCCCCTCCCAGTCCCCCGATCAGTGAATGCCTAACATTAAAGGATCTGCATTAGGAGCATAATATTCCTATTATTCATAAAGCTGTGATTAAAAGCCTGCCTGGGATTCTGTATTCCTGGTCGCTTTTGAACTTGACAAGTTATTTATCCTGGGATTAATACACATAACCCCTCCCTTTTGCCAGCAAGGGAAAAAAAAGATAGAAGATTGTTGAAATAAAATGAAACCCTTCAGACTCCAGTATACTAATAAATGGGGCACAGCATCCTTTCAATCATTGGCTGCATCAATTCAGAATAAATTTCCAACTCATTTGCAAAGCCCTCGGCTTTCTGATGAGCCAGAGAGAGAGAGAGACAAGCTCGCTCGGGTCTCTTTGCTTGCCGTTTCCCTGCCTCTCTCTAGCTTTTTGTGCTCCCACTGATTGATATTTAAATACTTTTAGAACAGCAAGAATTGGAAAAAGTTTGCCTGAGGTTTATCACGCTGCATTACCTGGGATTCTTCTGCCTCTTCGCATAACTGCTGCCCCAGACAAGGAATTAATTATAACGCACACTGAAGTTTATCAGGGTTTTGATATGAAGTTTAACATAAATCAATCGGGCCTGAGAATGTTTCGGGGAAACTCAAAAATTTCTTTCTAATCCATGACCTCCTGTTATTTATTTAGAACATTTGGGTGCTTCATTTCCAGGAACCTGCTCGTGGCGACTTAAGCATGACAAAAAATAAAACATTGAAAATATATTAATTAAAATCCAAAACTAAACCCCCCCCAGAACAGAATAAAAACATAGACCATAGAAACAGACCACTGACAGCTTAAAATAGAAGTTTCCAGACCTCAGTATGGTTAAACAGTCAACCTTTTAATTAAAAGTCTGGCTGAATAGAAACATTCTGTCCTGGCGCCTAAAAGAAAGAACAAGAGGACAGGCTATTCCATAAGCAAGGTGCCACTATTGAAAAAGCCCTCTCTGGATGCCACCATGTCTCTAGATGCCACCTGTCTCACCTGTGAAGGTAGGGGCACAGAAACCAGGGCCTACCAGGCCAGATGTACAATATAGGGCTAATTCTGACTATCTGAACTAGACATGGGCCTTCTATGCATGCTGCCGAGCCACCTGACTCTGGGGCTACCCAGCCATCTCTGCCAGCTCGCCTGTGGTCCCGTAGACCTCAGAAGGGAGGGTGGAGGTCTCACCAGCTCCCTCTCCCTCTTTGCACGCAAGGTTTCCAAGCTCAAGATGGTGCTCCAAGAGGAGAATAAGAGGGCTTGGGAAGGCATTGCCTGCCTCTGAGTATCTACAGAGTGAAATCCTAAAAATTCCTGCCCCTCCTGCCTTCAAATTTCTCATTGATCAAAATGGAACTGATTAGAAACTGACTCCAAATTCCTGATAAGAGGAACAGAAACAGTGCTGGATCGTAGGGAGAAATTGGGTAGAGACAAATTAAGAGAGTTTCTCTCAACAACTCTAGCTTTGGATTTTGGAGTTCCAAATTACCTAGACTGGTTTCCAAAGTAGAACCTTCGACGTGTGAGTGTAAAGTGCCATCAAGTTGCAGCCGGCCTACAGCCACCCTGGAGGGCTTTCAAGAGACTAACAGAGGGTGGTTTGCTACTGCCTTCCTCTGAGTGGCAATGCTGGATTTTCCTCGGTGGTCTCCCATCCAAGTACTAACCAGCACTGACTCTGCTTAACCTCTGAGATCTGATGGGAGCAGGGTAGTTTGAGCCAGTCAGGCCAGGATGGAAACTTCTATACCAGTCATAATCTTTGCTGGGAGCCCAACTATTGCATCTGGAAGTAATTTCTAAGCATTAAAGCATATGTAGGATTACTCTTGTAATTTAAGAGACAACCTGGCAAATATTCTCCAACAGCTTCTTAAGGTTTCCCAGGGATTACAGAAATTACTGATAAGAATGATAAAAATTACTGATTACTGATAAGAATGATAGAAATTACTGAAAGCTAAAAAGCTGTGAGAGCAAAAATGATCTTTGTTATAGCTTTTATGGGGAAAATCCCCAGTGATTATAAATCCCTGCTGACAGTGGGTGGAAAGTTGGCTTAAAAAGAAGGAACTTTGTGCAGATGGCTATCAAAAATCTTGCAGAATGGGGTTAAATCTGATAAGCAGTGGGGTAGGGTAGGGGAGCTAAATCAATTGCAAAAACCCCACCCAGTTGGATCGTACAATCATTCTTAATGATTACTTTGTCCCAATCTGTTCCTGCATTCAGGGGGACCTCTAGAGCCATACCCACCTTCACATTCTGGCTGTGTGCCGCTCCAAGACCCATTGGCCTGACAAAGACGTTGCAGTGACCCTCGGAGCGTGTAACCCGGCTCGCAGCTAAACCAGACGGTGCTCTCTGCACCTAAGTCATTGCCACCGTGCCGGATGCCATGGGAAGGGATCCCCGGGTCACCGCACAATCCTTGGATCCTCCCTGCCAGAGGAAAAGCAAAAACACTGTCAGGCACTCAAAGAGGCTGCCCCCTGGCATATTTTTCCTCACAGTTTGAGAGGCACAAGCATAGCATGCACAGTGCACAGCAGTGCTCTTGCATGACGAAATTTACACCAGGCACCACCAAACGTGATTGGCCCCAATCCCCCATTTATTTTTGCAGATGGAAAAAGGCTACACCCACATAACTGTAAGATCAGGTAGAGATTGATGGATTTCCCAAAGCCAAACTGGAAAGCAAGGGGTGTGCATTACTCCAGTACTCCTATTTCTAAGCTCTGCATCCAAACTGTGCTATGAACCTCAAAGCTTGGTCTCATTAGTGGTATCCCAGGGCACAGCCAAGGACAACATGCTGCAGGGGCTGATGGGATTTGTAGTCCATGAACATCTGGAGAGCCGCAGGTTACAGACCCCTGTCATAGAGGGTAAGGCTTTGAGCCACAATGGAACAGAAAAATTTCTAGCATACAACCAACTTGAACAGTTTTCCCCTCCAACCAGATTAGCTACCCTTTGCAGTATCTGCAAAGAGAGGGCTTCTGACTACTCAGGAAGAAGTTCAGAAAACTTAAGGGGCCACCAGCAGGTGAAGGACCGGGTGACACGGAGTTGGCATGCTCAAACTTGGTGCAGTCAGGAAGGAGCAAATAAAAGGGAAAGAAGAAGAGAGCCAGAATGACATAGTGGTTAGAGTGTTGGACAAGGACTCGGGAGAGCCAGTTTCAAATCCCCACTTTGCCATGGAAGCTTGTTGGGTGGACCTTAGGAGGTTAGGAGGATAAAATAGAGGACCGAATGATGCTTTGGGTCCCATCTGGGGAGAAAGGCAAGGTATAAATGAACTAAAATACGGAAATCACACGCAGAGCAGAGAAAGAAGGAAGGGGCCTGTAGCAGAGGAATGTCTGCAGCAATCAACTGATCAATAATTTGTTGTCATGGACTAGCAGAATAAAACACACAGAATAAAACATCCATTAACCACACACTCACAAAAAAAATAGTCTATTAAAATACATACAAAACAGCAAATGCTCGTCACTGAATCAACAACGTACACTGGCAGATTCTGGCAACTCTGTCTGAAGTTTCAGATTCAAGGTCTACAAGAAGGGAGGTATAGTATTCCTTCAATCTTCCCAGAATATTTGGGAGGATGGGTGTAGCTCGTTCTGTGATTTATCTGCCCAGGGATAAAGGGTACCCCTTGTCCCCGAGCGCCACTAATTTGGTCACATGGGGGTGGGGCGCAAAATTGGCACCCTATATGACTAGGTCCAGCACGAAGATGACGAGGCAGCAGGAAGTCCTGCTTCTTCATCATCTTTAGGTTCCCTTGGCCCTGCCCACATCGTTATCTATGTGGGCAGGACCAAGGATGCCCGAGGACGCCACCTCCTTCCCCTCCCCCAGTCTCCTGGGGAGAGCAGAAGAGACTGCTGTCCTCCAAGAGGCACTTTTATAAGCACTGAGCCTGGGGGCGGGGCTTGGGTGTGGCTATGCCCCTGGGTGTGGCTATGCCCCACTGAGCCCCACTTCCAGTTTCAGTGCTTATAAAAGCACCTCTCGGAGGACAAAAGATGGCAGTCTCTTCTACTCTCCCCAGAGGGGAGGGCAGAAGCCATGCTGCCGGCTTCTAGGTTCTGGGAGAGGGGGGTTGCGGCATGAGGGCACAGCCCCGCCCCAGGCACGGGGGGGCGGAGGGCGCCTGGAGACAATATGCCATTTTCCCCCGATATGGCTCTGAGCTTGTTTTTATTGTAAGCTGCCTTGAGTCGTAGAGATATGGTGAGGTATAAATGTAAATAAATAAATTAATTCATAAATAAATAAATGTATATCCGCAGCAGATGGAGGGAACTGATGTAGAAGAACGTGCTGTTCTGTGAAGTTGTGCAACTCTTTTTTCTAAACTGTTGTTTTAACAGAATGCGGCCATAGGAATTGTGATTTAGAGGCGGAGACAGGAGCTACTTAATCTTTCCCCTTACCTTGTTTTCCAGCCAAACATTGTCTCCCCCAAGTGGTTTCTACCCCTACTGGGGAAAATTTATACTCCTACTGAAGAATCCCCCCCCCCCCCCCCAGCCCATTTAAAAACAATGTCTTGAGAGTAGTGAGAAATTGCAGGAAAATGAAGAAAACGTTAAATAGCCCCTCTCTCCCTCTACGGTCTTCTTCTTTAAATAAACCACCCTCGTCCCTATAGCTGCATTCTTCTGAAAAATAGAAACCTTGGGAAAACTAATTATGCAGTGTGTGGTTCCATCCTGTCAGTTGGAGGAGGGAAAAGAAGATGCTAAACACATTCGATACTCGAGGAGTACAGGGCTGATTCAAGGTATTTTGTTGCTTAATCAAGATATGCCAACCTCTTCCTGGGACCACAGTGTTACTGGAAAAATCCAAGTAAAGCCCCTGTAGACAAATGGGACACAAATGTGGAACAGGGTCAGTGGTGGAGCAGGCCTAGTTGTGAATAGGAATCCCCTCTGATTGCTCGGAGTCAGCAGAACCCCTGGGAAGCTTTGGCACTCTCCGTTTTGTGCTGCCCAAAGGAGTGGCTAGGCTGCTGGGCCAGAGAACTGGCTCTGGAGTGGAGTCACAACAGAACTCCCACAAGAAAGGAAATATGTCTGACCATTTGGGCTTTTCTGTTTGACGTGGCTTAGTTCCCACGAGGCACCAAATACTTTGTTAGCACTCTGACCGCCTCTTTAGGGGAGGAATGAGACTGGCAGGGGAGGGGCTCTCGGCCTCAAATGTGACAGCCTGCAAAGCAAAAAGGTTTGGGCGTTGACCATATCCTTGGCAACTCCTTTCTGCCTGCAAAATATGAACAAACAGGACAGTTGGCATAGTTACAGAGCTGAGTTTGATGCCCCATGCCATGCTCTGCACACTTGATTCAGCATTATAGAAAAATGGAGAAGTCACACCAATAGGTAGCACATCAAGAGGGACCATGCTCTCCAGAGAGTTCTGGGTAAAATCCTGGCCAGGTGTGAACCTAGGTCAGGAAAGAAACAGCTGCTGCCACTCAGGCATCTTTTTGGCTGGGCGGCTGGCCGGCTTCTGTTTCCTTGCAACGGAAAATCACAAGGCACTTCAATGCCACCTGCTGCTCTCACAGAAATGGAGTGGTTGGCTTGGTGAGGGCTCCAGTAGAGAAAGGGATTCTTCACTGCGCCAGTGAGTCATTTGTTCTCAGAGTTTGAGGGATGTGAGGCAGTCAAGGAAGCCATCTTGAAAGGACGCTCTGGTGGCTCACATGGCAGCTGCTCCTCTTGTCACGCAGGCGCCATCTGTTCTGGGCTCCCTCCAGTAAACGGGTTTGTAAACACCCTTGGTCCCCAAGCCAAGAAGTACTGCTTTTGTGAGAACTGCAATTCTTCTTCTCCTGCTCTTTTTAATTGGTTGTGGAAGAAGGTTCCCCCTGCCCATACATAAAGCACATCTTCTACCACTGACCTATAGTCCTTCCCCTGAAGTCTTGCAAAGCTTATTGCCCAGGCCAATACCCACCGAGCACTTTTATGCTACACGAACAAGGAGAACACTGTTTTTGATAGGAATCAGAATTAAAAAGGTGATCTGAAAGACTGTCCCCTCCTTAATTCTAACACCCTGATGAAAGGCAAGGTCACCCATTGTTGTTGACACAATACAGTCCACAGCACACAGGAGCAGAGAGATTATTACAGGAAAAGTCATTCATGCTATTCTTCATCCACAGCCTGAAGAGGCCTGATAACAGTCATCAAGTGAAGTTCCTGATTGCACCTTTCAATCTATAATCATGGCGCACTCCAGTACTTCTGAACCATGGGGCATGGGGAAACGGGGGAGGGGACCACACCATCTTTCTAGTATGTATCACATGAATAAACATATCCGACTTGAACCAAATAGAGTACTTTTGCTCCCACAGTTCTGTGAAGATCACTCCAGTATTTTACACTTCTTAAGTCTGCTTTATGAAAATAAGGAGCATCTTGGAGGTTAGGCCAAAGGTCCATCTACTTCCATGTGCACTTTTCAACAATGGGCTATACCTGCCTTTGAAGGTTCTCAAGAAGGACATTCATGTGATGGTTTCTCAGAGATGTTCTGTTTCTGGACATGGAAGAGAACGTTCTGTTTGGATGGGCAGTATTTAGCGGGGCTTCTAATCAGGCAAGTGCCTCTTGAAAGCTGAGAAGGAACATGTGAACGCTTCAGCCTTCCCTCGTTGTTTAAGTGGTCTGGGATCTAGGAGATCCTAATTCGAATTCCCACTCTGCCATGGAAGCTTCCTGGGTGACCTTGGACCAGTATCAGCCTAACCAACTTCTCAGGGTTGTTGTGGGGACAAAATGGAGGAAGGGATAACAGTGTAAGCCACTTTGAGTTCCAATTTTGGGAAAAAAACAAATAAATGTTCTTTGAACATGGCCATATGATAGTAGTGGCATACTGGGCCTAAATGGCGCCCAGGGGCATGATTGCCTTCCCCACCCCCCTATGCCCCACTTACGGGAGCCAGCAGGGAGGCTGGGGGAGGACAGGGCCCGGGGGGCGGCTCGATTGGGTGCAGCAGTGGCAGATTGGCTCCTGGAATCCTGGGCTGGCCTGTGCCGTGGGTTGTGCCCCCCGCCGCCCCCTCCTGGCCTCCCTGCAGGCTGGCTTCTGCCCTCCCCAGGGCCTGATGAGGGCAGAAGCTGGCCTGCAGGGAGGGCGGGGGGGCGGAGCTCAGTGGACGCACCCGAGGACATGGAATACCCCATGTCCCCATCAGCAGCACGCCACTGTATGGTAGACACCACAATACATTTAAAAAGATCCTAAATACATACAATGGTCATTAGTCTATTGCATTCTTACATAATATATGCCTTCCTGTCACATGCAATGGAGATTTAGGGTTGGGACTGAAGATCACCCAGAATTAAAACTGCAGGTTGGGACTGAAGATCACCCAGAATTAAAACTGAACTCCAGGTAACAGAGATCAGTTCCCCTGGAGAAAATGGCTACTTTGGAGAGTGGACTCCATGGCTTTATACCCCACTGACATTCCTGCCCTCACAAACCCAGCCTCCCCTCCTCCCCAGTTCTCCATGTCTGGAGTTGACAACCCCACATGGAGACCCTGAAAGCACTTCTGATGCACAAACAATACTGAGTTTTGTTTCAAATTCAGCCCTAGGAATAAAATGTCCAAATAGTAATTAGTAAGAAACTGAGGGCAGCAGTGGCGTAGTGGTTATGAACAGGTGTACTCTAATCTGGAGAACTGGATTTGATTCCCCGCTCTGCCACTTGAGCTGTGGAGGCTTATCTGGGGAACTAG
This sequence comes from Sphaerodactylus townsendi, assembly GCF_021028975.2. Lineage (NCBI taxonomy): Eukaryota > Metazoa > Chordata > Lepidosauria > Squamata > Sphaerodactylidae > Sphaerodactylus > Sphaerodactylus townsendi. The sequence continues at coordinate 99,132,636 of NC_059430.1, read as the reverse complement.
ATTAGCCTGTGCACTCCAACACACGCCAACTGGGTGACCTTGGACTAGTCACAGTTCTTGGGAGCTCTCTCAACCCCACCCACCTCACAGGGTGTTTGTTATTGGGGGGTGGTGGAGGGAAAGGAGATTGTAAACTCCTTTGAGTCTCCTTACAGGAGAGAAAGGGGGGATATAAATCCAAACTCTTCTTCGTCTTCTTGTTGTACGCCTAGAACCTTTTTGAATTAAAAAGGCAACCCTGCATAAAAGGAAGGAACTGTAAACAGCTGGCAATGGTGATTTTTGCATCACAATCCTTTAAAAATTATTTTGTAAAGCAAAAGTTAAATATTCCATCAGCGTCAACTGTGCAGCCAGTCTTTCCCACCTGAGCAATGAGGCAGAGAGCCACTCCAGCGCCCATCAAGCTGACACATGCGTGTGGAATTGCCAATCAGGCTTCGCCTTTCCAGGCAACTATAGCGGACCACGGAACCGACTGTATACGCATCCCCTGAGATCTGGGCATAAGGCGGGGATCCAGGGTGGCCGCAGGAAACCACTGAAACAAGGCGGAAAACACACTGTTATTGTTCAACGTTACAGTAAAAAGTTCAAGAGAAAGAACAGAAAAGGTGGTGCTGCTGATGGAACTAGTGGTTCGAGGCCTCACCGTCCTGTCCCTCCCCTCCAGCCCACAGAATAATCTTGGAGTCAGTTCACAGAAACTTTTCAAATGCTCTGAGCTAAACTCAAGCTGTATTTCTCAGAGGATTCTGGCATCTTCGCCTGTAGATGATGCCTCAAATTGTCTTGGGAAACCTGAAAACCAGATGTGGAAAACCTCAGCAAATTTGCATTTGCCCATTCAATGGACTACTCTGAAGTATCCCGCTATTGAATGTCAACATATACTGATTTTGCCCAGTGATTTGGCCTTCCTAGACATGAGTAGAAAATGCATCTGGTGTATTTGTTGGTGGGCCACCTGATTTCAGGTGCTAGCGAGGGAACATCTGAAATGCTTCACACACATTTGCCATCCATAGTTTTCAAAGCAAGAGACCTTCAGATACATCTAGGGGATTTTTGAGAGTCCTCATTGAGCTCTCTGCTCTAGATGGCCCAGTTTCAATGAAATACTTGTGAGCAAGAGCAGTGTACTCATGTGAAGCTTCCTATGGTCTTCTTTTAATCAGGCCCTCAGCTACTACATGCACAACATAGGCACATTCAAAATCCTTAGCCCAGGAGGGTGTTCTGCTGTTCATGTTGTTGAACTCCATACAGGGAGCCCAGGTTAAAGCAGATACATGGGGTGTGCAATGTCTTACGGCTGTGCTCTTCTTGACCATCAGACATCACATTTAAATTAGCTTGATGTGCAGTAGAATGAGGTGAGAGAAACTTGAGGTAGTATGGTGAACCGCACTGCCTCAGTCTGCAAATCAGGGATGCCATGTTTGAAAGAACCCCCTCCAAATCAAGGGAAAGGGTTCTAACTCAACCTGTTCCTTCCAACATTTGTTTTCTTTTGGCAGGGTGCTGATTACATACAACAGCATTTTAAAAAAATCATATCCCCATCTCCTGTCGAAAATTGTGATTTATTCTCCTACTTTTTTCCCTCTTGCAGTGTAAACCAGGCCTTAGAAAATCAAATATCACTCCCGTACTCCTACAGTCAACAACCTTTAGGTGTGACTTGGCGATATCTCAGAAATAAAATAGATCCGTTCCCTAGGAGAAAATGGCTGCTTTGAGAGGTAGATTGAATGACATCACACCCTGATGAGGTCCCGCCCCTCTCCTAACTCCACCCTCCCCAGGCTCCACCCCCAAATCTCCAGGAACTTCCCAACCCAAAGCTAGCAACCTATCCTCAGCTCAAAATCTAAGGTAAACTCAAACCAGAAGAACTAATGTCCACCACCCACCACTCCACAGCTGGTGTTCAACCCGCTTGCTATCAATACAAGCCCCAAACACACTACTTCCACACCAAGCTCATTCTGGCCACCAGACTAAGCAAGTGAAGGCTCACTCCAAGACTCACATGGATGAGCAGACTGCTCCTACCAGCCTTCAGTGTAAAAATGTTGTACGGTGACTGGCTACACACACAACATGTACACTCTTTGTTAGGCGATGCATTCTTGATGGAATGAACTGAGACAGGTTTTGAGTCTGAAACTTCTTTTTTTTAAGTGCCTCTCACCATTTCATTCAGGCCATTAGAGAGAAAAGAAACTGAGTACTGAAAAAGAACAGAAGGGCCATCAGATCTAATTTTACCAGAAAGGTTCCAAAGGCAAAGGGAAATCTTAGCCATGGAGGTTCTTTCTTCCATACCACACTCTTTGAGTGCTTCTTAAAATGGAACGGAATATCCAAAGTGCGTGCTATTGTAACAAAGAGCTGATCGAACAAATGTGTTTGCATATATGGACACTCTTATAGCTATGGATATAAAAATTATCTTGGCATTTAGATGTGAGTGGCACAATGCCAAGATTTTCAGTGGTGCTCTGAAGCACTGTGGCAAATAATTTAATAACTGATCCTCCAGGAATTTACACCTCAGCTAAAAGTGTGCAGCAACAACAGCGTTCTTAAAGATTAACAAATTCCAAGCATGCCAGATTCCACTTACAATTCACCCATCTTAACATCCTTTTTACTGGAAACTGTTGTAACTTAGCAGTAATAATTCTCAGTACCCTTTCCCGCAAAGATTAGATCAATAGCTGCCCCTCTTCTTCAATAGACTGCTGAAACCAATTAGTTAGAAAACAAATTTGGCTTTTACCTATAAAGCTCTTGCTAAGGGATACTAAGCATTCACTATAAATGCTCCACCTTCTAGACAAAGTCTGAACAGCCTTGGGGGAAGATTTCCTCTGGGAAAAGAGGTGCTCAAATACCCAGACAGTACCCAAGAAGTAGTGAGAGACCCAAAATATTCTCCAATGTATCTTAGCAAAAAATGTGCATGAAGAAAAAAGTTAAAAAATAGGATGAACGTCCTCAGATTTCCCCATCTCACCCCCTTCCTGAATCGAAGGAACAGATTGCCAGATGACTGCCAGGATAACAGGACATTTCAAGAGAACACAGAATTCTTGTTTCTTCACTTGATGGCTGGAGAGCAGTCACAAATACATGAAGCTACTTTATACTAAATCAGACCAGCTCTCTCCAGGGCCTCTCAAGGAAGACTCTCATACTACATCCTGCCTGGCCCTTCATAATACGTATTTCCCCTCCTCCCAAACTTGGGCTGATTCTGAACAGGCAACTGAAATGGGTTACATGAACCCATGTTGCCTGTGCTGCTGATTGCACGGCAGGTGCAGGGGCCAGCTGGGATTGCTGGGATCCTGGCAGCAGGGGGCAGCACAGTTTGCACAGGAAACACAATGTTTCCATGCGAACTGTGCAGCCAAGGATCCCCCCCACCTACCAGTCCAACGTGGGGGTCACCTATTAGAGAATCTACTCTAATGGTGGCCACCCGGGGAATCTAGCATAATGGTTGACAGAAGGGGGGGGGGGCATATGATGCTTGCTGTAGCAAGCAGGAAGCATTTGAAACCTGGGTTAAAGTGTTAACCGGGGTTCAGGCAAATATAATCAGTCAGATGGGCCTGTGCACAAAAGGGTCTGAACCTGTTATATTTGGCCTGTGCAGAATCACCCTTGGTCAACATTTTCAACCCTGGATTCTAAAGTTAAGTCTTCTTTCCCAGATTGATTTTTTAAATAGGAACGTTTTTGATGTCTTCCTTTACATCAGATCAAAGATAGAAGATGCTGGATTTCTCAGAAGTGTCCATTGCAAGCAAGGACTCTTTCCAGAACCTTCTTCCAAGTACCAAGAAGCAAGATCACAAGGAAACACAGATGCTGACCTTGTGACTGAATCGAACTTCTACTCAGGATGAAAGACAGCACAGAGGACATCCCACAGGGCTCTTCCCCCCGATCTTGGCCAAAACTCATTAATAACTACTGATATACCTGGATCACTACTAAGATATAGTATGTGAAGCACTTTGAACAACCACAGGAGCCTCAGAAGGTAGGAGTTATTATCCCCTTACTGAAGATGGGAGGCTGTGGATGAAAACACAGCGGCCTGTCTAGCACATCCAGACTTTTTATCCCTTTCTTATGGTCAGAGCATATATTTATCCAGTACAAGCATCGGTGGTCACCTATTATTGCAATATTTGTTCCCTTATATCTTTCTTCTCTTATTTTACAACCCACTTAAAGATCACAGTTGAAAAACAAGTCATGAATGCTCTAATCATCCTCAGACATCTGTTCAGAGAAACCACAGGACATTCTCAATGATAAGTTAGATAGGCCTGATATTTCCATTCATCGTGAGTCTGTGGAGGCGTTCCTTTCTCAGAAGTTTTCTCATTTATTGGACTCAATATTTTCTCTTTGACATAGAGACCAATATTACATTCTGTACACCTTGCCCGGCCTTTCTTTGGAGTGTATTTTTAGGGATTCCTTTGACTCTTTCTGTTCTACCAGTTTTCTGATATAACCTGTACTTTCAGCACCGAGCATCTCAATTTCCTCATTTTTGCATGAAGGCTTCTAGCATTAGGTAATAAACACCCATATCGAGTGTTCTTCTATGCCAGTGGTTCTCAACCTTCCTAATGCAGCGACCCTTTAATACAGTTCCTCATGTTGTGGTGACCCCCAACCCTAACATTTATCCATTTTACAGATTGAGAACACTGATGCAGAGAGTCTTAGGCGACCCCTGTGAAAGGGTCATTCGACCCCCCAAGGGGTCACGACCCACAGGTTGAGAATCACTGTTCTATGCCCTTTTATGCTTTCTTCCCCCATGACCCTTTCTATAGGTGTAATTTATCTGTGAATTGCTGTGCAAAGTTCTCCTGTATCCCTTCTCTTGAGGACAAGAAGCACTTCCACCATCATTCCTTAGACTCATCCTGAAGCAGAGGCATCTAACTCCTGTTATTTCAAGTGGGTAGCCATGTTAAGGAATTAGACTTGAGTCCAGACCAACAAGATTTCCAAGGCATAAGATTCAAGAGTCAAACCTTTGACAAAGGGAGCTTCACCTCTCAAAACCTATACCCTGTAAATCTTGTTGCTCTTTAAGGTGCCAGTGGACTCAAATCTAGCTCCTGAACTCCTGTTGTTGGCTTTCCCTAGAAAGTTAGTTTAGAAGCTGCTCTACCATCCTTGAAGGCATATCCTCTGCATGAGAATACCAGTTTATTATTTAAGAATGAATGTTTTTTAAGGAGTTATTTCCCCTGTTATTTCTAATCTGGAGGAACCGGGTTTGATTTCCCGCTTGAGCTGTGGAGGCTTATCTGGGGAATTCAGATTAGCCTGTACACATGCCAGCTGGGTGACCTTGGGCTAGTCACAGCTTTTCAGAGCTCTCTCAGCCCCACCCACCTCACAGGGTGTTTGTTGTGAGGGGGGAAGGGCAAGGAGATTGTAAGCCCTTTGAGTCTCCTACAGGAGAGAAAAGGGTGATATAAATCCAAACTCTTCTTCTGTACCTCTACAACACCTTCCTCTTTCTTTAATGCAGAATGTGTGAGAGAGAGGCGGATTCCGCATGGGCCAAAAACAGCAGTGTGAAAACGGTGTGAAAACTGTGTAAACCCTTCTACACCATTGTAAACCCTTTTATACCATTTTCAAACCGTTGTTTTTGGCCCATGCGGAAACTGCCTAAGACTTCTTTACTGTGTCTCTAAAGGACTCAACTATCCTTCTCTGCTTCTCTCAGATATTCCAGGACTCCTCCTATGGCTTAAAGGTCCCAAATAAGATTGTTCCTCGAGGATGAGGTCTAAAGGCACACCTAAAACCTCTGCCCTTCAGGCAGACAATCAGATATATGGGAAACTGGATAGCTTTGCAAGCTCTCAAGCGTCCTAATTCTTTTTGGTTGGTCTTTAACTGAAATCTTATGCTATGAGGATTAGATGAAGGGTTTGCATTTTTTTTTTCACTGCCTTGAAGGAAATGGTGTTGCATCTCTGACCTCTTGCTTCCAAAATATGCTCAGGGTAGCTCTGACATACTTCCGGAGTAACATTTCCCCCTAAACCAGGGGTCTGCAACCCGTGGCTCCGGAGCCGCATGCATGGCCTGGAGGTCGGAGGGTAGCGTGGGCGTGTCCCTCCAGCCCTCCAGAGCAGCACTGGAAGGAAAGGTGAGTGGAGGGGCCGAACTGGAGGTGGCTCCGTGCATGAGGGCACCACTTTTCGCATTCCCTCCACTCACCTCTCCTTGCAGCACTGCTCTAGAGGGCTGGAGGGACACGCCCATGCTGCCCTCCAGCACCTGGAGGTCAGAGGATAGTGTAGGCATGTCCCTCCAGAGCAGCCACCATTCCCCCTCTGCCATCACCACGGCCACCATTTCCCCTCTGCCCCACGGAGTAGGCGGCTGCCTGCTCCATTGGGCAGAGGGGTCCCCCCCCCCGCCGCCTCCACCTCCCAGCGCTGGAAGGAAAGGTGAGTGGAGGGGCCGAACCAGAGGCTCTCTAGCTCGGTAGATCTTCGGGGCCATGGAAAACGGGTCCAAATGGCTCTTTGGATGGTAAAGGTTGCCGACCCCTGAACTGTTATCCATGTTTGAGACAGAAATCCTATGAAAAATGTTGTCTTGCCTGATCAACATCCTTAGAGCTTTTCTTAAAAATTCTCACCAATTATTCTCTCCCCCCTCCATCACCACCCCAGATAAACATCTGAATTTGCCTTGAAATAATGTATTCTCATTTCGGGCATGAGGTATTGTAAATATTTGTTTACAACATGAAGACATTTTTCAGCAGCTGCAGGTCACCAACAGGACATCTTCTGATGAAGGCAGAAGAAACACACATACCACAACATGGCTACCAACCTGCATTATTATTTCTTGTGGATCCCAGGTATGGATGAATGGAAGTCCTGAGAAATTTTGCAGCAGCACCAAAATCTTTTTCACTTCCCTTGAACTTCCTCAGATATTTTTTCTCAAGCAGCAACCTCTAAATCTGCCTTGGAATTTGGGTTTAGGCAAAATTTGCAAGTCACTTTATACTGAAAAAACAACTTTAACTTGGCTTGTTTCTGTATCTCTTTCCCATCCTCACAAAAAGCCATGTAGGATTCACTTGTCAATTTCCCAAGATTTGTACAGTGTGGCAAGGTGGCATGCTGGTAACACGGGAAAAAAGAAAGGTGCCCAGGGAAAATTGTGTTTGTGCCTTTTTAAAGTTGCTTAGTGTGAAGGGGGGAGGAAGAGGAACAAAATGCAACTTAAAAATTTATTTTTAAGAGGGTGAGACTTTGGAACCACTCAGATTAATCAATTAATCAATCAATCAATCAATCAATCAAATAGTTGGTGCAACCAGCATCTGTCCTAGGAGACGCTCCACTGCTTACAGAAAAGTGTTCTAGTCTATGTCTATCTTCTTTCCACGACTATCACACTCTCAGGTCCCGTATAGGGCTTCTATACACATTCACCCACCCTGCTCCTGTTAATACTGGCCAACCCTAATTCTGGTGCTGCTGCGTTGTGTCCACATCTGTTTTCTGGGCTTGTTTCAGTAAACAGAAAATGCAAGTTTGGGAGTCCTTGGCGGTGCCACAGAAAACACCTCATGCATTCCTCACTTGGGGGCCTGGCTAAAAGTTGCACAAGAAGACATCTTCATATCTGGAAATCTGGATTTGAGGGCAAAGAATTTGGAGGCTCTATTGCAAATGAGAGAATTGGAAGGGGACTGTGGTACAAAGGGAGGCAAGAGCCCACCACCACTTCCTTTCTCTGTCTATCACTTTATTACTTCTGCTCACCTTATCTCTCTGCTTGACTGTTCGAATGTCCCAAGGGACTCTCAGTAGAAGGAGCAGGGTCAGCTTGAGAGAAAGGAAGGGACCATCAATGCGTGGTTGGTGTTTGGAATATGCTGCCACAGGAGGTGGTGATGGCCACTAACCTGAATAACTTTAAAAGGGGCTTGGACAGATTTATGGAGGAGAAGTTGATCTATGGCTACCAATCTTGATCCTCCTTGATCTGAGATTTCAAATGCCTTAGCAGACCAGGTGCTCGGGAGCACCAGCAGCAGCAGCAGGTCATTGCTTTCACCTCCTGCATGTGAGCTCCCAAAGGCACCTGGTGGGCCACTGCGAGTAGCAGAGTGCTGGACTAGATGGACTCTGGTCTGATCCAGCAGGCTCTTTCTTATGTTCTTATCATCAACAGATGGATGGCGAACGTGGGCCTTATAACCCCCCTCCAGCTTTTTTTGCCTGTCTCTGGCAGAACTCTTTGTTTCATGAAGTTCTTTTTTCATGTATATAATACATGGCCCGACTTTCATAACAGTAAGGGATAAGTACCCTCAAACAGGAACCAGCAAAATTGCTGGCTGTGGCCAAAGTATAACCACAACAGAGGATTCCTTGAGGGAGGAACAACAGAAGCAGATCCTTGCCAAGGAAAACTGAGTAAGCTAACAAGCACATTAAACCTAAAATAAACCTATTTTTAAAAGACTATTTCCTCATAGAGATTAAACCATAATGATCTACACTGCTGTTTTTCTAGAGCAGTTTCATCACTGCTTAGTACCTGTCTTAATTTTTTGCTAGCCTAAACTAAGGCATGGACGCTGGGAATGCAGCATTAGTTTAAGAAGTGTCTGATTGATCAGGATTCAAAATCAGGGGGGGGGGGTTGTTAAGGGACAACATTTTCACGGGCTTGGATTGCACTTCTACACTCAGGGTGGTTCACTTTCAGAGCTTGCAACCTCGCCCCTCCCCCCCGGCCCCCTGTCTATCAGATTGGGTTCCTGGGACCCCTACTTATTATTCTGTTTTTAATCAAGTTTCTAGCCTTCATGGAGAATGTGTTGAAAACATACAGGTGCCCAACTGTTGGTGGACTCTTGGTGTATACCAAGCTTTCTTGGTCCTGCCATGTGTTATCCCTAAACTCAAGTTTTATACAAACTCAAAAGACTGGGATCAGATCAGTCCAATTCAGCAAGCTTCCAGTTGGCTTTGGGCGCTTTACTCTAAGCAAAACACTGAAGTGTCCTCGGGCAGGATTCAGGCAATTCTAAACTAAATTACACTCTTCAAAGCTCACTGTTTTCAAGGGACTCCATTTATGATCACACTGTTTGTGCAGAATATCAACTACCTCACTTGCATATAATCTGGCAAGTAACAGGGGATTATCTTTTTTGGGGGGCAAAATAACATCTGTGTTGGGGACAATTAACCTCTAAAGGAAACTGAAGGACTTACAAAGACACTGTGGGAGGGGTCGGTCCCAAGTGCCATCCCCCTGGCAGGTAAGGACATGGGTACCCAGTAAGTAATATCCATGGTTGCAAAGATAAGTGACCGTTGTTCCAAAGCTGTATCTGTGAGGCCCGCTTGGCTGCACTTGTCGGACGCTGTTTTCCAGGTGCCCGGGGTCAGTACAGTTTACAACTGCAAGCAAATGACAAAAAAATTAATAATATATTTTTTAAAAAACCCAGAGGGTATAACAGGGGAAATTCATTCCTTGCACATAAATGCTCAGCATTCATTCCAGTACTGGCTGGAACACTATTTCCACTGCTAGTTGCACTATTGAAGTCCTTTGGAACTAGATTCCCCTGTACGGTTGCACATGACAGTTGTAGCGCAACAATGAAATATCCAGTGCTGTGTGGATTCAGTCACAAAGTTAAATACATTGGGGTAGAAGTTCCAATTCTACAATGAAATAGGGTAGGGATACCTCTAACATGGCAACCAAGGTTGCATGGTGCCTGTCAATGCCTTTCCTGGCACCTGCCAAGCCTTTTCAGAATGTGGATGGAGTCAGGTGGGGCTTTTGTCAAGGCAGGGCTTCTGATTGGTTGTGCAAATTAAAAAAGCAACATCGCTTTGGCAGCAGCTGCCATCACAGCAGCAGGGATCCTCACTGCGCAGCTGATAGCTGCTGCGTGAAGCAAGAAAATATTTTTATACAAGACATTCATTTTAAAAGGCACCCTGTTAAGGAGATCCTTTATTAAGAGAATTATGATTACATAATTCATAAATGCATAAATTAAATCACTGACATTTTGTGGTTGCTTCTGGCTCCCGTGGCAGCCATTTTGTGGTTGCGCCCCTCACTCTGTGTTAGCATTCCAAAGGTGTCTGCAGAATTGGAATGAGAATTCCAAAGGTTGAGGACCCCTGAACAGAAGGTATAAAGCACTTGGCTAGTGAGGGGGTCATTCCAGGGTTGAAGCCCCATTTCATCTTGACGTAAGAGAAAAGTGTTGAGATGAAAGGTTGGGGGTATTTGTCAGGAATGTGGAAGGAAGGCGATATGGGAAGAATGGGGGAGGGGGAGTGCCAGAAGGGGAAGTGGGCAGAAGGTAGGGAATTTGAGAAGTGAATTTGAAATACGATGTTAAAAGCAGCTAGACACCTCTGGCAGCTTGAAGAACTGAATTGGTTCTGGGCTCCTCAGAGGCAACCAGACGGCTAGCTCCTTTTCTACTTTGGCTCGATGCACAAGATGCATTTGAGTTTTTATTCACGCCTTGCCTTTTTTCTTGTACCACCTGCTGACCAACGATCCTAACAAAGGTTTGTAAAAACATTTCAGCAACAATCCCAATTTCAACAGAATATCCAAAAAAACACACCCTATCAACAGAATCACGTTCAAAATAAAATAGATTGATCAGCAGCCTGCAATTGCAAGCAAAGGCCTACCAAATTGAAAAATAAAAAGTATTTCTGGAATAAAAGCGATTCCTGGAAGTCACCAAATAGACGGCTGTGTGAACATCCAAGAGAGAGCAGTGCTATGGCCAAAGAGACCTGGTACCTATTCATGAGGTGATGGTTGGCTAATAATGTACATGGGGCAAAGGGGCTGATGCATAGCGTGTCCTGATTCCATAAAGCTGGACTCTGAACCATTACAGGATTTGTGCATCAGGAAAAACACCTCTTTTAGGATACTAGGAGACAGCTCCTTCCCTCTCCTGAGTTACTCTCTATTTCTGCCAGTGCATAACAAGTAATATGAATTTATGGATAGGCCATATCTGTTTTCTCCTGATTGATCATTCTTCTGAATAACCAGCAAATCTGTGGCTATGAGGGAGAAGAAAAAGTATTTCTCCCATGGCTTCTGCATTGCACTTAAGCTGAGGTGTCCTCCTCCTTGGCATTATTATTTCAGTTATCTTGTCTGCAGGCTCCTCACCCTTTCTAGCACAACAGGAAAGAGCTGGGAGTGATACAGGTCTCCTTTTTCTTCTCAGCAAATGACAGAAAAGAGGCGGGCTAGTCCAGACTGCAGAGTCGAGAAGGTGGGATCGCCAAAACACTTGCTCCATCCAGGTCTCATACAGCTTAAAAAAGGGGCAGAGAGGACAACTTACTGTGACAAACAGGCAAGGCATTGCTCCACTGGCCATTTGCCAGGCACTGGGACCTAGACGCCCCTTCCAAGAGGTACCCGGTGTTGCATACAAACTTGGCCACGTCGTTCAGGTTGAACTGGCTGCCCTGCGTAAGGCCATTCGCTGGGTTGCCTGGATGACCGCAGGTTATGGCTGCAGTGAGAAAGCCGAGATGTTACCACCTTGCTGCTTGGCTAATGCAGAGCAGCATTTGACCCACAAACAGAATGTAGAGATGTTCCCACGGGTTGGCAGGGGAGGAGTGTGGCTCAGTGGCAGAGCACTGTTTTGTATGTAGAAGATCCCAGATTCAAACCCCCCACCCCCCAACTTCAGTTCAAGAATCTCAGCAACAGTTATGGGCCAAGGCCTTTTTAAAGCTAGAAACTTTGTAGAGATGCTGCTCAGCTGAGTGTCAATGGGTGGATTCAACCATTCCTCAAGGAAACTTTATCTCACCCAAGGATCCTTCCTCCAATAGAAGAGAAATTTGGAGAAAGGCTCCTCAGATTGGAAGAAGGCTTCAAACTTGTGTCAAAATGGAAGATAGGATAAATAAACAGAGGTTGTTCAGTGGACTGAACAACAGAAGTAGGATCCACCAGTTATGTATTAGGCTAGGCAGACAAACAGTCTCATGCAGTACAAGGCATTCTTGTATGTGCATTAATATTTGACTACTGTTCAACTCATGGCAGATCTTGCAATTCTGTTTTTTATTTATCCATCCCCTGCTTTTCTCCCCACTGGAGACTCAAGCTAGCTTTAAAAATTGGCTTAGATCCCACAGAGTATTTCCTGAAATGCCCTTTGAAATCTTGTTCCTGGTGAACAACCATCCTTTCAGATAGGTGAGATTGACAGTATGTGTGACATATCCAATGTCACTCAGGGAACTTCCATGGCAGAGTGGGGTTTCGAACTTGAGTCTACCAAGACCCTAGTCCGACTCTAAGTATGGAAACATATGGCCGCTGTTCTAACAATGATGGCAGCACTATTATGGGAACAGACCTATGGAATATAGAACCATCCCTTCCCCAATTTCATTCTCATTAGAGAATACTCCTTATCAGTACAACCCCCCCCCCCACACACACACACCAAATGAAATGTTGTGCCCTCTACACATTATGCAATAATATGGACAAGTACACCAAAACTAAGCATCTCTTCAAAAAGTACATGGCATTTTCAGAATTCAGAATTCAACTTCAGAATTCAACAAACCAGATCTGATATACAACCAACCGGAAATGAAGAGAAACCTAGGCAAGGGTTGAAATATCAATGCTGCATAGGCATTTGATTTTACTAATACATTTAAAGTTCTTAAATGTATATAATAGACTCTAAATAAATACTGTGCCCAACCTTAGGTCCTCAAATGTATGAATAACAACTTAATTCCACTATACTAATGATGTGACATAATATAAAATATAAACGTATATATTTTCTAAAGGTGCAATTTATAGCTATCATGTATTCCCGTTTCACATGTACATATATTATTATTATTGTTGTTGTTGTTGTTGTTTATTGTTGTTTGTTGTTTGTTGTTGTTGTTGTTGTTGTTATTATTATTATTATTATTAATTCGATTTAGTAGACCGCCCTACCCCCAAAGGGCTTAGGATGATGTTTGGTTATATCGTAAAATATATGTACATGAGAAACGGTAGTACATGATAGCTATAAATTGCACCTTTAGAATATATTTTCTTTTCCTAAAATTCTACTGCATACAATACTAAAGGTAAAAAGGAGGTAAAGAGAGAGAAAAGTGGGGGGAACCTTAATGGCACTTACATTCAAGTGCAGTGTAAATTTTCTTGCATTATCTGATGTTCGTTTTCAAAGATACTGCTTACAGACTGAGATGTACTAGCTGATTTCTTGACTTCTGTATCAGCATATCTGTGGGCCATACTAATGTTATGTTTTTAGATAAGCTGGGTCTGAACCCAACTGGTCTTCCCTGCAGTGACAGAGTAATTGGGGGGAAAGGCATTTTCAAAGTTCCCGGAAGCCCAAACTGGACAATAGCATAGGGTTAAGCATGGTTCCTTCTTCCCCCCTTCCCCCTAGTCATTTTCCTAACCCAAAATGGTTAGCAAAGAGTAATTTGCCCCCATATGCAGCTCCAGAAAAGGGCATATTTATCCCGCTCCCCTGTTATTTTCAGCTCACAAACATGGCATGAGAATAGGAAGAATTTGGATTTACACCCAATTTTTCTCAGCCGGAAGGAATCTCAAAGTGGCAAACTCCTTTCCTTCCTCTCCCCACAAAAGACACTTTGTGAGGTAGGTGGGGGTGAGAGAGCTGAAGAGAACTGTGACTAGCCCAAGGACACCCAGCAGGCTGCATATGTAGAAGGGGGGAAACAAATCCTGTTCACCAGATTAGAGTCCACACTGCTCATGTGAAGGAGCAGGGAATCAAACCCGGTTCTCCAGATTAGATTCCACCACTCTCAACCACTACACCACACTGGCTCTCCTTACTTCTCTTGCACTGTCATCCTGCGCACAGTTTGGCTCTTCGGGACTTTAAAAATGCCTTTCTCTACAGGTGGTGTCTGATTGTGGGAAAAGGCCCAGAAAATGTAGTTTGGCTCCACCCCTCCTTCATACTAAGAACATAAGAACATAAGAACTAGCCTGCTGGATCAGACCGGAGTCCATCTAGTCCAACACTCTGCTACTCGCAGTGGCCCATCAGGTGCCTTTGGGAGCTCACAGGCAGGATGTGAAAGCAATGGCCTTCTGCTGCTGCTGCTCCTGAGCACCTGGTCTGCTAAGGAATTTGCAATCTGAGATCAAGGAGGATCAAGATTGGTAGCCATAGATCGACTTCTCCTCCATAAATCTATCCAAGCCCTTTTTAAAGCTATCCAGGTTAGTGGCCATCACCACCTCCTGTGGCAGCATATTCCAAACACCAATCACACGTTGTGTGAAGAAGTGTTTCCTTTTATTAGTCCTAATTCTTCCCCCCAGCATTTTCAATGAATGCCCCCTGGTTCTAGTATTGTGAGAAAGAGAGAAACATTTATCTCTGTCAACATTTTCTACCCCATGCATAATTTTATAGACTTCAATCATATCCCCCCTCAGACATCTCCTCTCCAAACTAAAGAGTCCCAAATGCTGCAGCCTCTCCTCATAAGGTAGGTGCTCCAATCCTTCAATCATCCTCGTTGCCCTTCTCTGCACTTTTTCTATCTCTTCGATATCCTTTTTGAGATGTGGCGACCAGAACTGAACACAGTACTCCAAGTGTGGTCACACCACGGCTTTCTTGTCTCAACCCATTTCTGCCCTGAACATCGACAAGAATCCCTGTCTTAGCCATGCATCATGCCTTGTGCAACCTTTTAATAAAGACAGCAACATACTTACGCACACAGACAGGAGTCTTTCCAGACCAATGATGGTCCTGCTGGCAGATCCTGACAGACATCCCAATGAGTCGGAAGCCTGGATTACACTGGTAGACCACACTACCTCGGTAGTTGAAGTTCTCACCATTGATCTGTCCATTGACAATGGGGCCTGGCTCGCCACAGTGACCCGCTGCAGACAGATCAAACCAGAAAATCCCATCAGTCACGTCTGCTGGACTTTTCAGAGCAGAATAATACCCTCTGATGCTGAGGCCAGTGGTGATACAAAGTGCCATCAAGTCACAGCCAACTTAAGGTGACCCAGTAAGATTTTCAAGGCAAGATACAAAGAATGGTGGTTTGCTGCCTTGCTGCTGCATTTTGACTCTGGACTTCCTTGGTGTTCTCCCATCCAAGTGCTAGCTAGGACTGACCCTGCTAAGCTTTCAAGATTTGATGAGATCGAAGAAGCCTGGTCCATTCAAATTGGAGAATCCTATGTCTAACAAGCCTTAGTTCAGGATAGGGGTAGGTGTACTCCACAGTCAGGGCTGTTTGACAGTGGGATTCACTGCCTCGGAGAGTTGTGGAGTCTCCTTCTTTGAAGGTTTTTAAACAGAGGCTGGATGAACATATGTTGGGAGCGCTTTGATTGTGTGTTCCTGCATTGCAGGGTGTGCGAGTGTGTGGACTTGATGGCCCTTGTGGTCTCTTCCAACTCTATGATTCTATAAAAAATACAAGTTCTTTTCTGCACTTGGAAGGACCATATTTGTCATTACAAATGGCTGTCTAAGCTGCAAAAATCCTCCAATTAAACTGACCAAATCTGCATGTTTCTCTTTGTTTTCCATAGTGCCTTCTTCAGTTTCTTTACTATTGTGCATAATCCCTTTTGACGTTGCTGGGTCTGGAGAGATGCAGAGAACAATGTGAGGTCTGAGAAGTCCCTGCTATTGGAATTTTTGCTCAGAAAGATTTCAGGTTTCTCCAAGTTCCTGCAGGCAGTCATGGCCCCATGTACTTCTAAGCTAGTTTTGGCAGCCATTAGACTCAATGTTTATATTAATGAACATTAAAACTTATATGCTCTGAATTCTTCCAGATCCGGTACTATATTCTTGAGGAAGACTTTGGAAAGGTGGCCTAAAAATCTCCCAAATAAATAAATAAATAAATTCTGCACTATTGCAGAATTGCACCTTAGAAACAGCCCTGCACATTCTAGGAGTATTTAAATAAGTGCTTGTTTCATTTATGTATTTAAAATATTGGTTTCTTCCTTCCAGCTACCAATTGCCATTATAGAGGCCAGAAAAAACAAACAAACAAACAGGCAGCAGCCAGATATTGCAGTTGGACCTCTCTATGAGAACTCATTCCCAGAACACTTCTACATTATATTTTAATCAATACCTCTGTTGTTTTTAAAGCCACTTCAGGGACCGACTTTGGTTTCAAAAGAAGGCAAGAATGAAAACATAAGCCCAGAGGTAGGTAAAAAAGACAGCAGAAATGCTTTGGGGGATTCTACATTATTTCCATTTATTAAGATCTTCTGGGGCTTTTCCCAGCTGACTAAGCAACTGAAGAAAGTGGAAAATGTAAACCAGCAGTTTATTAAACAAAGAGTAGCATTTGTCAACCAAAGAAAAGTATAACATTCAGGGCTTTTATGCTTTTTTGGTCAGTTCTGGCCTCATACTGTTTTTATGCCTCCTTCCCAACCACCCACCCACCCCCCGGTCGCTTTTTTGAAAGCACTTTTTTACTCCCAATGTTTTTAGGAACCTGATTTTGAATCAACTTTTTCCTAGTGCATAATGTTTCGATTGGTTTTCTTTGTTTGAGTTTTCTCTCTTTGGCCATTCCCCTTTTCAATTATTGGATTTGGTGTCACTGTTAAACTATTCTACCCCACAAGACAGCGATTTCAACTTTTTAAACAAATGGCCCTAAAATAGCAATATAACATTATAATGTTGTAATGATAGTTTAAGCAGGTTGTCTGAACATCCAATTTTTTTTCAATTAAGACTTGTGGAGATGTGCCTTTTTCCTTATATTTCTTCAAGGCAAGGAACTAGAGATTTACTTGTTAAAAATGAAAACTGGGTATTCAGAGACTCTGTTAAACCTTTCATTATGATATAGCACCAGTTATATAATATATTTATTAAACATATAAATTATTGGTGCTATATCAATTACAGCACTGCAACATTTTATCACTGGGCCTTTCCCCACTTACCTTAAGCCCCGCGCTACTCTCCGAAAGTAGCGTGGGGTCCCCTGGCACTCCCCATGACAGGGGCGGCGACAGTGCAGCTGCCCCGACGCTGCCGCCGTCGTGCCCCCTCAGCGTGCGGCATCCCTGGCGCTCTTTTAAACAGCGCCTTGTGATGACCCCGCGCAGAGGGCGGGGTCGTGGGGACACCCGGGCACGCAGCATAGGGGGGATTAAGGTAAGTGGGGAAAGGCCCACTGTTTTAGGGTTGTTTTTTAAAATGGAGGTGTTGCGGTGACATCACCAATGACAACAGAACCCTCCGTCAAAAATCCTCATTATTGAAGCCACGTGCTTACATTTAATTAATTAATTAATTATAAATTTATATTTATATATAAATATAAACTGACTCCACAACTGTAAAAAATGCACAGGGATGGCAGGTGTGCAAAAGAATCCTACCCAAATTGATTTCAATGCGTGTGGATTGACTCCCAAGAAAATCAAAAGTAACTCAAGCATGCAAAGAAGGTCTCAGTTGAAAAAAAAAACACCCCAGAACCAAAACAGCTTTATAAAACAAATATGCTTCATACTCACAGACCCCTCCAGCTGGTTAAAACTAACCTCTAGTGATTAGTCAATTGAAGTTTTCATTGCATAACCTAGTGATCCAAGCTGTTTTGTGTCACACAGATGGGCTGTAGAAATAGGATTGACCAGGGAAGGCAGGTATTGAACAAACTGGCCTTCAAAGGGCCCAAAATACTGCCCAAATACTTACCTAGGCATTTCACTTCCAGCCCACTCCAGAGGCCATTGGCCATGCATTCCCGCACACGTGACCCCACCAATGTGTAACCAGTGTTGCATGAGAAGATGGCAGTAGCCCCATAAACAGTCAAGGTCCCAATCTTGTTTCCATTGGGTGGAACAGGTATTTCTCCACAGGAGATAACTGCAAGAATAAAGAAACATCTTAGGAGGTTTAGTGTGTGAGGGGGAGTGGAGGGAATTCGATGCAAACAGCACAAAGAAACTACCCTCATGAAGTATTAGTGGCAAGCTTGCTACCATAGAAGGACTGCCTTAATTCAGGCCTGAGCCAGAAGCAACACACCAAGCTGAATGTAGACTGCCACTACAAGACCAACTCTGGAGTGGGAAATTCCTGAATATTTGGGGGCGGGGCCTGGGGAAGGCAGGGTTTAGGGAGTGGAGGGCTCAGAGCAGTATAATGCCATACAGTTCAACTTCCAAAACCACCATTTTCTCCATGGGAGCTGATCTTTATTGTCTTGGGCTCAACTGTAATTCCAGGAGACCTCCAGGGCCTGCTTGGAGGTTGGCAACCCTAATCACCATCCAAATTTGCTTGGGAGGAAGACAAAGCTCCATATGGCAATGACCTTAGGACCCAGCAAAAATAATAGTACAGATGACCCCTCATTGTCCTCCAATATGTAATTTTACTTATTTGTGGTCTATGATCTGGTCACATGACATAGTCTTCAGCCTGTTTTCACCCTCACCATGCAGTAATCATAATCATTTCATTGTTAAATGTTGTGCAATTTTTTCCCCTTTGCCACAGACTGGGAAGTAGACCCCTGGTTTCCAGTATCTTTTGGATTTCACAATTTACAGTGATACTGGAAGGGATTTCCAGTGAGTGGGGAGGATTGTACTTAGCATGCATATAACGCTTTCAAGTGATCCTATATTATCTTGATATAAGGTAAGCCCCATTCTGTTCTCTCCCTCCTCTTGTTCTTTTGTTGTTCTCCCAATATTAGGGGCACCATTTGAACTTTTAATGTACCATTGGACATTATTTCAAATTTTGATTTTATGCTTTTATGTATATTTAAATTGTAGTTTGTTGGTTGTTAGGTGCTTTGAGCCTGACCTTGATTGGGAAAGGTAGGGTTGAAGTCTAAACAACAACAACAACAAATAACAAAATAACAATAACAACAACAATTGGAGAAAATTTCAAACAACCCTAAGCACAATATGGCAATGTGTGTATAAATGTGGGGAAATGGAGGTGAGAATTCGACATCAAAGCACTATGAGGTGCAGCAGGCCACGTGAATTTTCACCTAATGGCCGATTCCCCACGGTCAATTAATTGCGTGATACTCACGCAAAATATCAAGGATTCAGGAAGAACTCCCCACTGCCTGATGGACGAACAAGGTTTCATCCCGCTTCTGGCGCTCATTCTCCCCCTTATCCTGCGTCTTTGCCGAACCTGGTTGAAAGTACTACTTTTTCAAAAAACGTGTCTTCAATCCAGTTTGGAGGGGAGGATCGGGGTCTAATCTTGGCTCAAATTTCCCACCATGGAGCACGATGCAAATGCCTTACAACCAAACAGTGAGTGCGGTGCTGTTCTCACGAGAGCACGAGAGAACGATAACCAACCAGAAACTTGGGCGGGGGAGATGTGATGGCGTGCTGACGTCATAATGTGAGCACGTTTTTGTGGGAGGAAAAAAAGGTCCTGCCCCAACACGGCACAACAGCCAATCAGGAGAGATCTGCCAAGGCGATTGTGTGATAGTGGGGATTGTTACATTTCTTGAATCCGAGACAGGCCTAGATGTCTTCACTGGAAACATGCTGCGGTGGGGAGGTTGAAACCTCAATGAAAAGGTGTAGTTTATTTTCAAACTTGGTTTGATCTAGATAGAATTTCCCGGTGGGGATTCGGCCAATGTTTCAAGTAAAGTGACTTTTACACAAATGTTACAGATCTCGCTATTGTCTTTGCTTCCCAGGCATGCAGACATGGGTCACCTCCACAGCCTCCCCCTCCTTGCTTGGCCAAGAGGGCAGAGCCCAGCTTACTTCTGCAGGTTGGCATGGGCTCCCCAATGCTCCACTTCCCATTGGCCTGGCACTGGATGACACGGTGGCCCATGTAATAGTAGCCAGGATCGCAGACCAACATGAGCTGGGCATTGTATTGATACTGTGTCTCGTAGATCAATCTCCACCTGCCGTGCTCCACGGCAATGCTGCCGACATCAGGGCAGCCCACCGCTGAATACCAGCAGCACCAAATTGAGGAGACAAAAAATTAACATGTTATTTGTAAGGTCAACAGGATCATGCTTTGAAAAAGGGCTCACTTCTAAACTTACTCTAAACTTCTAAAGTTTTCAGGACTCATTTGCAAACTCCATGATTCTTTACTCCTCCCCAACATAAAACCCAAGAATCTCTCATCAGTGGACACTGAACAAGTTTATATACATACACATATTCACTTTTGTACAAGTGTAGCATTACTGAACAACTGAACTTCACACCTTCCTTTCACATTACATAGGGACAACCCCCCCCCCGCCCCATTTGCCATCCATTCTTCACCAACCTCCACTCTCTGCTGACCTTATTTTACTCCTTCCTCTTAGAGAGGAAGTCATGACCCACTCTTGTGCCCCAACCCCAGTTCAAGAACCACTGGGGTTCTCAATTAAACTAACGGCTTATGCAAGCCACCGCTGCATCTAAGACAAGCGAGGCTAAAATCTGTTAAAGACTGTTATGTAATCCTCACTAATGAACAGAAATAAACTCTCTCTGAACATGGAGGTTCCAGTTTCTGGGTGAAAATGGTACTGAGTTTTTCACAGATCAAAGAAGCAGGCTAGCAAAGCAAAAGGCTTCCTATGATTAACAGTTATCACCCCATCCCAGACTGCGCTTTTAACCCTTTAAAGAGTTTACGGTGATGCACAACACTTTTCCTATTTTGTCTGCAGAACAACCCTCTGAGGTAGGTAAGGTCAGCAGAGAGTGTCTGGCCCAAAGTTGGGTACTGAATCACACCCAGTGCAAATCTTGCCTGAGTGAGGATTCTAACCCAGGTCTGCCTAGTCCTAGGCTGCCACTTTTACTATTATGCTATACGGCACTTAGTGCTATCTAGACAATGTGGAAAATACTCTAAGCAGACCCAGAGGAAGTATAACTCTGATGAAGGGAGCAAACAGAAGGGAAGCAGATATCTATATTAGTTCAGCTAGCTAAAACAGAACTTCCACAGTCAGGGGCAACATATCCCTTAAATAGAGATGCCAGCAAAATTCATACTTGACTTGGCATTCTAACTTCAATGGTTTGTAATGCTTTAATGCAAGGTGACCATTGCGACTCCTTGAATTGTTGTCTGGCTTAGATGTTGCCTTTAAGCCAGAGAGAATATTCTCTCTCTTCTTCTCCTATTCTCTTAACCCCTGCTCAGAGATTAGTGTTAGTAGCAGACAAGGAACCAGCTGTTCCCACTCCCTCACAATGTCTTGGACCTGAAGTTCCTGAGGCATTGGGTACAAGGGACTACATTTCCCAGAGCTCCTGGACGCTGTTTCTTTCTCCCTCCCTCTAGGTATCTTTGATGCTTACCCTTGCATACCAGACACTGGGAGAACCAAAGGGAAAGTGGTAAACCTCCTAGAGAAGTCTGACTATCCTGTAGTAGGCTTTGTTCTGATCCAACAGTGCCCTCATATTCTTAAATAACACTGGGGTGTTTATTTGAACAAATATGTCTCATTGAGGAGGAGGATTCAAGGGTGCCCAGACCACTCACCCATACATGGGAGTGGCTTGTTTCCATTACTCCACTGCCCATTTGGTAAGCACTCCACGCTTGAATCTTCCATGGCTGGAAGGTGGAAGCCATAATTACACTGGTAAAAAGCCTTGGTGCCCACTGTGTACTCCTTTCCAAAAACGACACCATTTTTGGGAGCGCGAGGAACTCCACAAGAGATAGCTGTGAAGGAAATAATGAAACACATCATCATTTGCACTTTGTTACACCAAATTGTTCCTTTCTAGATTCTCACTGGTTTGATCTATAAATCAGCCCACCTCACTTCTCCAAAACCTTCCCAAGCAACATACACAAATAGGCTTGGTCAATACCCTAGACATTCGGTAAAATTCGGATTCATTTGGGCATAAAATTACCTGTATGCCCAAATAAGACAAATAACATATTCGGATATACCTGAATATTTGGGTATACCCGAAAAATTCAGGTCCATTTGATTATTTTGTATTTTTGGCTTTTTGGCCTGCAGGGGGCGCATTTTTAAAGCTAGCATCACCAACATTTCAGGGTATCATTTGGATGTCCTGATGATACCACCCAGGTTTGGTGAAGTTTGGGTTGGGGGGGGCAAAGTTATGAACCCCCAAAGGGGGTGACCCAATTCTCCATTGTTTCCAATGGGAGCTAACAGGAGATGGGGGGTACCTCTTTGAGGGTCCATAACTTCAACTGGCCCCCTGAACCAAATTTCACCAAATTTGGGTGGTATCATCAGGACAGTCTCCGAATGATACCCTGAAAGTTTGGTGCTGCTAGCTTTAAAAATGAACCCCCTGCAGGCCAAAACGCAAAAAACACCAAAAAATACCCCCCAAAAAGCCTGAATTCCTTGCATTCGGATTCATTCATATCCGGGCAGGACATATTCGGCCATTTTTTGAACAAATTCACCCAGATTCAGGCCAAATCTGGAATCTGGTATTCATCCAAATCTCCAAGCTTATACACAAGCATATGTCTGATGCTTCCTCCCAAAGAGGTTTGAATTTGATCTTTTAGATATGAAAAAGAAACACAATTGCCCCAGAAGGCAGAGGGAATTTCAGAAATTCAACCCTCCTTGCCCCCTGACAGCTCTTCCCACTTCCTTGATCTTAGGGCCTGGTTGCTGTCAAGTTACCACAGAGCACTTAGAAAGTTTATGAACATTCTATGACATCACAGCAGCTCTTCCCAATAACTGAAGTCAGACCCTCAATAGGAGTTCAGACTACCAGGCTTTTGTGACAGCTAAGCGACTAGAATTAAGTTTATCTTCTATGTGAAAATTAGGTCTCTGTTTTCAAAGGGTAACAAAAAGGCCCAAGAGGGATGGTTCCTCAGCACAGATGAACTGGGTACCCCAGAACACTCTCCCAGAATATTTTCTGCATGTTGCAGGCAAACCCCAACAAACCCACTCACATGGAAAGATTTCCTTGAATGTCTGAAGCATGAAAGCTGCTGGTGAAGACTATGATTTGTGTGGGCAAGCGTACCTTATTCCAAAGCACACATAAGAAATCCCTTTCAAGGGATAAAAAATATAAATTTAGCAGCCACTGCAAAGAAGGAAAAAACCCAGATTCTTTTGTAACAGTGAAATTTGGAATGAGATACAGATCAGTGAGGAGCCCCAGAGGGTTAGAGACAGAGAGTGCTATAGTAAGCATACATTCACGGGCATAAGACCTTCACGAGGGTGCAACTTTGCTTAGGGTTGCAGCATAAGGCTTTTACGGATCAGGACTCAAGGGCAAACAGGTGTAACAGAACAGGCCCAGCTCATAACTCAGAAGTCCAGGTGGCATTCGTGTCGATGTTTGGGAAAGAATAATAGACTGGAACAAAAGAAAGTGCTGGGAGGGCTGAAAGAGATTCTCACAAGAGTGGCTAGCAGAAGATGTCATACTCCACAGGTATTTATTCCTTCAGAGGGCTTTTGGCTTAGAAAGAAACAAAGTTGCAGCAGGCTAAAAAGGATCCTGCGTAAACGGATGTGGCCGACTGGCGTCGAGTGACATCAGTCGCATCCTGGCTTTGCGATGATAATTGCGTGCGTGTCATTTGTGAAAGTTAAGGAGCTCAGCAAATCCTCCAGCAGGGCCAGGTGTCTAGACGTCGAGTCGCCATGAATACCAATTTCACACAGCAGCCGCAAGTGGAACAACAGGAGTCTGCAAATTCTCGCCCCTTCCGGATCCAGATCTGTAATCTCTTTTAACCTTTTGGTGTTATCACATCAAAATAACCAGAAGGGCTTGCGCAGCCCGCTACCCTGCAAGATCACGTTTCTGTTTGATCCCCTAAAATTCTGGCTCACAGTTCCGGGGGGGGGGGGAGGGGGAGTCATCAGCTCACCCTGTCCCAGGAAGCTACTCTTTGCTTATGTTGCACAACATGTGTTACTGTGCTGGCTATTCAGACAGCAGATAGAGGAATAGTATGCTGCGTCCAGTTCATGCAAATGGAGAAGCAACACTAGTATATATCCAGACCAGGCCAGGGGGAGCTACATGTGAATTATGAATACCTGAACACTCGCTAGATCCTGCTCACTAGCCGAAAGCTGGGAACAATTTTTTCACCCAGCAGTTCGACTGTTCTCACGCAGTTCAAGTCTGTCTCCCATATATACATAGCACAACACAGTGCTATGCAATGGGCAGCATTTCATACTCGGGCATTCTCACACCCTTCCAACATGATCACATGCTCAAGGAAAGTCAGCTCAGAAATGGATTTTAAAAATCACGGTAATAGTGACTGGGAAAACAATGGAGGAAAAATGAAGAGAAAACATTTCCAGAACCTGAGGAAAAAAACGTGCAAATAAAAAGGAAAAAAATGAATTCAATGGCAAGATACATTGTAAATTACTCATGCAGAAAAGGCCATTTCATTTTGCAAGATTTTATCAGCCAGGCATGCCCACATCTAATCCAGGACAGGAGAGATTCATCCAGGGCTGCAAAGGTTGGATCCTGGTGCAGGACCAGCTTCCCCCTCCCTCCCTCGGATGCTCTGCCTGTGGTTCTTCTCCTTCGGGAGTTCCCAGGTGCCTGCCCAGGAGCAGCCAGCAAAACACCAGCTCCATCCAGCTCCATGACTCCACCTCCTCTTTGGTGAGCCTCCAATATATAATCTGGTTTCACCTCTCGCTTGGTTCCTGCTGTAGGGAGGGACTCTCACCACCTCTCCCTGCAAAATGTTCACATGCAGGTGCCAAGGCAAGCCTCTTCCTAACCCTAATGTTAGCTGCTTCACTTCCAGGGTCACATTCCCCTACAACATCCCCAGGATGGAGTTGGGAAGAGGGGCACAATTTCAGTCCTTGCCCTGGGTGCCATTTTGGGTAGGTTGCCTGATTGCATGCTTCTATAAAGGCACAAAACAGAGTAGCTGTTTAGAGTCATAATATCCCCAAAGCACTCTGGAATCTAAGTGGGTCCACCTGTCTCCTAGGATAAACCAATATAATCAGCTTGTAGCTCCTGAAAGGAGGAAGGGTTGTGTCTCATACCTTCTCCCCAGACCATCAGATAACTTCTCAGTACAGAAAGCAGCACTTCTTTCCCCAGTGAGAGATTACATTTTGAAATTTGCTGCCAGTGAACATAGTGATGGCTACCAGCATAAATGGCTGTAGACAGGGATTAGACTGCTCCATAGAGAAGAGGTCCAGAAGGCCTTTAGCCAGGTGAATAAAGAGAACCTCCAAATTCAGAAAAAGCAAGTAAGTCTCTGAGCACCGGTGCTAGGAGGTAATATCAGGAGAAGGCTTCAGCCTCTGTGCCCTGCTTGTTGGTCCTCCAGGGCAACTGGTTGTCCACTGTGTGAAGCAGAATCCTGGAACAGATGGACCACTGGTCTGGTCTGATCCAGCAAGGCTGTTCTTATGTTCATAGTTTAGGATACAAGCTTTTGCATGCTTTGGGCTAATAACAGCCTAGGACAGGAAGACTGAGCATAGCCTGCCAAACTGAACCCTGAATGGATGCTGAACCCCCCCCCCCGCAAAAAAAAATCAGTCTGGGAATGCCCAATATCAGAATGAAGACTACCTCCACTAACATAAGCAGAGTACCCACTAGTAAGCTAGGCAGACACTATACCAGCAGGATATCTCACTTGTCCTTATAATCCAATGTTAAGGAGTGCACAATCAAGGCTGGCAGTCCTCTGCAGAAATTATGTCCTCTTTCATTTTTATGTAATTGGTTATTTGCTCCATAACTGTGATATTCCATATTTTAATTAACCGTACTTTAACATCTGGCATGCTGGCTCGTGCCCGTCTTCCTGAAGTCGCCTCCAACTGGAGAAGTTCCATTAATCCTGTGTCAATACCAGGCTTAGTGAGTCTGAGTCCTGTCCTGCCCAGACCAGCTGTAGTTCATTGTAAAGTTCATTACACCACTGCAGAAGGCCAACCAACTTCAATCCACCTCGCTGGTAGCACAGATGGTCAGGCAAAAAAGGGAAAAAAGTGGGGGACTCAGTTACAAGCCATTGGACTCAGCAATTGGTCCCGCACAAAAGGAGAAGGCACCTCCTGTGCTCTTCTGCATCAAAACAACATCCTGGCTTGCAGAATTTGGCACCCTCCAGCAGAATATGGCATAATTAAGTTGTTATTTACAGGGCTCAACATGATGCGACGAAACTCCGTTTGGTAATATATTCTCCATCTGCTCCGCAGTACCCAGTCGGGATCATTGTTCTTCAGAAGTGATGGAAGAGAAGATGAAAACACATGCCCTCTTCATGGGGAAAGCTGAGTCAATATTTGCCTTCCAAAGAAATTCATCCAGTGCTTACAGTCTCCGGTCAGGGAGAAAGCTGCTGGGGTGGTAACATTTATGAATTGGTGCACATTTGAAGGAATAAAGCAAAGAACCGAAATAGCCAACAAGAAACTGCAAAACAAAAAGACGGGCTCATTGTTCGACCCAGCAATGGCAGAAGCAGAAGAACTGGACTCTTCACTTCTTGACCTTAACAGTTGCTTCAGCGAGCACACATGACTGGGAGTCCTGAGGCTCAGTATATTTTTTTTCATTACCAGTCCTCCCCACCTCTGGCTTTCTCTTCAAGGAAGGAGGGAAGGCTCAACGAAGACAGAAGAATTGTCACAGAACCCCGTTGGGCTTGACTGGAAGGCCTGAGTAGAAATGAGTAAATTTCAATCCAATCTGATCTGAGTTGAGCTGAATTTGCCCATTTCTAATCCCAATTTCCAGTGAAAATGAAATCTGGAGGTGGAAAGTGGCATCAAGTCACTGCAGGCTCATGATCACCTGTGTTTTGTCATGATTTCCAACATATCTATCTCAGTGTGCTTTCAAATTTCTTCCAGTGGTTCCATTTCTTCCCCTTCCCCACCTACTGTAGAAGCATTAGATTCCAAAGTAGTACCTGGACTGGAGATTATTAAGGAACTGCTATGCAGAGACTAGCAATAGCAAAGCACCTCTGCTCACCTCTTGCCTTGAAAACCCTATGGGATTGTCATAGGTTTTGGCTGTAACCCGATGGTACTTTCTCTCCTTGGTATTCTCCTACATGGTCCCATTGTCTGTTCTTATCATCTTCAGTACTGCCTTGATGATCTACACCTACACTGCACTTTCGCACTGAGGCCTGCTATTTGCTCTGTTTTTCTTTCTCTCCTTGGATGAATGTCCATTTTCTTAAAATTAACCATGCAAACTACATTTTCTTCTAACTACTCAGTCTTTTTGGCCTCATTTTCTTTACTTCTTGATAATATGGCTATTTATTCTCTTTCTCAAGTTCAGAGTGTTGGAATTCTTTTTGATTCTAAGATTCCCAACATAAACAGCATTTCAAGTTTTTTGCTTGTTGAGATTTCCTTACTTTACAGATCTTGGGTTTTTCTGTTGTCCTCTCCAAAAAAACAGCCAGTGTCATGCAATGGTGAGAGAGTTGGATTGGTGGAGAGAGTGCCATCAAATCACAGCAGACTTATGAGGACCCTATATGGCTTTCTAGGCAAGAGATGAATAGGTGTTGTGTACCTTTGCATAATGATCCTAAACTTCTAGGGTGTTGTGGGTATTCCAGAATGTATGTCCGTGTTCCAGTAGCATTTTCTCCTGACGTTACACCCTTATCTGTGGCTGGCATCTTCAGAGGATCCTCTGAAGATGCCAGTCACAGATGCAGGTGAAACATCAGGCAAAAATGCTACTGGAATACGGACATACAACACGGAAAACCCACAACACCCTAGTGATTCCGGCCGTGAAAGCCTTCGACAATGCAGATCCTGGACTTCCTTGGTGGTTTCCCATTCAAGGACGAACCAGGGCTGACCATGCTTAACTTCTGAGATCTGATGAGATCAGGCTAGCCTGGGCCACACAGGTGGGGGAATGCTGGACTGGGACCAAGGAGGCCAAGGAGATTTGAGTTTCCATTCCCCTGAGCTATGAACTTTACTCTGCGACCTTGGGACAAGTTATTCTCTGTCTCAGCCCAACCAATCTCACAGCTGTTGTGAGGATAAAGCAGAGAAAGAGCTAGGCTCCTTGGAAGACAGGATAAAAATGTGACAAACATATTTTGTCTTTCTTTTTGTTACCCCTTAGGCTCTTTTCAGATACCAATCGGAACCAAAGTTACCCATTCCATCTATGTTTTCTATTTGTTCCCTGTTGCTCACATATCTAAAAAGCTGAAGGGAACATCGATGGAGTTTTCCCCATTTTATCCTCTTACAAAACCTGGAGAGCCAGCGTGGTGTAGTGGTTAAGAGCAGGTGCGCTCTAATCTGGAGAACTGGGTTTGATTTCTTGCTCTGCCACTTGAACTGTGGAGACTTATCTGGTGAACTAGATTAGCTTGTGCACTCCAACACATGCCAGCTGGGTGATCTTGGGCTAGTCACAATTCTTCTGAGCGCTCTCAGTCCCACCCACCTCGCAGGGTGTTTGTTGTGGGGGGGGGGGGGGGAAGGGAAAGGCGATTGTAAGCCCCTTTGAGTCTCCTTACAGGAGAGAAAGGAGGGATATAAATCCAAACTCTTCTTCTGTGAGACAGGTTAGGCTGAGTTTGTGCATCCAGGGTACAACTACTCGGTAAGCTTCATGGGCAAGCAGGGATGAAATCCAGGGTCTCCTTCAGTCATCTATCACACCCCACTGGCAGGCTCAGCACCAGCTTACACATCCAGGCATCGTTTCCCTTGCAGATGGGACCATAACATTTGCAAACCTGTTGCCTCTCAAGGACATTAATTTGCAGCTGCAATTCTGGTGCTTACACTCTAGAAGCTGCCATTTCCTAGCAATCATATAAACCACTGCAGTGTGTGACAGCATAACCCTTTGCAATCGGCATGGTGTGATCAAAGAGATGTACGCTCACTGAAACTGCATCAAGCAGAACTATGTTTCAAATTGAGAAAAAACTTCCCAGAAAAATCTAGAGAGGTTACAGTCAATGCCCCCCCCCCCCCCCCCGATCCCTGGAAGCAGAATCAACAGTTCTGATGAAAATGCCCCAAGTGATAATTTCCTCTCTCAGGTTCTTTTCCTCTGTTATCTGGCTAAAGAGTGATCTCTGCAGCTGCGAAAGAGAGTCTGCTAGAACACCCCTCACCCTGAAAAGCCACAAACGTCACTGCCTGGTATTTAAACAATCTTTTTATAACCACTCGGGAATTACTGTTATTCAATGGAGTATGCCCTTTTGGGGCCGCTTGCTCTTTGGGGACAGTGGAATGGTAATTGCTGTGCATTATCACTCAGCTGCCCTGGGTTTTAGCAGGATTTTTTTTTAAAAAACCAGCCAGCTCCATTTCAGAAGACACTGGTAATTAATTCCTGCTTTTGCAGGTAAAGGGAAGCGCTCGCACCAGTGGGTTTAATGCATGGCTCCCAGCGGGATTTGAGAGTTACAGTTGCCACGACAACCCCAGGCTACTGCTGACACGGTTGGACCACCTGATTTGGCTGCTCCAGTCAAAGAGCTGCTTTTATTGCACATTGGTAAGATTCTGGTCTCTCAATGAGAGGGGGAAACTATTGGGAACATTCATGCAACAGCCATGTCCTATTTATATTTTTAGCAAGTGTTTTGTAACAAAAAAACTGATGGAAGTTCTGACATACGGTACAGAAACTCATTTGTGGCACGAGATTGCGCCGGTTGTATCAAAACTTTCCTAAGAACACCTTGAAATTCCACAGAGACAGTTTCACAGTCACGTTTTGATTCCACATATGGGGAAACTAAGGAATGTTTCGACGTTTCAACCTCTCTGAGAGATTCCACTTGGCTTTCTGAAATATTGTTGCCTTCTCTCCAAAAGATTCCACAACCCCACATCCCAAATTTGTGTCATGTTATGCTTTTATTGAAGGCAGCACTGTGAGATCTTGTGACAGCTATGCGAAATGCTGTTACTTTCTCTTTCTCTTTCTCTTTTTTAAGTTTCTGGTTCTTGTGGTTACAGATATATTTTTGAAAACGGGGATGGCGAAAGCAGCCAAGCAGCTGAAACACAAATTAATTGTTTTAGTTGAAATGTTGGGGACAAAATACGTTGTGAATGCCTTACTGGTCACATGAGTATACAAGTTACTGATCGCTCTCCTTAGAGCAATGTAATGCCTTCCCCACAGCTTGGCCATTTGCAACCTCTAGGACAAAGTAAAAAGAGTAAGTCCTAATAAACAAAATGATTATGGACACACAGAACTTGCTCATGCTGAGTCAGAACACTGGTCTGCCAAGGTCTGTCTTCTCTATTTTGACTGGCATTATAACTTTATAATGTTAATGTAATGGATTAATTGGTCTATAATAAATCATTTTGTTATGTAAAAAAGAGAGATTAAAAATGCATATTCTTCACCTTCCTCCAGCTACACTACTGTTCTCCTCTCTCACTCTGAACCTCTGCTTTGTCTTAACATTTTCAGGATAAACTCCTTGAGGCAGAAACCTATTTCCTTGCAAGCTTCTGCAAAGGGACACTTGGTGTGTCGATCATGTGCTAATAAGAACAATTTGATTCAGCCCACCTTGGCACAGTGGGATGGCTTCGTTCCAGTGGAAATAGCCTTGGGGATATCTCACACAGGTGGCGATGCTCTTGCCGACGAGACGGTAGCCATGGTCGCAACCGAACTGAACGGTGCTCCCTGGCTGCAGGCCAGTGTGGCTGAGGATGGAGCCGTGGAAAGGAGGTGAAGGGAGGCTGCAGTAGGGGGCTAGAAGAAGGAGGAAAGATACATAGTCAAAATTATTCAAGCAAGTTTGAAAAGCATGGGGACACCCAGACACATTCTTACTCACATTCATCATGCATGTCCCTCTACCTCATGCACAGAAAACAAAAGCTCTGCACAATGGGGAACACAGGATAGCACCTTTGGTACATCAATCAATCAATATTTATTATAGACCAGTCATAAACCAGAAGTTATCAAGTATAAAATACAAGATCCACATTGACATTTCCAGACTAAAATTAGAGAATAAAATTGAGGTAACAAAATTTCCAGTAGCCTGTTATTTAAAACCCTAGCGTAAGCTCAAATTAAAAGCTATAATAATATTTAAACAAGGTATATAATATAGTAATTCAGACTCCATACCCTTATTACCCTATTTGACCATGCCTTTTGACAACATAAGCACTGAATTTTGCCACCAGTCTGGTAATATTAGGGTTAGCATCTTCATAGCCTTTTCATGGCGCATTCCTCCGAGTCAAGAAAAATTGTTGTTGGGAGAGAGACAAACAAATTTGCTCTCATTTCTTTATGAGGGGGGGGATTGTAGGAAGATATGAATCAGGGTCTCTATTTCCCACGTCTCACATGGACACAACCTATCGGCGTATGGAATTTTCTTATATCTGCCCTCTAGCATTGCTGAGGGAAGGGCATCACAACCTAGCGAGTGTGAAAGTCATCCTATGTGACCGGATGTCCAAGTCATGTAGATAGGGGGAAGGACCCAGAATATATTTACTGGTTGGTTTATGATACCCTTTGGTACATGTGCCTGGCTCCTGAACCCAACTATTTATCCAGAGGTAAATAGAGATGCGTGTGCATTGCGCCAAAATGCATCAACGTCTGATCTAGAAAGTTCCCCTTTCCCCTTGTAATTTAAAGCCATTATTGTGAGTCCTACCTTCTGCTGCCAACAGGATCAGCTCCGTGCCCTCCTCAGACAGCCCTTCAAATACTTAAAAGAGAGCAATCATGTCCTTCGTCAACCTCCTCCTCTCCAGACTAAACATTCCCAAGTCCCTCAGCCTTTCCTTGTAGGGCTTGGTCTCCAGGCTCCTGATCATCCTTGTCACTCTCCTCTGTACCCGCTTCATTCTGCCTACAACCTTTTTGAAGTGAGCCCTCCAGAAATGCCCACAGTGTTTCGGGTGCAGCCTGACCAATGCACTGCAGAGTGGAATTATGACATCTTGTGTTTTGGATATTATGCCCCTGTTGATACACCCCAAGATTGCATTAGCCTTCTTTTTGCTGCTGCGTCACACTGGTTGTTCATATTTAGCATATAGTCCACCTGTACTCCACAACCAATGCTACCCAGAAGTGTTTCCCCCCTTTCAGTATGTGTGTTTCTCATTTTTTTACCCAGATGTAGAACTCTGAACTTATCCATATTGAATGGCATCTTGTTCACATCTTCCCACTTTTCCAGTGTGTTCAGATCTCACTGAATTCTATCTCTATTATCTGGTGTGTTTACTGCTCTTCTCAATTTAGTGTCATCAGCAAGTTTAATATTATGCCTAATAAAGGTGCATTTGTGTGTGTGTGTGTGTGTGTGTGTGTGTGTGTGTGTGTGTGTGTGTGTGTGTGTGTGTGTAATCCCTCCACCCCCTCATCCAGATAATTTATAAAAGTATTGACAAGTATCAGGCTCAGAACTGATGGAGAAGTCATATGCAACTTCAATTTCCCCATATAATTTAAGCAGTGTATCCTGGGCTCTGGCCTCTCCCCTTTCTCAAATCTACATGGAAGAATTTGCCTTAGCCAGTGTGGTGTAGTGGTTCAAGTGCCAGACTAGGACCTGGGAGGCAGAGGTTTGAATCCCCTTGAAAACTTGCCAGAGACCCTCGGGCCAGTCACACATACCTAACTCACCTCTCAGCCTTGTTTTAAGAATAAAGAATAAAATGGAGAAAGAGAGAATGCCATAGGTCACTTTGGGTCCCCACTGGGGAGAAATGCAGGGTACAAATGAAGTAAAATAAACAAATATATCTTTGTACACCTATCTGCATCTGTTCAAATATTCCCACATTCATTCAGTCTCTCTCCTTCCACACACTCCTAATTTTTCCTCTCTCCTTGTTGAAATTCAGACTATTATGAGTGCGTTGGGGCAGGGACCAGTCTTATTTGCTTGTTTTAGGCTTAGAAGAGTCACAAGCATTGCTGCACTGGTCACAACAATGCTTTCAGTTTGGCTGCATTAAAGGCTTCGCCATCCTTCCCGCTCGTATTTCAGGTCTGTTCAACACATACAAATTTATTTCTGTCCTGTCCTTCCATCAAAAGAAAGATCCTCAGGTAGCTTGTAGAAAGCAATCAAAAACAATTAAAAGCTGTTCAGGCTATTAAAGTCATGCAATTCAAGCCAGCAATAATTCAGAAAGCCATTATGGAGAGTACACAGGTATCTGGCAATCATGTGGGCAACTAAATTAGTTTGGAATGTGTGTTGTTGCAAATTACTGTGGTGCTGGAATGACTACCAAACACCCCTTTGCATGCTGTATGCACTGAACCAAAGGAGTCCAAAGTCTGCCACACAACAACGAATTAAGTCAGACCAGTGGAACAGAGGGAGGGAATGGCGTGGAAATGCCAAAGAGGTTGCACAGATTGAGAATATGACTAAATTCTGTGCCATAAAAAGATCAATTAATAAAAAAACCCTATAAAATGATGGCCTCCTGTGGTTCCAAAGAATCCACACACATGAGAGGGTGCCCAGTACACCTCTATATGCCTTACTCTTCTGACCTA
Source organism: Sphaerodactylus townsendi (assembly GCF_021028975.2). NCBI lineage: Eukaryota > Metazoa > Chordata > Lepidosauria > Squamata > Sphaerodactylidae > Sphaerodactylus > Sphaerodactylus townsendi. Next base: position 99,098,892 of record NC_059430.1, on the reverse strand, counting down.
ACCTCTTTCTAATTGGTTTCGATAAGAACTAGGCTTGGAGATTCGGATGAAACAAATACCTGATTCGAATATATCCGAATATGTTATTTGTCTTATTTGGGCATACAGATAATTTTATGCCCAAATAAATCTGAATCTGAATTTTACCGAATTTTATGGGTATTTACCAAGCCGAATCACAACTCTACTCCATTTCATTATTGGGCCTGTTCTGATAAGCCAGTTTTGTCCCAATTCTAGAAATACAGCAGAAATACAGGTGAGCTAGGCCCTATACAATGAGTCACACAGAAAGAAAAGATGGTACAGTCCTCTGAGGATTGCCACATCATACCCTTTTAGATTAAAAACAAGCGCTTTGAGAGGTGAGGGGGAAGTGTGCTGTTAATTCAGAGAAATAATGCGCTTCAGCTACCAGAAGTTTGGGAAACACAGGGAAAGCTCCTGAAGCCTTCCTCCAGTGTACGGAGTCTTCCATAAACATATCTGGCTCTTCCTGTAGCAGAGGAAAGTCAGAGGAAGGCTCCTTAGGCTGAGGGAAGGTTTGCTGAGCAGAGTGGTAGGTTATAGGTCACTGTATAAAGCACAGCAGCTGCTCCTCTTCCAGTCACTAGAACGTCTGCTGGCTGCCAAGCCTTGCAACTGCAAATGGGTTCTGAACTGCGGTCTGGAGGGAAGTCTGGATAACGGTCACCATCCAGCTCAGAAGGGAAGCACAGGGAGACTAGAAACCTTTGCCTCAATAAGGCAGAGTTAGCGTTGCCAGGTCTCCTTGGCCATTGGTGGTGGTGGTGGGGGATTGGGAAATTCTGGAGATTTGCAGATGGAGCTTGGGGGAGAAAGATACCTCAGTGAGGTATAATGTCACATAGTCAACCCACCACAGTATCCATTATCTCCAGAGGAAGTTTATTTATTTATTTTCCCCTGTAGTCAGAGATAAGCTGTAACTGCACAGGATTCCCAGGTCCTACCTGAAGGCTGGCATCCCTAGGCAGAGCAGGCTAAACGACCTTTGTTCCCAGAGAATGCTTGTTCACTGGTTTGAACAGCAAGGGAACTGGCCCTCAACCAGGAGCAGAAGGTGTAGCGGTTAAGAACAGGTGCACTCTAATCTGGAGAACTGGATTTGATTCCCCACTCTGCCACTTGTGCTGTGGAGGCTTGTCTGGGGAACTAGATTAACCTGTGCACTCCAGTTGGATGACCTTGAGCTAGTCACAGCTCTGCGGAGCTCTCTAACCCCACCCACCTCACAGGGTCTTTGTTGGGTGGGGGGAGGGAAAGGAGATTGTAAGTCCCTTTGAGTCTCCTTACAGGAGAGAAAGGGGGATATAAATCCAAATTCTTCTTCAATGACTATAGACTGCTTCTGGCCCACTGGCCTTCTTTTGTCTTTACCTCATCCCAACCAAGTCTGAAAACAGGCCAACATTACTTGCTTACCTTATCACTTCAGTCATGCAAATACCATTTTAACAGATTGGAGTGTCAATACGGGTGTATGTTGGTTTTTCACCTTTAAAGTTTTGCACAGCTTGGGACCAAGGTACGTAAAGGACAACTAATTCCCCGCTTCTCATCTTGAACTGTCTGCTCAGGCTGTCTTTGGACAAGGTGGGTGGCTCCCGCAAAAAGGGCTTTTTCCATGGTGACTCCCTTCACTTCAGGTATTTGCCCGGAGCGTGATCTTCTTACATTCAGTGTCAGGCTAAATCTCCTGACACTTGATTGGTTTTGCTGCTGTTAGCTATTGTGTGTGTTTTTTCTCCCAGCCCCTTCACTTCCTCTTATGTAATTTTTTTTTAATGGAATGCTTTTCCGCCATTTGTTAGATATATTTTAAATGCCATTTTTGTTTCATATTATTGTAGGATTTATTGTCTTCTCCCCTAGGAACTTGAGGTTGAAGGGTGATTCAGAAATCTTTTAGATGAATAATTTTTAAAATGGCTGTGGTGGGTTTTCCAGGCTGTGTGGCCGTGGTCTGGTAGATCTTGTTCCTAACGTTTCGCCTGCATCTGTGGCTGGCATCTTCAGAGGTGTATCACAGAAGGAAGTCTGTTACATACTGTGTCCAGTGAGAAGAGTACATATTGTCCATGTCCCAGGGTGGGGAACCAATCAGTAAGTGTTTGGATGGAACTTTCTATGCAAAGATGTGGTTGACTGCATTGTAATGTGGGTGGGGTTTTTCCGTCTGTGATACACCTCTGAAGATGCCAGCCACAGATGCAGGTGAAACGTTAGGAACAAGATCTACCAGACCACGGCCCAGAAAACCCACAACGACCAGTTGAATCTGGACGTGAAAGCCTTCGACAATACAATTTTTAAAATGTTCATATAATTAATTTTTTAAAGAAAGCATGTCTCCATAATGATTTTTTTTTTAAAAAATGTATTATTTCTTGTTAAACTTGGTGACACTCTCTGACTTTTTCCTTTCCACCCTCTCTCTTGAAATAAAAAGGAAACTCACAAACAACCTTCAAGGAACAAAGCCACCAATGTTCATTTAGCAACGAAACAGAACATAATTTTTGCCAATTAAATATTAATTTCATTCATTTACTCAATAACAGCATTAACTTATTTATGACACATTTATATGTGTCCCTGTCCCAAATTTGATTGCTTTTCATTAAGTAATGAAAATGTGTTATGTTCCAAGAGCTGGTTGTTTAATCTTAAGAAACTCCTTGCCAAACAATCTGTAATTGCTTTTATACAGATGAAGTAATTAAAGTTCATATGAAATCAAGACCACTGAAAATCATAATGGAAAAACTGGCTACTTTTCTTTTTCTGGGAGGGATTAATTTTTTTAAAATTCCCGCAAGACAAAAGTGGCAGAAATGAAAAGAAATTACTCAGAAATTACTGAGTATTCTCAGCCTTTTAATGAAATATAGTCACAGAACCCTGCCATCATGTGACATCATTGGCAGTGTGCTCTCTGTGGAGCCGCCTGCCTGGACATTTCAAAATGGTCTTCAGAATGCAGCGCAAAACAGCTGATCAACCTGAGGTGCTAGCAAGAACGTAGGTAGGGGGGTTCATGGGTTCAAACCCCCCATTACAAGTCTGAAGCTTCACCCACCCCCACCAGCTGGGCTCCCGGCCAGCAGTTCCTGCTTCTCTCCCTTCCGGGGAGAAGAGACTGCCGTCCCTGGCCTTGGAGAGCTGCTTTTATAAGCACTATGGGGGGGGGGGGGGGCAGAACTTGGGGAGATGTGGCCACGCTCCCAAGGGTGGGGGGGCATGGCTATGCCCCCAAATCCACCCCATAAAAATCTATTGCTATGTCACTGGGTGCTTGGTGCCCCCTCCCATATGAACCTGCCCAATGTCCAGTATCTGCTTCAGAAATCTGGCTCTGGATGCTCTTCAGGTGCAATATGGCAAGCTAACATAGCCAGGACCTTTTGCTGTGGTGGCACCTTTTCTATAGGACTCACTCTTTATACTCAATTGTCTGGTGACTGCTTCTCTGGGTTTTAGGTGTCAGGCAAAGATGCTCTTGTTTTCCCAGCTGATTAATGCCTTGTTTTCTACATGGAAGAACACATCCTCACCTTAAAGGAATCTACTTGATTAATTCTATCTATGAGTCCTAGCGAACTGATATGTCCTCCCCTCTGCTTCGCTTCTGAGATCTGAGGTGACCGGGCTAGCCTGTGACATCCAGGTCATGGCCAGGGTCAAGTTATCAGGTCTACTCCAATGCTAATTTGAAAAAAAAAATCCTGAAATGCTGGGATATAATTTCAGGAGTATCCCTCTTGCTGATTTGGATATCACTGAGCCGAAAGAAAACAGCATATTTTGGTTATTATTTTAACTCAGAAATATCTGAATGCACATCATAATTCCCTCCAAGTTGAAACACTGAGAGTAGTTGAGTAGCCACGCTGGGAAATGGGGTATGTGAATGCAGAAATTGCCTTGGTTTAGCTTTAACAGTCCATAATATGTTGCAGGCAGACATCTGCGTCTGGGAAAATTACGAATTATTCATCTGCCCAGTGATTTCTCGTGAGCCTGCAATTCATACCTGTCACATTTTTCATAACCTGAAAGATTTCCCTCCGTAGGAGATCACAGCCACATGCAAAGGGAGTTACTGCATCTAGGAAATCTGATCTGAAACTGGGCTAGGAGTTAAATCACTGTGTTTTAAAATCCTGATTAAATAATGCTTTGTGGTTTCACATACACATAGCCTCTGCTGTAGATTAGAGCACCCTGCCAAAGCTGACGGGGAGCGTGCTCAAGGTTACTGCTTTTTGAAGGGGGGAAACCTCATACAAACTAATTGAAACAGTAAAAGCTTGGTTACGCAAGACGGGGGGAAAGGGGGAAGAGAGCTGAAGAAAACAGATTTTTAATAGGTTATTTTTGTGT